>NC_081410.1:295613122-295937011 GCF_030272615.1 Cryptomeria japonica | reverse complement strand
AATCAAACAAATGCACCAAAACAATCAGAAATTATCCTCATACAATGATCACATGTGTCACTATCATTACCGCTCATCATTAGATCTTAAACCAACAAACTTGATCGGTTAGGGTTTAACAAAAACAACTGGTAGGATTTACTGGTTACATTGCATAGAAATGGTTTAACCTTATACACCGGCTTGTCGGTTCAACTCATAAACTTACAAATTGGTTTACAACATCTTCCTCAAAGCTCTTCTTACTAGTTACAAGACAATATCAATAACAACAACAATATCATAAATATCATAAATACCATCACCAGTTCAATTGAAATCAATGACAACATAACATATCATTAATGCAATCTTCATGCAAATGCCAACAATCTCCCCCTTTGGCATTGATGGCAATACAAATATCAATGTCTCTAATTTCTATTGTGATTGGTGAATAGGAATCCTAGTTTACATTACCAAATATTCACCATGCTTTGTCTATCTTCAGCCTGTCGCTGGTTTCCCTTTTCCAATCACATAATTCTTCTCCTAATCACATAATTATTCTCCCCCTTTGACATCAATGTGAAATTGAAAGTAAAACATGTAATTGCAAATTTTCACTGTGCATCAACAACATAGTACAACTTGATGCTCCCCCTGTGGAATACATCGACTTCTTCATCAATCCTTATAAGATTTTTCAAGTGATTTAGGGACTAATGCAATCAACATCATGCTCAACTAACTTCATGAAGAGGGAAAATCCCCAAATGACTTCTAAGATACTCAAAAGTGGTCTTAGGCAGAGGTTTGGTAAAGATATCTGCAAGGTGCTCCTTGGTAGAAACATGCTCTAAGATAACATCTTTCCTTTGAACTTTCTCCCTCAAAAAGTGATACTTCAATTCAATGTGCTTGGTGCGAGTGTGTAAAATAGGATTCTTATAAATATTTATGGCACGTGTATTATCACATAAAATCTTTATAGGTTCTCAGATCTTCATCTTAAACCTTCCAAAATGTGCCTCATCCAAAAAGCCTGTGTGCAATTCATATAAGCTGCAACATACTCAGCTTCAATAGTAGATTGTGAAGTACAACTTTTCTTCTTAGTACTCCATGAAACAAGCCTTCCTCCTAGAAAGAAGGCTCCACCGATAGTACTTTTCTCGTCATTAATATTTCCTACCCAATCAACATCTATGTATGCCTTCAAATCAAAGTTTCCTCCATATGGATACCATAATCCATAGTCAATTGTACCTTTTAGATATCTAAAAATTCTCTTGGTTGCTATCATGTGTTCTTCCTTTGGAATCTTCTGGAATCTTGCAACTATACCAACCGCATGGGCAATATCTAGTCTGATGTAAACATCATAGTGTAATTTTCCAATCATTGACCTGTATTCCTTTTCATAAATAGACTTAGATTCATCTTCCTTGTATAACTTACAACCTGTAACCATTGGTGTTCCAACTGGTTTACAGTCACTCATGCCAAAAGTCTTCAAAACCTCTTTCACATACTTAGATTGAGCAATGAAAATACCATTCTTCATTTGTTGTATCTGCAAGCCTATGAATTTTTTTATTTCCCCTACTAAAGACATTTCAAACTCATTTTTCATTTCATTGGCAAAACTATTGCTCATGACATCATTACCTCCAAAAATAATATCATCAACAAATACTTCATTGACCAGTATTTCATCTCCTTCAGACTTGAGATAAATATTACTATCATCACTGATTCTTGCAAAGCCTATCTTCATCAGATGTGTATGAAGTTGTTCATACCATGCTCTGGGTGCCTGATTTAATCCATACAAAGCTTTATGCAATCTACATACCATGTCTTTCTCATCTATCAAAACATAACCATCTGGCTCCTCTATATATACCTCTTCTTCCAATATCCCATTCAAAAATGCAGACTTAACATCCATCTAGTATACCTTGAACTTTTTATGGGCTACAAATGCAAGTAAAGTTTTGACACCTTCTATTCTCGCTACTGGTGCAAAATTTTCTCCATAATCTTCTCCTTCTTCTCGAGCATAACCCTTGCAAACTAATCTTGCCTTGTTGTGAAGTACAACACCATCTTCATTTAACTTGTTTCTGAATACCCATTTAGTACCTATAACATTCTTGTTTACCAGTCAGGGTACCGGGGTCCAAGTGTTGTTCTTCTCAATTTGATCCAATTCCTCCTCCATAGCTTTAACCCAATAATCATCACCAAATGTCTCCTTAGCACTTCTTGGTTCAATGGTGGAGATCATGCAAGAGTTCTCTCTTATTCTCCTTCTAGTTAGTACTCCAGCATCCTTATCCCCAATAATATGCTCAGGACTATGGTTCAGTCTCACATACCTAGGAATAACATGATCATTCTCTTCAGGTTCAACTTCTTCATTATCATCTTCTTCTAAATTTATTTGTTCTGGTTAAACAAGTACATCAGAATTTGCTTTACCAATTTCTGATTTAACAGTTTCAAGTTCCAAAAGAAAAATTCAAGGATCTTCATCCTTTTTCTCTAAACTGGTTCCTTCTAAGACTTCAGGACATTCATCTACTTGAACATCAACACTCTCAACAATTCTCTATGCCTGGTTGTTGAAGCATTTATAGGTCTTACTCTTGGTGGAATAACCAATAAATATGCCTTCATCACTCTTAGCTTCAATCTTTCTTATGTAATCACCTCTTTTAATAAAAAAATTGCTACCAAATATTATTTAAATAGCTAACATTAGGTGATCTTCCATACCAATATTCATAAGGGGTCTTGTCCTTACCTCTTTTCACCAGAACTTGGTTCATTGTGTAGACAGTTGTACTTATAGCTTCTTTCCAAAATGTTTTCACTACATCTCCTTGTATTAAAGTTGTCCTAGCAGCTTCAACCACTGACCAGTTGTTCCTCTCTGCTATACCATTCTATTGTGGTGTCCTTGGTGCAGAAAGTTGTCACTTGATACCGTTCTCATCATAGTACTTAGTGAATTCCTCAGAAGTAAATTCACCGTCTTGATCTATTCTCAGATATTTTATCTTTTTACCACTCTCTTTCTCAGCTAAGGCCCTGAATGCCTTGAACTTACCAAAAGCTTCATTCTTATCCTTCAAGAATGTGACCCACATCATCCTTGAACAATCATCAGTGAAGATCATGAAATATCTATCACCTTGAATGCTTCTTGTTCTTATTGGTCCACATATATCTGTAAGAACCAAAGCTAACAAGTGCTCTACTAAGAAGGACTTGCTCTTGAAAGTTGAAGAAGTCATCTTTCCTAACTAACATTCTTTGCAAAGAGCATTAACCGGTTTGTCTAGCTGAGGCAGACCTCTTACTATCTTGGACTTTCTCACTTTGACAATGTTATCAAAGTTTATAGGACAAAATCTCCTATGCCAAAGCCAGCTATCATTTGTCTTTCCAATCAAACAGTTGCTAACTTTAGGATTAAGATGAAATAGATTACCTCTGGTTTGTTTCCTGATTGCAATCAATTTACCTTTGTTGTCAAATATTTTGCACATACCATTTTTAAAATCCAGTGGGTATCCTCTATCATTAAGTTGTGCCACACTCAAAAGATTGTGCTTTAGACCTTCAACCCAATAGACATCATTAGAACTTCTTCCCATTAAGAGAAATAACTCCCATACCTTTTGTTGAAAATATTCAGGACTAACCAAGTTACTGAGAGGGGAGGGGTGAATCAGTAACACTTAAAACTTTTAATTCATTTCTGCACTTGCATATATTAAACCATTCATTCATTTAATCTACTGCATGCATGAAAATATAATCATTCACAACACATAACACAAAGATTTGGTGACCCAGAAACCTTCCAAATAGAAAGTAAAACTGGGGTGGGGATGGTACCCACAAAACTTTGGTACTGCAGTAAAAGTTGGCCGGTTAAGGCTTACAATGATCACTTCTGATGATCTGCCCTGTTAGAAGCAAATTTGGACTGCTAGGTCCACCTTGTTAGAGGATTTACAAACATACAATGAAGTATGCACTCGGTTAAGAGATTTACAAAAGACTGTTAAGTCTACCCGGTAAAAGGATTTACAAACTGATTCAACTGTTAGGATGAAACAGTAGATCTTGACTTACAACTTTATTGCTGATAAGATCCTTTGAGTATTGATCTCCTTCTGAGATAGATATGTCGATTCTGCTCCTTTTCTGACTCTGCGAAAATGTTCTGGTCTGCTGCCTTAATGCAGTTTCTACTCTACTCTTTCTAATTTCGCATATCCATACATCTTACATTTTTCATACATACATCAGATGGTATAATACATCACATATATATACCGTCCATAATTACATTTACATTTCATAAAGTCGGCCTCATACAAATTAATAACATAAACTCATTCTTAAGTCGGCCTTACATAGGTGAACAAAATATTACTGAGTCGGTAGATACTCGGTTCCTCAAGCTAGCTCGATGATCTTCTGATACACGATGTCCACTACAGTACTTGGCATCATCATGCTCTCGGTAAGAGTAGAAGCTCGGTCCATACTAGTCCCGAAGTGTAGCTTGGAACTCGGTAGCTGTGGTGACTCGGTAGATATAGTGTCACTCGGTAACCACTGGTGACTCGGTGACAGTCTTACTACTCGGTTTGAACTGTTTAATCGGTGAGCTTTACTGAATGCTCGGTATAGGTTGTAGACTGAGTGATGAGCTCGGTAACCATTCAAAATCGAATAAGTGTTTTCACTAAGTGTATTCACTAATGACAAATATATCATTATTCCAACAATCTCCCCCTTTGGCATTAGTGACAAAAACACTTATGAGACAAAAATGAATCTGTCATGCTGACTTGATTCTTCAAAATTGATACCAATTGCAGATTGCTGTATATACCTGTATATCTCACTGTACATAACTCCCCCATAGAATATACATATGATTCTATACACTTATCTCTATACCAATTGTTATTTACATTCTCCCTTGATCATTCTCCCTTTGTCTCTAATAATATGTTCCATATTCTCCCCCTTTTGGACAATAATGCCAAAGAATAGATAACTCAAATAGAAATATTAAAGTGTGAGATAAACTCTGAGTGTACTTGTTTGATATGAGCCAAGGTCTTATCCCAATTTTCTTGCAAAATTGTGCAAATAGACAATGCAACTTGAACTTTGGCTGAAAGTTCAATTACATGCTCTGCAACTGAAAAATTGTTATCATGGATCAATGTTTTGGAATGTGTAATGTGTTTCTGCATTGTATCCATGTTAGGGAGGATCATATTCTGAATATCTAACAATGTAGACCGGATCCTTGCATCTTCCCTGAGCAATTTTGATTGCTTATCTAATAGGAATCTGATGTTTGAATGGTGAGTTGAGCTTGAGCTAGGGTCAAGCTGCAACTATTGTGCACTTGCTTTCAGATCATCATCAATTTTCTTCAGTTGATCTCTGATTCCTTTTGTGAACTTGGTAACATCACATAACTTTGCAAAAAATGAAGTTACATTATTAAAAGAATTTTCTAACTTGGCCAAAATAGTGGTCAATTCAACTTGTTTTATTGCTATCTGCTGAGCAATGTGCTCAAGCACCTTGTTATCAAATTTCTTCTCGGTTCTTTCTATCAGTTTCTCTTCTCCTGATGAGTCCTCATTGAATCTATTCACAGCCTCTTCGAGTTGTAGCAAAATGTGTTGAGAGGGATCAACTTTTATACCTAAGGCATCTGTGAGAATGGTCTTTGCACCGTTTATGATGTTGAATTCCCTGTCTCTCTCACTTCTTAGTTGTTTTTGTTTTGCTTTCTGTTCTAACAACTGGCTGATCAATCTCATTTCATCAATTGATGCAGTATTGAGGTCTATTTGTGGAATGACAATCTCTTTATCCAGATCTATATCATCCTCTATAGCCTTGCCGGTAAGCAGAAGTTTTAAAGGTGTCTTTTGTATTACTTCTGTGCTTACTTCCTTATCTTTTGATGTAGTTACAATGGTTGATAAGGTTGGAGTAGCTGTTATAACTAGAATGGGATTTACTAGAGGAAGACTCATGGATGTACCGACTGTTCCCAAAATTGATGTACATGCAGGAGTGCTGATTGGTGTGATCATTTGTGCTAAAGAATGTGTCAAAACTGGAGAGGTTGCAAAACTTACTATACATGCTGCAGGAGAAGTTGTGATCTCGGTGACTGAAGAAGTCACTTGTTGTTCGGTAGAGGCAACACTCTGCATCCCGGTAGATAATGACATGCTCTGCAGCTCGGTGGATGAGGTAACTGTTGGGGTCTGGAGCTGAGAGGTGATTGGCAAGGATTGAGCAATAGATGTAGCTACTGTGCTCACAATTCTGCTGGCTGAAGCTGATGATGCAACGCCTTTCTGAGGTGAGTGAGGAAGAGATGCAATGACTTCTGCTGCTACCTGTTCAGGATCATCTTCTTCATCACCTATTATCACCGTGTCTTCTTCTTCCTCAGCTGCTTCTTCTTCTTCCTTCTTCTCTTCATCCTCTTCATCATCTTTATCACCCTCAATTGTTACCATGGGGTCAGATGGCATTGGCAGATTATATATCCTTTTCCACACAATTGTGGCATTATTTACTATTGCTTCTATCTGCTTGGAGAGAACTAAGAAGGTATGAAACCTAAGTGTCCTTTGGTGTTCATTCTCCTTTAATGCCTCTTTTACTTCTTTATATGTCAGGTTCGGTAACAACTGTTTTAAGGATTGTGCATAAATGTCTTTGACAGTTTGCACTGCTGAAGTCCATCTTGGTCTAATCCTGACTAGAAGCTCATTTGGAATTTGAGAACTGATATCATCTGGGGTATATTTCCATTTACCCATTTTGTTCAGTAAAAGCTCCTCGATCTGCATCTTTTCTGCATCTGATCTGCTTTCATACTTCAGTGCCTTGAAGTTAGACATGCCAGATCCTTGTTCCAACTGTTTCAATTTTTCTTCGAAGGTAGGAGGGGGTTTCCTAAATACAACTTTACTTTCTTTCTGCCCTTTCCTGGTTCTCCTTGTGAACACTGCAGTTTTAGGTTTGGGCTTGGTGATTACTACTTTGCCTTTCTTCTTTGGTGTTTCTGCTTCCTCTTCTGATTCCTCTTCTGTTTCTTCTATTTTAGCTGCCTTTCTCTTGGTACTGGTGATGGCCTTTGGAAGCTTGATTTCAAGCTCAATTCTGGCTTTGGCCTCATCATAAGTGCCAAATGCAGGGGTGTTGGGAATGGCTGGTTCATTTATCAGGGCTTCTATTATATCCCTTGCTTCATCTATGTTAATTTCATAGGGCAATGGTTTTACCCATGCCACTCGGGGTATGGCTGCCTGGATGTAAACTTTATCACAGTCTACCATGAAGCATATATCATCCTTGTAATCTTTTACCAACTTAGGAGGAATCCTGAACCTGTTGTTCATTTTGTCCTTAAATTCTTCAAAATAATTATCCATTACTGTCTCAAAATTCTGACCTATTTCTACTATACACTCATTTATCTGATACAAAATTGGAGTATCCTTCCTCCATACTACCGTGCCTTTAGAAGGGAAAAAGTTTTGTACATAGAAAAATATACAAATCAACAAAGAACCAAATTTGCATGGATTATTCTTTGATGTCCTTATACTGTCCATGTTCTTGTTGAATTGTGTTAGTAAGACCTCTGCTAGGTCAAAATCCATGTTCTTCTTTACTACCTTGTAGGCAAGGTCTACTGCCTCACATGCCACACTATTTAGCCTACTGGAACTATACAACTTATATGCAATGATAATAATACCAAATTTAAGTTCAACATCAGATACATTGTTAATTTTCAATCCTCTGCCATCCCACTTGGTAAGAGTTAACTCCTGCAGTTCGTCCCGACCTAGGGTTTTGGTGGATTTTGCTTTGTCTGACATCGGTAAACCTGTGATTCTATGAATCATCTTCTTTGTTATTAAGATAGGTTGATCTAACCACAGTTGCCCATCATGTACACGGCTCAATACATACCTAATCCATTTCACTTGAAAGTTTCTTGGTAGGTGTGGGATATGGGTCAAACCTTTGATTTCCAAATGTCTATGCTCGGGTTTTAGGGTTTTGTCAACACATAGCTGACTTAGGGCATTGTCCATTTCTAAAGTCCCTAACTCCTGAATAGTGCATTTGAAATGAGTACGAATGTCATTGATAAGAAGTACCTTGGAAGGAATTCTGGACTGTGCTCCACTTGGGTCGAGTGATTCTGCGATCGCTGGAACGAGTTTGAAGTTCGGCGCTGTCCATTCAACTCCTTTCACTAACATATTGGAAGTCTTCTTCGCCTTGCTCCTGCTAGTGGTGCTAGTGGAAGTCATTGCTGAATGGAACGAGTTCTTTTTAGATCCTTCGCTGCAAATTCATCTTAAATCTCCTTAAGCACTTTGAAAACCTAAGCTCTTCGAATGCTGAATAACGCGGTGAAGAATGAAGTCGATTTTGCCCTTTTTATTAAAATTATGTCATTAATGCTTGATAAGTGGGTAGGTGAGATGACTTAATGACTTTGGCGATTGCTCAGTAAGACTGACCTAACTCGGTGTTCTTATGTCTGCAGTTTTACCATGCTCGGTAACATTCAACTCGGTAAGTGACTTTTCTGTATGTATCGGAAATACTGATTTCATCGATTATGCTTTTGTATTTTGGAACTGCTTATGGTAAGGCTTTGAAGATGTAGTTCCTTATCTTCTTTAATGGATCTAATTTGTAATGGTGGGGTCACCCAATTCTTGAGTGACAGGACCATTGCTTGAATTATCCTGCTCGGTAGATTTAGGAACCCACTGTTGTCTCATTTGTTTCCGAATGTTGTCAGCTTTAGCTTTCTTTTCATCTTCAACCTTCTTTGTGTTCATGCAGTTCTTGGCTATATGTCCGAGTTCAGTGCATGAATAACATCTTATGGTTGTATCTTTCTTCCTTAGATGATGCCTTGTACAATTCATCCCAATGTGTCCATATTCTCCACAATAATGACATCTGCACCAGGTATTGTAATCCCAACCAAATATTGCTTTGACAATTTGTTCTGCTGGAGTGAATGTCTTTGTTCTACATTCTGATGCCTTGTGACCTTGTTTCTTGCATTTGTGACATTTGCCTTCAAATTTTGGTTTCTCCTTGCATTCACTAGCCTTGTGACCATGCTGATTACAGCTGTAGCATTTGCCTTTGAATCTTGTCTTTCCATTGCTCCAACATTTGTTTGATGTGTGACCTATCTTACCATAGTAATTGCATGTAGGTCTTTGATTTCTTTGGCTACCTTGCTCGGAAGATTCACCTTCTTCATTGTAACCAAGACCAGCTTTACCTTTTTGTTTGTGAAGATTTTGCTCATTTAATTGATCCAAGTCTGTTTGAGATTTCATCATCCTTTCATTTGCTTGCTTTTGAATATCTAGCTCATTTTTCAAAATTTCATTCTGTTCTTTGAGAATTCTGATCTCTTCATTTGCATTGGAGAGTTGCTCAGTGAGATCTTCATGCTATACAATTTCATTGTTTCTTCCTTCTATTTCATTTTGCATTTTATTCCTTTGTTCCAAGATTTCACAAAATCTTGCAGACTGAATTTCCTGTTCTCTTCTTAGCATCCTTACTTCTTTTTGCAGTAATCCATTTTTTTCTAGGAGTTCTTTGATTGCATTGTTTGCTTCATCTACTTCATTTGAACTACTTGTAGGAAAGAGATCTTCAATTTTTGTTTCAACATACTCATGATCATTTATTTCTTTTGCTAGTTCCTTTCTTCTTTTTAGGGATTGGGAAAGATGTTCTCTTGCTTCTTTGAGTTGTGCTATGGCCATTTCCAGATCTAGCTTTTCATTCTCAATAGCTTTGTCAAGTCTGAATATCTCCATTGTCTTGATCTTTTCTCAAGCTGTCAAACTTTTACTCTGAGAACCACAATGCTCTGATACCAATTGTTGAAAATATTCAAGACTAACCAAGTTACTGAGAGGGGAGGGGTGAATCAGTAACACTTAAAACTTTTAATTCATTTCTACACTTGCATATATTAAACCATTCATTCATTTAATCTATTGCATGCATGAAAATATAATCATTCACAACACATAACACAAAGATTTGGTGACCCAAAAACCTTCCAAATAGAAAGTAAAACTGGGGTGGGGATGGTACCCACAAAAATTTGGTACTGCAGTAAAAGTTGGCCGGTTAAGGCTTACAATGATCACTTCTGATGATCTGCCCTGTTAGAAGCAAATTTGGACTGCTAGGTCCACCTTGTTAGAGGATTTACAAACATACAATGAAGTATGCACTCGGTTAAGAGATTTACAAAAGACTGTTAAGTCTACCCAGTAAAAGGATTTACAAACTGATTCAACTGTTAGGATGAAACAGTAGATCTTGACTTACAACTTTATTGCTGATAAGATCCTTTGAGTATTGATCTCCTTCTGAGATAGATATGTTGATTCTGCTCCTTTTCTGACTCTGCGAAAATGTTCTAGTCTGCTGCCTTAATGCAGTTTCTGCTCTGCTCTTTCTAATTTCGCATATCCATACATCTTACATTTTTCATACATACATCAGATGGTCTAATACATCACATATATATACCGTCCATAATTACATTTACATTTCATAAAGTCGGCCTCATACAAATTAATAACATAAACTCATTCTTAAGTCGGCCTTACATAGGTGAACAAAATATTACTGAGTCGGTAGATACTCGGTTCCTCAAGCTGGCTCGGTGATCTTCTGATACACGGCGTCCACTACAGTACTCGGCATCGTCATGCTCTTGGTAAGAGTAGAAGCTCGGTCCATACTAGTCCTGAAGTGTAGCTTGGAACTCGGTAGCTGTGGTGACTCGGTAGATATAGTGTCACTCGGTAACCACTGGTGACTCGGTGACAGTCTTACTGCTCGGTTTGAACTGTTTAATCGGTGAGCTTTACTGAATGCTCGGTATAGGCTGTAGACTGAGTGATGAGCTCGGTAACCATTCAAAATCGAATAGGTGTTTTCACTAAGTGTATTCACTAATGACAAATATATCATTATTCCAACAACCTTTAACCATACAGGGTGAGTCATTTCCAAATCTGACAACACCGCCATCAAATTATTTCAAGGAAATAAATTTTCTCCAATCACCAGTCATATGATGTGAACAACCACTATCAATGATCCAATCACCAGAGTTATCCCTCCTGGACACTAGTGCCTTCTGATCTAATATCTCTTCCTTAATAGCTACAAACATAATATCTTCACTAGCATCATCATTAAATTATTCATCAGTAATACCACTATCAACTGCTATAAGACAATCTCTTTTGCCTTTACCCTTTTACTTTTTGAATTTGTCTCTCTTGTATTCATTTTCACCATTAGGACAATTAGCTGCTATATGACCAATCTTGTTGCATGAAAAACATTTTAAAGGTAGTTTACCTTTGTATTTACCAGTGTCTCTAGGCAATCCTTTTTCCAATAATGCTTCAAGTTCCACTAAGTTGTCTTCATCATCAACATCTCTGCTCGATCTAGATTCATAACCATGACAAGTATCTATACTTTTTCTCATAGATGGGTTAGAGACAAAAGCTTTGAATGCAGATTCTAATTTCCGTACACTACCATCATAGCTATTTAATTCAAAAGTAGTAAGTTTGCCAATGATAGAGTCAAGAGTTACCTTAGTTTTGTTAATGGACTTCAACTCCTAAATAGATGCAACTTGGATAGCATAGACCGGTAGCAGGGTTCTCAATACCTTACTGATCACTGTGGCATCTTCCACTTTCCCTCCTGCACTCTTTATTTCACCAACTATCTCTTTTATCCTTTGACCATACTGCTGGATATTCTCACCTTTAGACATTCTCATGTCATCAAACTTTCCTCTTAGGCTCTCCTCTTTAGCAATCTTAACATGTTCATCACCGCTATAAATCTCTTCAAGTTTTTTTCATACTTCATATGTGTTAGCCTCCCCTACCATTTTCCATTTTTAATGTTCATCCTTGTGGGTTTCCTTATTGTGCCTTTATTTATGTCGGGTCCTTTGTTCTCCTTCGTGCTTTGAACCTAAGTCATTGAACTCTTTCTGAGAAAAAAAAATGTTCAATAGGTTCAAGGTTCAAAGCACATTTTAGAAAAACGTCATTAGCGGTCTTTGTCTTCATGAGAGCAAGCGCGTTATTGTTATACGTTTTGAACTTTGAACCTTTGAACCTTTTTTTTTTGGTTCAAGGTTCAAAATGTCTTTTGTGAGTCGCGACAACATATTGTTGTATAACGAGCGGATGTCTATATGTTTTAAGTTAGTTTCCGAACTTGAACTTTGAACCAATTTTCAAACTATTCAAATGGTTCAAATGGTTCAAGCAGTTGAATAGTTCAAGGCTCTTGCTTAATAAACATTGTTGTTGCTCATTCCCGGTATTGTTTTATGCCGCTTGTTCATTGTTGTATTTCCTTAAAGAATTTGAACCGTTAAACTCTTTGTGAAATGGTTCAAGGTTCATAAATTCACTTCAAACTGATTCTAAAGCTTTTGTTGATAATGAAAGCGGCGCGGCAAGAAGGAATATTCCCAATATTCAGCAGTTTAAAATTCTAGATATCGAAAGTAATCATGAGTTCATCAAATATTTATGTGGAAGTGATGGGTAATTAAGAAGGTGTCATATTTTTAGTCATTTCACTGTTACTTTGCACGCTTAAGTGAATTATTATGAAGCATGTGTGGCTTTCTCGATATTTTCCCATCTGTTCAAAAGGAATGTATGAATTCATTTCCATAGTTTGTAAGGGTTACAGTTTCTATACTTGAGCAAATTGGAGGTGCTGAAGGTAAAATCAGCTCTGATTTCTTGAGAAGGTTTCCAATTTTCATGGTGGTAACGAGTAAGTTTAGACAATTCCTCCTATGATGTGTTTCTTTAAGTTCTGAAGATTTATCAATATAGGAAGAAAATCTTTAAATTGCTAGAGTAAAACTTTGCCTTGTTTTAGAATTTCTTGGTTAGAAGTATAGATAGGTAGTATGAGGCCAATATTACCAAAGCTTGGTCGGACCTCGTTTCTAGTGAGAATATTACCAAAGCTAGAAGATACTTCCTTTGCTCATGTTGATTTAGGAGATTTCTTAGAGAGAGCCAAGAATCCTCAAACTGGTTCAATGATGGAGAAAATAGTGAAAAGTGGTCTTGTTGAAGCTGTTACATTTTCGCTTGTTGCACCATGTCCAGATTTGGTGATTGCTTGCATGAATAGGTATGATACGAAGAATAGATGCATAAGAACTAGTAATGGTGAGTTGCTAGTCAGTATCAATAGAGAAACAGTAATGGTAGCAATGGGAATCCCACACAAGGAGTTATATGAGGATTGGACCATTAGAAACTCATATGCCTATTTCTCAAAGAAGAAAAGTAAGTACATGAGTGTGATTGCTAGGAATTGGCTCCTAAAAGTTTAGAAAGGAGGGTCACGATTGCCAAAGCCCCTGACTAGAGAGCACTTCATCACAAAAGTGTGGGATATTGTGATACTTCTGAACAAGGAGAAGGGAAACTCACATTCTTTCTACTGGGAAGATTGGATGTACTTTTTCATTCAAGTTTTGTTATCTGGTGACAGGTATCTTGATTGGGCTTAGGTAATTGCGGAAAGGCTTCATGAAGGCTTGAGTAACTTTGTGGGAATGTCTGGTTTTTATATGTCTTCTTACCTTTTCTACATACTAGCTTGTACAAGGGATTGGCCTAGTTTGCTTAATGAACCATGGGTAGATGGGATGAAGGTGTACAAATATTATCCTCTGTAATAGCAATAAAAACATGTGGAGCAAATTGACAGATGGAATGGTGTCTTTGCGGGAAGACTTTCTTTTGAGCTCCAGGGGGGATGTGAACAAGAGAATCTTTGTTGAAGCAATGGAGTTCATAAGCATATATGGTAGTTTCTTTATTTAATTTCCTAGGTTCACTTACCTACGGGTAGGTGATTTTGAGGGCCAACCATTAAAGCTTCCTAGGTATGCCTTCGACAACTATGTATGTATAGAGGCAAGAAGGAAACTAGCTTACATTGATAAGAGATTGGGGGCAAAGGGTGAGTTTGGAGTTGTATTCCTTGTTGAAATTGGATACTATAGCTGCAAATCCATATCCGACGCTCTGAACCTAGAATTGGAATTCAAGAGGATGAACCTGCATCCATATGTAATAAGACGTAAGTTTGATAGCAGAGGTTACGCCATTGAAAATCTAAATATGGACAACCATTTTTGTAATGAATCTCAGTTGGAGGATTACTGGGAGAATTGCAGTGATGAATATGAGGTAAGAAGAAGACTATGGTCAAGGTTCAATTTGCAACAAATAATCACCATGAAGCTTCTGATCAATATATCTAGAGTAGATGACGATATAGGGGAAGATATTTTAGACTCTGAGTTTGACACGAAGGTTCAAGGAAAGACAATTCCATAAATTGATTGGAATAAAAAGGAGGATGACAGTGTTCGAGCTAGAACTTTCAATGTTGTGAGAAGAATAGAGAGATGGTTGAGAAATCATAAGTTTAAGAAGGGATAACTCATATCCTCACATGAACTAAGAGTTTATTCACACATTGTGACTCAATCTCCCATTTCTTCCACTAATGAAATTATTAATGTTGTAGGTGTTTCAAGGCCTATTGTTGAGAAAATCCAACCTAGGAGATCAAAGAGGTCACCATCAGGTTCCACAGCCGCTCGAGTAACCTGGTCCAGGAGTAAGAAAAAGAGTAGAGAGCTCATGTTGAAATAGATTGTTGTGGAACTAGACCCTAGTGAAGAGATAGAGGCAATAATGGATCAATGGGATTTGGATGAACCTATGATGCAGGAAATGGACATGGGTAAAGAAGTGGAGAGAAAACAAGACCCCATGGACACCCTGATTATTGTTAATTCACTGGATATACAGACAACTCCTCTACCTAAAGAGCCTGTGAACACACCACGAAGGTCAGAAGCTACTGTTGGAAAGAAATGAAGTGCAGTGCTGATTACAATCCCTATGGAAGACATGGTCAACAAATGTTTGGGAAAGGCATCAAAGCTAAAAAAACTCAAGATGCAGACAATGCTTGAAGTGGATGAAGCAACAAGTCACTGGATGACTGAGATAGCCAAACCAATTCCAGAGAGAGATGCAAACAAAGCTACTAAGGAGTACTTTATAGTTGAAAAGATAGACCTAGGAGTTCCTTTGCATGCTATAAATGTTAAGCATTTAGAGTCATCCACAAAAAGGATAATTTCAAGAACATGGAAAGATGAGAAAGATAAAAGGGAATTGAAGCAAGTCATCACTTAGATGGTTGAGTATATCAATGCCATCCATAATCCAGATCCCCAACCTTTTTCATAGATACCAGTATCATTTGATCCCAAATCTCCAGCCAATCAGAAAATGTTGGACCAGGTTCAAAGGAACAAAATAGTCACAAAGATGTTCAATAAATGGTTGGATCTTATAATGCAATAGGGATCAGACTACATCATCAATCTGGTGAAGGTTTATAAGAATGACAAGACTGTGAGCAAGGAATTGGAGCTAGAGACTATGGGTTGGGAGAAAGAAAGGATCAAATGGGTGGCAGTTCTTGCGCAGATGAACAACATACACAAATATGGAGTGATGAAGTTCTTAGCCAAAAAACCAATAGAAAATTTGGATGATAATGTATTGTATGTATCAAAGATGAATGTGGAGTGGCATAACTCAATCATTAAACAGGGTCATGAAGAGTCCACTTAACTGCTTAGAGGATTGACAGACGTAATTGATACAATGTAGAAGGATCTCAAGTGCATTGACATCCAAATCATGAAAAATGATGCTAAGACAGTTGAAGCAGCCACATATATGACCAAAATCTTTTAGGAAAGAATAAAATTCATCCAAATGACAAAATCCTTGACCATGGATGACTTCTCAAAGGTGGCTAGGATCGAGTCAATGCTCATGGTCTGTTCTGATCATTTGGAGGCACACAAGGAAAGGGTGGCACAAGTGAACATGGACAAGGAGGTGTGGAAGCAAATAATTCAGCACATTGGACTTCCTTATTTTCAGATCATCATGAACTTCTTGGTGGCGCACTTGGAATGGCATGGTTCTGTGGCAAAGCAGGATAGATCAGTAACTTCTTCTGCCACAATGGCATCATGATTAATCCAAGAATGAGTTGTCAGCCTCACAGTGGTTGTTGTTTTAGTTTTTCTTTCTTGTTTTAGCAAATGGTTTCTTTCACCTTTGGTTAAAGTAATATTTAAATTTGTTATGTAAAAAATATGAGCCTAGAGGCTACTTAAGCTGGAAAGCTTGTTTTTGTTAAGGTCAGAAAAACTGTGATTTTTTGGGTAGTAGATAATATCTGTTTTTTCTATAAATTGCTTTAGATTGGAATGAATGATTTATCAATAAAATGTTATCATGTGAAGTCTTTGAATCTATGTGTTTAAAGATTAGCAATCTTTCTTGAGAAATCTTCTATGGGCATGATATCATTTTATGATCAGTTATTTCCATGTTTTTTTTTCTGAATTCATGGTTACCATTAATTGTTAGTAGATTCATTGTAGATTGAGTTGTGTTGATCCCCCTTTTCCTATGAGGCATGATAGAGTATCAATTAGACATTAGTACTATTGTGCATTTGCTATGCTCTGAATTTATAAAGTGAACATGTGTCTGAATCAGAGTTTGTGAGCTCTTATTTAATCTTCAAAATATTTTCTTTGTTTCAGTTTGAAGCCATTCTTTTGTGTTGATGGATGAATGCTAAAGCCTTTCCATGCTTTCTGGTAAAAAGTGTCAACATTTAATTTGTGTATTAAATTCATTGCAAATCATATGGGGAGCTACCCTCTAATGCAAAGGATGGATTTTAATTAATTCATCCAACTATTGGTAATTTATTTCCTTTCATAAAGGGGCGTACAAGAGTTATATTTCTATTCAGAGAGAATAAATATTACAAATTTCAGGAAAGGGACAAATCTATTTACCAAAAATAGGTAGTTTCAAGACCATGAACATATACATATTCAGCATCAGACAGGGCACTGATAATAGCCTCCAATGCTTGATGATTTTCTTTTTCTTTCTTCTGATCATCAGTCAGAGTTCCAGTAGGTGCAATATACTTAGTTTCTACATGATCCCAATTCTGACTTCCTAGACTCTTAATGTAAATATTCATTATGTCACTCCATATCCTATAGTTATCTTTGTTGAACTTCAGACCTTCCTTCTTCATCATGATCTATAAGATCATTTCCTCAAGTTGTTAGGATTTTAAATTTAAGAGGACCTGAGATGCTCTGATACCAATTGATGGTATGATGAAAGAATAAGTATCTGGTAGATTACTAACAGGGGGGTGAATCAATAAATTGAAAAACTAATACAAACTTCCCAATCTCAAACTCAATCACACAAAGTAAACTTCCACTGTCAAGATCAATACTCATAAGAATACTCAACACCAACTGATTAACTATTATAACAACTTAACAATAAACAACTTCAATCTTATCAACATCAAAATACTTAATCATATATCAACATATCCATCTCTCAATGCTTCTAGTTATCATGCCTTATAAAAAATTAATCAAATCAACAAATAAGATCATAACCACAAAAACATGCACCACATGACACAAATGTTTATACATGGAAAACCCAAATAGGTAAAAATCTTGGTGAGATGAGACTCACAAGATAGCTATCTGAACTCTTCAAAAGTTTGCCCCATTAGGAGCCAAGCCTGTTAAATCTTTTACAATAAGTCCTATTAAGAACTGATCCTATTAGGAATAACCCAATTAAGGGATTTACAAAATTCCTTGATGAAAAGAAAATACCCTATTAGGAGTAACCTTGGTAGAAGATTTGAGAATCCAAGCTAATGGATCACCTTGTTATAGGATTTAAGAAGTAACCAAGCTTGTTAGAGCTTACCCGGTTAGAGGATTTCAATCCTGTTGTAATTGTTAGAAAATAATAGGTTTTCTTGATCTGTCTAAATAGCACTACATTTTCTTGATTAGATCCTTTTAAGCTTCAATCTGACTTTACTCAAACTGTAGATCCATTCTCTAGTTAGACAACCACACACTCAATTGGTTTCAGCCAACACTTTACCAACACTAAACAAAACAACTTCATTGACCTTAAATACAAATCAATTAGGTCAGTAACACAACAAAAACCTAATTCTCTCATAGATATTACAAACAAATCAGTTCAAGTGTGACTGTTGGATTAACATAGCAATCTATACACATTCTTCAATAAAATTCCAACCGCTTCATGATCACCGCTTCATCGGACTTGTAACTGATCACGTGCTATGCATTAGATGCAATCCACTTTGCTCATTCCCTAGATAATCAAACAAATGCGCCAAAACAATCTGAACTTATCCTCATACAATGATCACATGTGTCACTATCATTACTGCTCATCATTATATCTTAAACCAACAAACTTGAATGGTTAGGGTTTAACAAAAACAACTAGTAGGGTTTACCGATTACATTGCATAGAAAGGGTTTAACCTTATACACCAATTCAACTCACAAACTTACATACCGGTTTACAACATCTTTCTCAAAGCTCTTCCTATTGGTTATAAGACAATATCAATTACAAAAACAATATCAGCAATATCACAAATACCATCACTAGTTCAATTGACATCAATGACAACATAACATATCATTAATGCAATCTTCATGCAAATGCCAACACTCTCAAGGTGGTGCACAAATATGGATAGAATGCATATGAATTTTAACTCCCTCCCACCTTGGGTATTTCTCATATCTTTAATGTATGTGATCTCTATCCATACAAGGGAGAGTCACCAACAAATCAGTTGGACATATCATCACAGGTTATGAGGATTGGGTGAGGGATTTGCCACCTAGCCAACCGGTCAAGTTGGAAAGTATCTTCGACACCAAGGTAGTAAAGAAGACAAGGAAATTAATCTAAAAGTATTATCTTGTCAAGTGGGAAGGGTTATTTGATTTAGATTCTATGTGGATGTCAAAATTAGATACACTTCAGCATGGAGTGGAGATTGCAGACCTCATAACTCAAGGGACTTGAGTTCTTTGTCCCAGGGGAGTATGTTGTAGGGAACCTAACACTCCAAGCATGAAATTTTGTTTTCTTCTAAGTTTTGTGTGTTGTATCTTATGATGTAATAATGGACCAACCATTTGGGACTCAGTAGAGCCATGGTTAAGTTGTCCAAGTTATTGATTGTGTCATTTGTGTTTAGGATGCTATCAGCCTAAGAAGTTGTAATGCTAAGGTTGATCATAGGAGTAGTACTCTAGATCATTTTCAACACATAATAGGGGTCTATTTTTTTGTTTTTAGGACTTCTAGGATGCTTCAGGGCCTTCAGGAGCCTTGAAATGCCCTTGAATGCAAAGTTGCATCTCAAGTGTCAAAAGATGTAAAAGTTATTGAGCAACATTTTGCAACTTTTTGCAAAAGTTACATTTTTTATGATTAGCATTGCAAAGATGTAAAAGTGTCAAAAGTTTTGTGGTTTCAAGAAATCTTGTCTTTTCACCATTTTTGACAGTTTTTCCTTATTTTCATTGCATTGTACGATCCAGTACGGAATTTTTAGAGAAACATCATTACAAAGAATGAGTGATTGTTGAGTTTACTTTATATAAAGCTAGATTACTAAGTTTTTTTGTGTTTGGTTGCAAAGATCTCATGCATTCTCTGTAACTAGGTGTAAAATCCTTGCAAAGTAGGGTTTAATAGAAAAATGGCTCTAACCTGAGCATCCATTGATGGAACCCATTTAAATCAAGTGGAATGATAGGTTAGGTTCTATACATATGACTAGATTAGGTTTTTTTGTCTTGCAGGCCTTTGTGGAGGAGCAACAATGAAGCCCTAGGCTCACCACTAGGAGTTGGTGAGTCAGGACAACAAAAGATGTGCAATTTTTGAGCACATGTGGATTGGTGGAAGAGAAATGGACCCATGGTTGGAAATCCCTATGAGTTCCCTTGAATATTCCTTAATTTTATTTGGTGGGTGTTTTGACTGGTGAAGGGTTTTAAAGCCATCTTTCCAAGTCATTTGGGTAGGCCTAAACCCTTGAAAGTATGGATAACCCAGATGCAAGTTTCCAATATTTTTTGTAACTCTAAAAAGGGTACTCGAATATACAATTTATTTATGGCCTTGTGTGGAATTGTTTTAAACTAATTCCTAAAAACTGCCAAGAGAGGGTTAATTGAATTAGGCCTATTTGAGCCCGGTGGAGACAAAGAGAGGATAGGAAACCCTAGAGATGGGTTTTAAGAATCCCAAACCCCTAAAAGACATCAAAGAAATAATTTAAATGCATTTTTAATACCAAGAACGAATTAGTGTATTGTGATCCTTTGTAGAGGTGCTTGGAGCCTTAGGAGTGGAGTTGGAGATTGAGGTGGAACCCTCAATAGGCAATTAGTTGTCAGAGCTCAAGTGGATATACCTTGGAGGAAAGCCAAAATGGATCATACCTTGGAGGTCTAGGTATCAAAACCCCTACCAAGTGCCATTGGATGGGCTTGAGGAGTTAGAGGGTTGAATAGACAAGTAAACCAAGAAGGTGATTGGATCAAGCTCCAAGACTCTCTGCATCAATTGGTAAGGCATGTATATCTAGAATTGTGCTTGCTATTTATTTAAACTTGGTAGATCTATGACTTTGTTCCCATGAATAATTCACTGGTCCAAAAAATGCATGTTCAGTAATCATTTTAGATGAATATCTTCTTTTCTTTATTTTCTTTATTGTTTGTATTTTATTTTTGAAGGTTTGCTCTAAAAAATAAATGTCATGTATCCAAAGCAGAATAGAGTAATTTTGTGTGAAATTTCATGTATTCTATCTTAAAATGGTGTGAGTTATCTATTGTAAACAATACCTTCCATAATTAAGCTTCAAAATCTTAGGTATTGTGAAAGGTCTACTTTCCTGGGTTCTGCAGAGCTAGAAGAGTAGAAGGGTTACTTAGCTTATTTGGAGCCCTTGTTAATTGTTCAATGATATAAGATTTGTATTGAAAGAAGAAGGCTAATTATTATGTACATCTAAGAAATCACTTGGAAACACACACAAAAATGTTGACTCTGTTAGGGATCAATTCATAATTCAATATTTTCTTCAGATAGCTTTTTCGCTCTTTCTTTTGAATTATTTGTCATGCCATATAGTTAGTGATTCTATCTGTGTTTTAAGAAGGGTCTTGGTTGCTTCAGATCTTCATTTGAATGCATATTATGTGAAAATGTATCTGAACAATGATATTTGAAGGCATTGTTCACAGTTTGTAATCACTCTCATAGAAGGGTGGTGACTCTGATATATCTCGAATTAACTCTAAATTGTGTATTAATGAAGGAAGGATGGTGTGAAAAAATACCTCAAATAGTCTCAAAACCAAAATATTGTAATTATTTGTTGATAAAACAAAGAGTAAGATGCACAGAAGATCTCTACATCAGGGGCACCCGAATTCGTCTCTGCAAGAGCACAACCAATGTTGGAAACATAAGGGGACTAGAGGAAGACATTCTTCTTCTTCTAGAAATATATATTAAATAGATTTTAATGTTGATGTGGTTTATGTTGAGAAAATTTCTTTTACTCCATTAATGTTTGGCCACCAAAGGTCATCTTCTAATGAATAAATCCCCTAGATCTCACAAGTATTATTCTTAAATTCTTAGGATAATTGGATACTATTATTATAATGATGATGGGGAACAAGTTTACTATGATGAAGAAGGGGGAATCAAGGTTACATCCTATACCAACCCTCCTAAAGGGTCATCTAAGGACCAAAGTAAACATGAGGATAGACTAAGGGAATTTAATGCTAGGTTAGAACAAATTGCTAAAGAGTTCCAAGATAAAATTGATGAGGAGACACACAAAGGTTAATTAAGAAATGAAGTGGAAGAAAAAAGGAAGCATGAGGAAGATCTCTTCACATGTATGTTTGTAAATTCTTCCACAAAGCCCCTTGTGTAAACTATTCCTTTAGTAAATATTTCAGCACCTCAAGATAAAGGAAAAGCCATCTTGACTGATCCAAATGTTTTCTCAACTTCAAAGGTGAGAACGAGAGAGATCACTAATCAGGAATTGAGGGGAGAGGTTGAGGACTTGGTGGAAGAATATACCAGATTGGATATGTTGGTGAGAAAAGTTAAATTTTTTAAAAGGATATTGGTTTTAGACACATTGTCATGTAAAGGTGTTAAGCCTTTACCATCACCAAAACCAAGTATGAATAATGTTAGTGGCCCCCCTATTATTGATTTATTAAGTGGTGGGGAAAATACACAGGCCTCAAACGTGACTCATATGAACATGTGTATGTCTCTCCCTACTGCATCTACATCTATCAATGTACCCATTGTCTCTTTGTCCTTAAGTCAAACAGTAGCCCAATCAAATAATCAAAATTCTCAGACATTAAGGTATAATCATGTGGTCAACAATCCTATAGTGGTTTCTAATACTATGAATATTCTAGTTCCCCAATAAGTCAGGTGCCAGCTCCGCAACAAATTAATATTCAGCAAACTAGTTGTACCAACAATTGTTACAACAATAGTAGTAATATTAGAAAATATTGCTGTAATTTCAAAATATGTAAGTGCAACAACAAAACATGGTTGTCAATCCACAAGTTCCCATTGCCAATGTAGCCCTCAAGTAATAGTCCCATAGCCTATTGTTCCAAATATACCACAAAATGTACTTGACCAAGAGGATAGAGTTCCTCCAAATGTAGGAGATAACCCTTTTTCTAGACCCTTGCTCCACTTGGACATGTATTGGAAGCTAGATTTTACTGGTATCCCTAGATATCCAAATACTATGTATAATGATATAAGGTTGGAGTTTCCAAAATTATCAAGAAATGTTTGTTTGTTGGGAGATGGTCATATCAAAGCATTCATAAACATCATGGACAATTTTGAGGTTGAACATGAAGATGTTCTAATGGAGTTCTTTATGTAGTCATTGGTAGATGATATAAGAGATTAGTATAGGAGTCTTTTGAATGCACACATCAGTAGTTGGCTATAATTTCAAAGAGTATTTAGAGAGAAATATGGAGATCATACTGATGTGAGATTAAAATTGGGAGAAATTACTACCACACAAAATAATTAGAATGAGATGGTTTCGGAGTTCAATACAAGATTTGTGAAAATCTTAAACAAAATACCACACCACCTAGGACCAACTGATCATATATGTCTTATATTTTTTATGAAGGCATTTGACCCAAATTTTGGGTATGAATTGAGGTCCAGAGAGCCTCCAACTCTTAGAGATACTTTTAAAGTAATAGTTAATATTGAGAATATTGTTGGCAAAATTGGAAAGAGTGATGAAGTAAAAATCCTGCATAATCCAAAAGAACATTAGGGTAATCAGTTAAAGGAGGAAGAAAAGTTTGACAAGGTTAGGAATGCATTGAAGGACCTTGGCTACAAGGTTGAAAGGAATGAGAAGGGGTTATCTAATGACAAGCCAAGTTTTCAATGAGGTGACAGACTGAGACTTCATGATATGAACTACAATACTAATTGGCATGATGGTAAGCCCATCAATAATTTAAATAATTAGAAAGGGGCTTCTAATAAAGATACTCATTATCCTTTGAATAGACCAATTGAAAATGTGTTAGATGAAGCTCCCAAGTGTTGTGCATGTGACTTACCTCACTCTCCTTCTCAATGCAATGTTTCCTTAGCAATGCAAGACCTTGATGAATCTTGTGATCAACAATGTGATGATGAGCATACTGTAAATATGTTATCCTTAGGACCAAATGTTATTTTACATGAATATGATTCATCGGATGATGAAATGCATAGTAATGATGTAGATAACAAAAGGAAATATTAGGCTGTCATAGAACAACAAGTGTTTTCTGACACAGAAGACCACATAGTGGGAAAAATTATAGATAAGGTTCCTGAATGTACCTCAGAAAAGGTAAGTCTATGAAGAACTTATGAAGAAAAAATTTTGAACACTCACAGTTGCAGCAATAACTCAAGCCAAGAGTAATTATCAACTAAGGAACAAAATTGTAAATGTTGATCAAGGGCAACTAGGGAGTCTATTTGTGAAAGAACCCTTGACTAAAGCAAAGTTGGTAAGCCAGAAACTTGAAGAGAAGAAAAGGGTACTTGTGAATCCTAAAGCTCATCATTCAAATTTACAAGAGGTTAGCAAGAGGGATGTGGAAAAGAGAAAGGTTCAAGAAGCAAATACCATGAAGTCTGGCACTCCTATTGAAAAGAAATTAGGCATCTCCAATGAGGTAAATAAGAATAATCTTCAGCCTATGCATAGTCTTCCTACATTTGATATTGCCCAGACTCTATCTTAGATAAAAGTGTTAGTACCTCTCATGGAAATGATGAAATTTGAAGGATATAGAAATAGTGATGTGTCTTTAATTTCACAATTTTTTGACCATTCTAATGGCTCAATCCCATTTATATCTACCCAAGGAAAAGTGAATAAGTGTATAAACACTATTCAGGTTGAGAAAATGAAAATTCCTGAGGTATATTTAGGGTCTACTATTACTCAATGCCCATCTCAAATTGACCCTTTTATTTGACTTTTTTGATTAATAACAAGCTTGTGAGAAAATGAATGATAGACTCAAGAGCAATAATAAATGTAAGCCAACAAAGGTCATGATAGACCTAGGATTAAAAGTGGATACCCCATATGGGAAATGTTATGTAATGGACAATAGGTCAATTCTAGTTATAGGTGTTATACAAGGCCTAGAATTAAAGCTAGCATCATGTCTCAAAGTTGCATATAGAATGGATACGGTTGTAGTAGATATTGCTCCACATTATGGTATGTTGTTGTCAAGACAATGGACTATAGTAGTAGGTGGGAGTGTGCAACTTTCATATGCTACTATTCTAGTGGGGGGTCAGTCTATTAGGGTTGATAGAGAAAAGAGAGCTAAACAAGTTATAGATGAAGTTCACCTTGGTCAACTAGTGTGTTCCTATGACATTGATATTGACAACTTTAGGGTAGAATAAGTGGAACCATTATTGCAAAACAATGACCCCATGATTGATGAGCTATTTGTTGATCAAGATGGGTTATGAAAAATATTCTTTGATGGTGCCTATAGCCGAGAAGGATTGGGAGTTGGTGTAGTTTTTATTACACCCAATGGCAAAACTTTTAACTATTCTTTCCTATTGTCATTTGAATGTACCAAAAATACTGCTAAATATGAAGCGTTATTGCTTGGTCTTTATATAGATGTGAAACATGGAGTGAAAATGTTGTCTGTCTTTGGAGATTTAAAATTGGTTGTTTCTCAAGTTGTCTTTTTGTTATGTTTTTCCATTGACCCACTAAACTGGTCATCCATTCTTATGAAGCTCATTGCATAGGTATGGCTTCATGTTTCAACCAGCCCCATGTTAGTTTCTAGGTTGTATTTCTAGTAAGCTATATGCTTCCTAAAGTTTTTCTTCATTTTAAAAATTTTGTCATGCCCTCGACCCATTTTATAATTTTGATTTCACATATGGAGAGTGTTTTTTTCTTTCAAGTATTTTTCATTACCCACATTAAGTTTAGATTAGCCCCATGTCACACAATGGGTATCCGGGGTATGTCCTGATTCTAGTTAGACAAAATGATTGAGACCTACAACCCCATCATGTCATCAGTCATTTTTAATGGTAATGTGTAGGTATGTGGGAGAAAGGAAAGCAAAAATATTAAATAGATCACTAACCTTGCAATCCCACAAGGTGATGGTTCGCTCTCAGGGCAACTTTTCAGGTGCATGGAAAGTGAGGTGCCTAAGGGGAGCTCACCTTCTCGTGAAGATTTTCACACAAATTGACACATTTGGTGGGTTTATTAAGCTGATATCCATGGTGGAAATTGAAAAATAATGTTCATCGCCGAATTTGATGAAATGACACATATCTACGATATGAGGTTTCAAAGTTGTGCACGACTACTTGTTTCTTTCCTAGAGCTATCTGTCATTAATGTTGAGAAGACATGATATTGCACCAATTGAAAAATCTTTAAATAATGATTTTTGAGGTAATGTTTCATACTTTGTGTTCGAGAATTGAAAGGAAAAGCAAGCCAGAATGAAGGTTCATGATTGTAGAGTATTAGAGGGCACAAATTACTTGTAGCAATTGAGAATATCAATAGTAAGTAATTCATCTCCTTTCATAAAGTGTTGTATTTTCATAATTAAAAGGTTAAGCTATGTAAATTCGAATAAATATTTTAAAAGCCCTAGTTTATTTTAGTCTACAAAATGTCGAGGAAGGGAGAATCATCTGTAGGAAAAAGAAAAGAAAAAGTTAAGGATGTGGTTGACACATATCCAAAGATGACTCCTATGGTGGTAATTGAAAAGTGTTTTGAGCAGCCAGAGAATGTTGGGTTCGGGGTTGTAGTTCAATAAGAAATAGAAAAACCAAAAATCCCTAGGAAGAGGAAAATAAAGAGTCAAGAAGCATCAACACCCAAGGAGAAAAAACCTAGGGCCCCAAGAAAAAGGAAAGAAGTGCAATTTGTTGACAAAGAACAAGTTGTAGAGATTTTTTATGATGGGCCTAGGGTTCCTATAGAAAAGTTGGAGGAGCATGCTTAAATACTCGAGGTGAATGTGGAAGCTCCACCAGCTCCTGCAAGGAGAAGAGGAGTCTTATGTCAAGATCTTTAAAATGTGTTTCCTACTTCCACCATGAATAATAGTGATAGTAATGAATTGTTAGATATATGTGTTCAATATGGAGATGAGTGCATTCTTGAGAGAGGGTGGAGGTTTTTTTCATTTTTCTATAGGAATAAGGATGATTATATCCCCAAGTGCAACCCGTGGTCTCTAAATATTGCTAGACTTATTGTACTTGATGTTTTTTATTGAAGTGGACCTGATTAGACATTTATCAAATATGTATTATCCAGCTTAAAGAATAGTGAGAGATGTAGACGGACATATTCTATTGGATATATATGAATTTATAATTATCAATTGTTTTGGTCTGACTAGGCCAGGCCAAGTTGAGATTGATCACAATATGCTTGAGGCAGATTACAAAAGAAAAGTGAAAACATATAGAGAAGGGGAGGTGCCTCTTTTTAGGCCCAAGGATTGGCAATTTAATACTCCCCTCAAACCACCTTTTGAAAAGGATTCATTCTTTGTCAATAAATTTGAAAAGTACTTCATTAAGACATATTATGCCTTGTGTCAAATCTTAGGGTTTGATGCAGAGGATAAGATTCCAGTTTGGATAATATTGATAGCAATGAGAATTTAGAATAAGTATGTTAATCTGGATTTCAATTTTTGTCATATATTTCAAGACAGATTCATGAAGGATTGTTGAGGATTATAGAAAACCCCAAGGAAGTCAAGTTCGAATATTCCTCATTGCTATGCCATCTTATTTTGTTTTAGAATAAATATGAGTGGGTTGGAGAGATTCATCTAGACTTTAATGATAATCAGGTTATTTCATATCTAATCCAAAGGTGTTGTTATATATGGGATAGAAAATAAAATGTGGCATACTATATCACCTTCCACCAACACTTTGTAATGAAAATTATGCATTGGATGGGATACAAAGTGGATAAGCTTGAACAAAAGTTATGGATTTATAAGACCAAAAGATAGAAGGATGGATGATGAAGGAAAATTCAACTTTAGTGATTGATTTTCATGCTCACATTATACTCTTATTTGGGTATATGGTTTCCCACAACCACCTCACTAGTTGCCAATGTATGTTTCCCCAAGGTTAGCTTTCCTTGAATTTATGTGGTAGTTCCTATGGATGGAAAATATGCATATGTTTGGTCATAGGAAGGGATACTTCTTCCCAAGGTCAACTAAGTTTTGTGATTTTGCTATTGGTGATAGGGTCTTGGACAAATTGCTAAATTATGTTTTTAATAGATATGCTTTGAAATTTGGGACTCAAAGAAACTATGATACTGAGGGTCTTATGCATTGGCTTAAGAATAAATATTTAAAGGATAGTAATTATTTTCACGATGTGGACTACCATGATGATGTGGTAAGGAATTGTGTTGACACTTCTATTGTGTTTCAAAGAAGCAAAAAATGGGCTATCCCTCTTAGGATTAAAAATGAAATGAGGAGGAAATGCTCTAATTTTCATGGGTTTTATAGAAATGAAAAGAAAGAGGTAAAGAGAATAGAGACTATGTTGGGAAATTTTCAATTAATATATGAAGGGAAATATGAGTTAAATGAGAAAGAAAAGGGAAATGAATCAACTCAAGGACCATTAATTAAAGAATCAGTAGAGTATTCATCGGTTGAAGTGCAAACAGAGGTTGAAGGTGCAAGATTACCATTGAAGCACTATGAAGATTATTCTCCAAGGGGAGTAACCAGTGAAGCTACAAGTGTCCTAAGGAAATTGAACATTTATGAAGAATAATTTGACCAACCATTCCAATCACCCCCAAGGAATGAAGGTCCTAGAGAGGAGCTTGATCATATCATAGATCTTAACAAAGAAATCCCTATTGAGGAGTGTGAGGATGAATGGGCCTTTGGTTCTCATGCAATCATGATAGATGATCATTTTGTTAAAAGGATAAAATTCAAAGCCCTATGGCTAAAAGTAAAAAGACCTAAAAGAGGACTACCAAAGAATGCAACCTTGGAGGATATTAATTTGGATCATCTCACTTGCAATGAAGCTAGGCAAATTGTGAAGGAAAGTGGCATATTATTAATCTATGGATGGAACTTGGAAAATCTATTCTTATTAGATCAAATAAGGAAACAAGAGGATCTACCCTTTGTATCTAAATTCAAAAAAGATGGGAGATTTACAGGATCGAGTTATCATCCAACCTTCAAAGCTCTTGCATAGTGGGAAAGAGCCCCAAATACTGACAGACCCCAATTACTCATTGGAGTAGACAAAAAGGGGAAAGATGGTTCTATAATTAGGACATTGTAAGACACAACAACACTTAAAATTGCAAAAATCACATTACATCCAGCCATGTTGACTAGGGATGCAACAGAGTTACAACATAATCAAATAATTACCCTCCAAAGAGAGAATGGAGATTCATGCTTCATATACTAAGGTTTTGGTAGTAAATGCTCGGTTAAGAAAATCCCTTGTAGTTAAATCTTTTTAATCTCCTGTTATAATTTAGTTGGGTGAATCTTCATCTACCTTAGAGGCATTACTCTCCTTCAAAAGTGAATTGCAAGATGTGCAACATTAGTTAAAGTTGAAAGAGGAGGATATATCTAAGATAAATGTAATGGAAAAGGACAAAGTGGTCACAATTAAAAGGGGGACCTCATCTTTTGAAATTTATCTTAGATAAATTGAAAGATGTTTATAGGTCTTTCCTTATTCTCTTTTAAGGAGTTTCTCATTTGGAAAATGCTCTAAAAGAGTTAAGAGAGCTTAATTTATGAAGCTTGGAGGTCATTAGGGTCCAAGATTCACAACCTTGAAGTAGTTGTTTAATACACGCCAAAGTCCCCTTAACAAATTGTTAATGTATGAAACATTTATGATCTGATGATTAATGAAATTCATTATCTTGAGGGTAGGGAAAAGGTGATGAAAGAGAAAATGAGTGTATTTAAAGAATTACGATATTGGACTATACCCACCTTGTGTAACGAGAATAGAATTAAAAACTTTTCAAGATTGGAAAAGGGTATACAAGGGTATTTTTGATATAGTTGTCCAAAGAATGGGAGATGAAGATTACGTTGTTGAGCTTATTTATTACACTGCTATGGATAGATTTATCATAACCGATGTTGTGTATGTGAAGTTTATTATAAATGTGAAATCAGTGGTGGATAGTAGGTACAAAGACTCTCCTAGCACAGTGAATATTGTTAAACAATTTGATTGGCCTACGGGTTTTGAAGTGCACAGTTTGCATGAGAATTAATGTGTTGTCAAAGTAGTAGTTGAAGTAACTGATTAGTAAAGATGGTTGGAAATAGAAATGAGTAGTCTGTCAAATCGTTGATCACAGGTCATCATTAAGGTTTTAAAAGAAACACAGTTGTCCTTTTCCTAATAAGTTTCAGTAGTAATATCCTTTTGTCTTAATTGGTTGTTGGTTTCTTATGTTTTCTATTTGGTCTTTCTTGTCCTCTTTAGTCATTGTTGCCTAGTGTCGATTTCCTCATGGTAAGTGATCTAATCATGAGAGGTTAATTAGTTTTAATTTTGTATTTCCTTTTCTAGGCGCTAGAATTTTGAGTCTAAAAATATGTGTTTGGCATATCTGGTTGTTTTCAAAAGTGTGATAAGTGGCAAACTGACCTAAAGCTTTATTTCTCCCTTGTTTCTATGAAAGGGAATTTAGGGTCATTTTGGAGGGGTTCTGAATTTTATTTTTTTTAAAGCCAGTGTTAAATTGGAATATTCTTGGTACAGAAGTCCTTCCCTGGAAAGTTGTACTTTTGCAAACATAGAGCATTAATGAAAATATTGTCACGAATTGTCTCACATTAGGTGTTTTCTAGCTATATGAATTCATTCATTAATAATGATTGAAATTGTCTCTATGAGTTTCTTGTAGATGTGTGATACACAAGTTGGGTTTTCTTCAAGGAGGAAATTAAATTCTAACTGTGTATTGTAGTAGCTTTAGGATGACTATGTGATTTGTTAAGAATGGTTCATGTGAATAACAGTGGGATATATTTGTAAGGCATGTAGTTTATGTAAACTTGTTAGATATATGAATAACACATTGGTCCAAAAATATGAATGCTCATTAACCATTTTAGATGAATATCTTCTTTTCTTGATTTGTTTGATTATTTCTATTTTCTTTTGGAAATTTTTCTCTTAGAAATGAATGACATGTATCCAAAGAAAAATAGAGCCAATTCTATGTGAAATTTCATGTATTATGTCTTAGAATGTTGAGAGTTGGTCCTATAAACAATACCTGCCATAATTAAGCTTCAAAATATTAGGTATTGTGAAAGGTTTGTCCGCCTAGGTTTTGTAGAGGCCAAAGATTAGAAGGATTACTTAGCTTATTTGGAACCCTTGTTAATTGGCCAATGATCTTAGATTTTTGTTGATAAAAGAAGGCTAATTCTTAGGTAAGTCTGAGAAATCATTTGGAAACACCAACAACTCCCTCATTTCATTGTTCATTGCATTCATTTTTTCTATTGGAGGTTTTTGTTGCATTTTAGGTGGGGTTTTGTTGTGTCAGTGAAACCCATTGTGTTAGGTAAAGATTATTGGGGATATATTGGTAGAATTTGGGCCAGTGAAACCCATTGAATCACTTTTCTCCCATCCTCATAAATGATTATCTTATCATGGAATGTGAGGGGTTTGAATGATATCTATAGAAAAAAGGTTGTTTTGGATTTGATTGATTCACATATTCATGTCATTGTCTTTCTTTAGGAAACTAAGTTGATAGTGGAAGATATGAAAATAGAGCTTCAATAATTTGGTCTCATGGAGCCTGTCAGTGTGTTGGATCCCATGGCAGTTCACGTGGAATGGCTTATTTTTGGGATCCTAGGAATTTTGTCCCTTAGTGGTGGATTTCAATTCATTCTTCTATTTCTATGTTTTCTACTTGTTGGGATTCAGGATAAATCTATCTCTTTACTAACTTTTATGCTCCTATTGATCTTATGGGTAATTCACAACTTTGGAACCACATTAGATCTGTCCACTCTCTAGCTCCCTTTCTCCCATGGATTATGGTTGGTGACTTCAACACAATTTGTAACTTGGGGGAAAAAAGAGGGGGTGTGGCTAGAATAGATCCTTCTACCATACTCCTTAATGATAATATTGAGTTCTTGAATGTAGTTGATGTGAAACCAAATAATGGTATATTTACATAGAATATTAGGACAAGTGGAGAGGATGTGATATTAAAGACACTTGATCAGTTCCTTGTCTCTTATTACTGGTTGGGGGATAGATGGAATACTAGCTCTGAGATCTTGGATTGAAGAGACTCTAATCGTTGATCGATCAAAATTTCAAAGAATCCCTCATTTAAGTTTCAACTTATGTCATTGAGGGATCTTTATCTCCAAGATTTAATCATTGATTGGTGATGGGAAGGGAAGCCTTGTCATGGAAAGGCTATCTATTTTTTTTTCAAAAGACTATTATATGTGAAATATAATCTTAAAAGGTGGAATAAGCAAACAATATTTTGGAAACCTGCACTGCAATAAAAAGGTAGACCAAGCTAGGCTACAAGAAGGATATAAGAATAATACATTTTTTCATATTTTTGTTAAGGCAAGAAGAAATGGTAATCTCATTACTTCCCTAGTGTCCTTGAATGGTTCCCTTCTCTCCTCAATGGAGGCCATGGGGGCTTTACTCCTCAATGGAGGCAATATTATATCACATGCATTCATATTGGGGTTTTTAATTTGAGCCATGAAAAAAATACAATATTTGATAAAAATAGGGGGGTTTTTAATCCGGTTTGTGTATTGGGGGAGGGTGAAAAAAAGGATTTTAGGGCAATATTTTTTGAAAATAGGGGGATTATTTAGTATTCCATGAATGCACATGCTATAACCCAGGTTCACTAAGTGAAGCCCCCGTGATGGAGGCCATCTCTCGAGAAGTTTTTCAGTATTTTTTTTCTCTGTTTATAGAAGATTCCCCTCCTACTAGGGAAGATGAAATCTCTATATTGAAGTGCATTCCCCCTCTGGTTTTTAATGAAATTAAATAAGTTTTCATTTGCCCCATCTCGCTATAACAAGTTGAAGGAATTATGTTTCACATGAAGAAAGGTAAAGCCCTAGCCTTGATGGTTTCCTAGTTGAATTTTTTCAATAATTTGGGGAGATTATCAAGGTGTACCTTTTAGACGTGGTTCAAGAATCATAGAGAAATAAGAAAATATTAAGATCCATGAATGGTACTTTTTTTCCCTTGTTCTTAAAAAGGATAGTGTGAACATAATGACTAGTTTTGACTCATTTGTCTTTGCAATGTGGTGTATAATATTATCACTAAATTGATTGCAAAAAGACTCATTTTGTCCCTCAAAGCTCTGATTTCTAATGAACATGGTGGATTTGTTGTGGGCATATGTATTCTTGATGGGATTGTGATAATTGCAGACACCATTCATTATATGGCAACTTCTAAGGAGAATGCTATGTTTATCAAATTGGACATGGAAAAGGATTATAATAGAGTTAAACAGGCTTTTTATAGAGGATTCTTTTGTCTTTTTGGACTTAGCAGTGATTGGGATAATTAAATGGTCATGAGTTGTATCTCCTCTACATCCTTCTTAGTTCGGATTAATGGAGAACCTTCTGAGATATTTAGTGCCTCTAGAGATCTTTATCAAGGAGACCTTCTTTCTCCTTATTTGTTTATCATCATGGATAAGGGGCTTGGTAGATTCATTAGATCCAAAGTTAGACAAGGCCTAATCCAAGGTTGGAGTTGGTGTAATAGTTTGCCTCCTTATTCTCACCTGCAATTTGTTGATGATATTTCTTTGATGGGTATGGCTAGAATCAATGAGGCTGTTAATTTCAAGAGAACTTTGTATACATACTTGGTTCTCTCGGGGTAGAAAATCATGAGATTAAGTCTTCTATCTTTTTCTTTTATACTCCTCAACTTATTCAAAATAAGATTTCTTAGATTATCAAATTTCAAATTGGCTCCCTTCCAGTAGGTTAAATTGGGATTCTCCTTGGTATGGGATCTCAATGCCGATATTTTTGGTAAGATTTTTTGGCTAATTTTCACAAGAGGGTTAGTCATTGGACCTATAGATGGATTTCATCAGTTAGACGGTTGACTCTTCTAAAGTTCATGGTGCAAGACCTTCGTATTTGTATATGCTTTGTGCAAATTTCTCCTAGCTTTGTGAAAGAGTTTGATCATCTCTCTCATCAATTCCTCTGGCCTGGTAATTTTATTTCTTCAAAGTGGAGTTTGGTTAGATGGGACTCAAAGTGCAGACATAAGTAGGAGGGTGTGATAGTTCTAATACTTAATATAAGTATAGATCAAATATCCAACAAGATGAGAGGGGGGGTGAATCATACAAACTTAATCTCCCATAAAAACATCAGATTCAACCTCGGTAGCATATATTTTAGTAATATAACCAAAACTATTAAACATGCAAACTCAAAAGCATATGAATATCATAAACCTCATAACACCAGATTTAACATGGAAACCCAAATAGGGAAAAACCACTATGGGATTTCGGACCCACTAAGAAATATACTCTTCTAGAGTATGCTTGGTTAAAAGAAAATCCTGTTAATGATTACAAACACATTGCTAGATGTGACCCGGTTAAGGGATTTCCCTCAGATCTATTAGGATCTTCACCTTGTTAGAAGTGACCTTGTTAAAGGATTTCAAACACTCAATTAGAATGTCACCTTCCTAGAGGGTTTTACAAATAAGACTGTTAAGTCCACTCGGTTAAGAGATTTTCTGTCACTTTTACAAAATAACAGTATTAAATCTATCTGCAACTTCACATCTAAAATGCTAAAGCAGATTCTTATTTGTTCAATACAATCTAGACATAGAACTAATCTTGTCTATCTGCTGGGCTTCTATACTCTGTTATTCAAACAGGTCTTCAAGCTTCTGTGCTCGGTAATCACTATGTAGCATCCCCGTGCATACACTTGCCCACATACATTTTTTATCAATAGTTTCCTATTTATAAACAATTAGGTAACCGCTTAATCTCCTTGATCACATTTCCCATGATCAATCATAGCCATCAGATCTTCAATCTTGTCCAGGTTCAATGCATCTTTTGATCTAAAAATGTTTTACCCTACCTTGGAACTTGTGCCAGGGTATTGCGGTTCAATCTAAGTTGTAGATATTCATGCCAACTTTTCATTGCCTTAGATTCGTTAACAAACTTCATTCACAGCTTACCAATCATTGATCAGTTCTAGCTCATCAGCTTCCTTCATTAAATAATGCATGTAAACATTTAATGCATTCTGTTATAGCTCGGTTACAACTCAATAACAACTCAATGAATACTAAACTTCACTTGGTAGACATTCCGCCTTCATTAACCGATAGCGATAACCTTAGGGTTTACCGACTAGGTTCATTTCTTGATAACATAGTATAGTATTAACCTTTACATTTTACAACATATGTATGATGTTAAAACAATCTAAACATCATGATCTCATCATTGTTTGACTCAGTACTAGTTGCCCATTGAATACCTTATTCATCCCCTTATTCATCATATTCTTACTTGTGTCTTTTACCGACATCTTTATAATCTTCATATCATACTTCTCAAGATATGGCAACATCATACTGAATTAGAAAATCAATTTCTTGACATCAATGACAAAATAATAATATCAAGATAGTAAACATCTTTAATTAGTTATATCCATAATCATCAACAACCTTCTCAATATCCTTATGAAATGCCAACAATCTTTCATTGTCTGTTATAATGCAATATTGCCAACAATCTCCCCCTTTGGCATTGATGGAAAAACCAATTGATTTGATCTTAAAAGATTCAAATTGTTGTGATTCTGATATGCTGAAATGCTCTCCCCCATACATTAGACTTCTCCTCTTTTTAGTTTTCTTTCCAATCTGTAGTCTGCTCAGTTTTCTTTTAGTCTTCTCCCCTAATAGGTCTTCTTCCTCTTTATAGTAGTCTTCTCCCCTTTATAGTAGTCTTCTCCCCCTTTGACAACAATGCCAAAAAGTAAAGAACTAAAACATAATTACTTTCTATAAGAAGTTATTTCCTGTTGTTGTGTATCAACTGAGTCTCGGTCAGAGCATTTGTCTTCAATTCCTGTTCCCTGTAGTATTTCCTGTATTATTTCTGTACACCTTTAGAAAACATTCTAAAGTGTATAAATCAGCATCAACTCCCAAAAGATATTCATTAGAGTCATCAGATTGATGCTTTCACCAAACTCGGTCAGTGAGTAGAAGATAGGGGTAGGATCCCTAACTTACTTTTGAGATATTCTAAAGTGTCCCTTGGTAGTGGTTTGGTGAAGATATCTACTATTTGTTCCTTTGTGCTAACATACTCGAATACCACTTTCTTCTCTTGAGCTTCTTCTCTAAGATAATGATATTTGATAGATATGTGCTTTGTCTTAGAGTGCATAACAAGATTCTTTGAAATATTAATGGCACTAGTATTATCACAGAATATAGTTACTGGCTCGGTAACTTTCTCATTTATACCTTCCAACAGTTGTTTGATCCATGCAATGTTGGTACAATTCAATGCTGCAGCAATGTATTCAGCTTCTATTGTTGACTGTGAAACACATCCTTGTTTCTTGCTAAGCCAACTCACTAGTCTTTCTCCTAAAAAGAAAGCTCCTCCACTTGTGCTTTTTCTATCATCAATGTTGCTTGCCCAATCAGCATCAGTATAAACTTTTAAATCAAAATCATTTCCCTTTTGATATACTAAGCCATAATCCTCTGTGCCCTTCAAGTATCTAAAAAATCTTTTGATTGTTGTCATGTGTGTTTCCTTAGGATCTGCAGAGAATCTTGCAACTATAACTACTACATGTGCTATATTTGGTCTGCTGTGAACAACATATTGTAGCTTTCCAATCATGGATCGGTAAAGTGTCTCATCAACAGATGCAGATTCATCATTCTTTGATAATTTGCAGTTGGTAGTCATACGAGTACTTACTGGTTTTGAATCCTCCATTCCAAATTTCTTCAAGATTTCCTTTATGTACTTGGATTGAGTAATGAAAATCTCATTTTTCATTTGTAATATCTGTAAACCTATAAAATACTTTATCTCAGCGATTAATGACATCTCAAATTCTTTTCTCATTTCATTTCCAAATTTCTTGCATAAAGAGTCATTTCCACAAAATATAATATCATCAACAAATATGGCTGAGATCAGTATTCCATTTTCATCATTCCTCATGTACATGTTGTTGTTCTCACTTGTCCTTATAAAACCAATCTTAATCAAATAAGAGTGCAATCTTTCATACCATTCTCTTGGTTCTTGTTTCAAACCATATAAAGCTTTGTTCAATTTACATACCTGATCTTTATTCTTGTCTTCAACAAATCCTTCAGGTTGTTCAATGAAAACTTCTTCTTCTAATATTCCATTCAGAAATGTAGATTTGACATCCATTTGATATATCTTGAAATTTTTGAAAGCAACATAGGCCAACAATGTTCTTACTCCTTCAAGTCTAGCAACAGGTGCAAAAGTTTCACCATAATCAATTCCTTCTTCTTGAGCATAACCTTTGCAAACTAGTCTTGCTTTGTTTCGAATGACCTCTCCTTTTTCATTTATCTTGTTTCTGAAAATCCACTTTGTACCGATTACATTTTTGTCCTTTGGTCTAGGGATTAGTGTCCATGTGTCATTCTTCTTGATTTGATCAATCTCTTCTGTCATAGCATTTATCCAATCTTCACTGTTAAATGCCTCTTTCACTATTCTCGGTTCAAATTCAGATATCAAACATGTGTTCTGTCTCAGTTTGTTCCTTGTCATCACTGGATCATCCTTATCTCCTATAATCTGACTTGGTGCATGATTTCTTCTAACATACTTGGCTAATACAGGCTTGGTAGACTCTGTATGATCTTCTTCATCACTCGGTAACTAGATATTCTCTTCATTTTCTTCAACAGTCTTCTTGGTAGGACTTCTCGGTGGAACATAGACAAATTCATCATAGACTTCTAGTTCCTTGGAATTTCCTTCATCATTTCTTTCTACAAATTCATCAATTTTCACATTTGCACTTTCTACTATTTTGTTAGATGATTTGATCAGACATTTAAATGCTTTGCTTCTAGAAAAATAACCTAGAAACGTTCCTTCTTCACTTTTCTGATCAAATTTTCCATTTCTATCATCTTTATGAATATAGCATCTACTTCCAAAGATTTTGAAATAACTTACATTAGGTTTCTTATCATACCAAATTTCATATGGTTTCTTCAGAGTACCTTTCTTCAATTAAACTCCATTCAAGGTGTAAACTGTAGTGCTTATTGCTTCTCTCCAAAATGTTTGTGGCACCTTCTTTTCAGTCATCAGTGTTCTAGCACAATCCACAATAGATATGTTTCTTCTCTCAGCTATTCCATTCTGCTGTGGAGTTCTTGGTGCAGAGACTTGTCTTTTAACCCCATGATCATTGCAAAATAAGTTGAACTCATTAGATGTGAACTCTCCTCCTCTATCTGATCTAAGACATTTCAGTTGTCTTCCTGTTTCATTTTCAACTCTTGCCTTGTACCATTTAAACATTTGAAAAGCTTCTAATTTTTCTTTTAAAAACATTACTGACATCATCCTTGAATAGTCATCCACAAATAGTATGAAATATTTATCACCATAATAACTTTGAACTTTCATAGGACCACAAAGATCAGTGTGCACTAGATCTAAAATTCCTTTAGAAGTGTAAGACTTACTTGTAAAGCTTCATCTTGTCATCTTACCCATCTGACATCCTCAGCACATAGCATTCGCAGGTTTTTCAAGACTCAGTAGACCTCTTACTCTGTGCTTCTTGCTTATTTTGATCATATTATAAAAATTGACATGACAAAACCTTTTATGCCATAACTAGGTATCATCTAACTTTGCATGCAAACACTTATTCCGAGTTGAGTCAAGGTGAAATGTGTTACCTTTAGTTTGTGTCCCGATAGTAGCTAAGTTTCCATTTTTGTCATGAACTTTGACAATTCCTTTCTGAAATTCTATTCAGTAACCTGTATTGTTTAGCTGTGCTACACTCAACAAATTGTATTTCAAACCTTCAACCCAATAAATATCATTGCATCTTGCATTATCAAGAAGTTTTATAGATCCTTTACCTCTCACTGGACATGGTGCATCATTACCAAATCTAACATAGCCTCCATCATAATCTTCTAATATAACAAACTTATGTTTATCTCCTGTCATATGATGTGAGCATCCACTATCTATAATCCAAGAATCATTTGTGTTTATGTGAGATATTAGGGCTTTTTCTTCATACCTTTCTTCATCTGATCCATCCTTGATAGCCACATAAACTACTTCCTTTATATCAGTCTCATCTGATTTATCATCATTGGATTCCTCATCAGTTATTAGGCATGTCTTTCCATCTCTTCTTCTGAAGTCTCGATGTCCTCTGTAATGATTATCTTTCTATCTATCATCTCAACAATCTCTCTTTTCAGTACAATCTTTGTCAGGATAGTTAGAAGCCATATGTCCTATTTTATCACAATTGAAATATTTCAAAGGTAGTTTTCCTTTATACTTACCTTTGCCTCTCGGTAACCTTTTAGCTAATAGTGCTTCAAACTCTTCTTGCTTTCTGATTTCCTCATATAATTTGTTTACTGCCTCCATGTTCTTACGAAATCTTTCACTTGCTCCACTGTGATCTCCTTCAGAGTACTTATACTTTCTTTCATTGAAATCATTAGATTCATCAAGATGAAAAGAACTAAATGCAGATTCAACTTTATTTACCAAAGATCCACTGTTATCAAAATTACTTAACTCAAATGCATGTAGCTTACCAATAGTAGCATCTAAAGAAACTAGCATATTAGGTACATACCTCAATTCATTGATTGCAGAGACTTGGATTGCATAAGCTGGTAGAAGGGTTCTTAACAACTTACTTATTATATCCTTTTCTTCAATAGTTCCACCTACTCCTTTGATTTGATTGACAATCTCCTTTAGTCTTGTACTCTACTGAGCTATGTTCTCACCTTCATTCATCCTCATAGATTCAAGTTGTCCTCTTAGACTATCTAATTTTTCTCTTTGAACATGTTCATCTCCTCCATATACTGATATGAGCTTATCCCACATTGCCTTTGCCTCATTGCAGCCTTCTAGATCATTAAACTCTGAATCGGTCAATGCAAATGTTATTTCAATCATTGCTTGAATATGTTCTTGCTTTGCCTTTATCTCTTCCATAGTCATTGGATAGGTGCTTGGTGTGACAAAATCATTCTCCAGATAGTATAAAACATATTCTCCAACTCCTGATAGAGGTAGCTTCATCCTTTTCTGCCATGTAGAGAAACTCAATTTTGTTCAGCTTCGGTGCATCCCTCTTATACATCTTTGGATCTTTAACTCAAGTGCCTTTAAACTTTCCTTCCAGAGTCCAAAGCTTTGATACCAATTGATAGTTCTGATACTTAATATAAGTACAGATCCAATAGCCAACAAGATGAGAGGGGGGGGGGGTGAATCATACAAATTTAATCTTCCATAAAAACATCAGATTCAACCTCGGTAGCATATATTTTAGTAATATAACCAAAATTGTTAAACATGCAAACTCAGAAGCATATGAACATCATAAACCTCATAACACCAGATTTAATGTAGAAACCCAAATAGGGAAAAACCACTGTGGGATTTCGGACCCACTAAGAAATATACTCTTCTAGAGTATGCTCGGTTAAAAGCAAATCCTGTTAAAGATTACAAACACATTGCTAGATGTGACCCGGTTAAGGGATTTCCCTCAGATCTATTAGGATCTTCACCTTGTTAGAAGTGACCTTGTTAAAGGATTTCAAACACTTAATCAGAATGTCACCTTGCTAGAGGGTTTTACAAATAAGACTGTTAAGTCCACTCAGTTAAGAGATTTTCTGTCACTTTCACAAAATAACAGTAATAAAATCTATCTGCAACTTCACATCTAAAATGCTAAAGAAAATTATTATTTGTTCAATACAATCTAAACATAGAACTAATCTTGTCTATCTATTGGGCTTCTATACTCTTTTATTTAAATAGGTCTTCAAGCTTCTGTGCTCGGTAATCACTATGTAGAATCCATGTGCATACACTTGCCCACATACATTTTTTATCAACAGTTTCCTATTTATAAACAATTAGGTAACTACTTAATCTCCTTGATCACATTTCCCATGATCAATCATAGCCATCAGATCTTCAATCTTGTCCAGGTTCAATACATCATTCGATCTGAAAACATTTTACCCTGTCTTGGAAGTTGCATATTATTCTTGGAACTTGTGCCAAGGTATTGTGGTTAAATCTGAGTTGTAGATCTTCATGCTGACTTTTCATTGCCTTAGATTCATTAACAAACTTCATTCATGGCTTACCAATCATTGATCAGTTCCAGCTCATCAGCTTCCTTCATTAAATAATGCATGTAAATATTTAATGCATTCTGTTACAGCTTGGTTACAACTCAGTAGCAGCTCGGTGAATACTAAACTTCACTCGATAGACATTTCACCTTCATTAACCGATAGTGATAACCTTAGGGTTTACCGACTAGGTTCCTTAGGGTTTATCGACTAGGTTCCTTTCTTGATAACATAGTATAGTATTAACCTTTACATTTTACAACATATGTATGATGTTAAAACAATCTAAATATCATGATCTTATCATTGTCTGACTCGGTACTAGTTGCCCATTGAATACCTTATTCATCCCCTTATTCATCATATTCTTTCTTGTGTCTTTTACCGACATCTTTATAATCTTCATATCATACTTCTCAAGATATGGCAACATCATTCTGAATTAGAAAATCAATTTCTTGACATCAATGACAAAATAATAATATCAAGATAGTAAACATCTTTAATCAGTTATATCCATAATCATCAACAACATTCTCAATATCCTTATGAAATGCCAACAATCTTTCATTGTCTGTTATAATGCAATATTGCCAACAGGGTGGTCTGAGCCCCCAACTAGAAGGTTTGATTAGTCGGGTATTATCAACCAAGCTTTATTGGAGATGGTGTACTTGTCAGGATTAGGACTAGGTCAAAATCATTACTCATAAGTACCTCAGGGAAGGTGACAATGTGGATGTACCCCTGTTCCACTCATTGGGAAAGGGCTCCATGATTTGGGGTACTCTCAAAAGATGGGAAAGACTCATTAAGAAGCATATTTTTTGGATATATAATAAGGGATATTAGGCTCTTTTTTAGCATGATTCTTAGGATGGTCATCCCCTAATTATTTCTCAATTTCCTCACATTTAACCCCTCTGTGATATTTTTGTTGAAGATAGTAGGAGTAGGGTGGGGGATTTTAAGACTGTTATGTTGAAGGTTCATTTAGAAGTGACTTGTTGGAAGGATATGTTGATGTCTATTCTAACACACTCGCCAACAGTCAGGTAGTCAATGTGAACACTCACCACCTCTCCTAAAAAGAAATAAGTTCTCAGGAACTGATCACTCCAAGGTCTCTATAGTTGGGTCTCGACAGTGATGGGTATCTCAATGGTTGATGCGGTTGTACCTGTTAAGGGGCTTGCTGGTTGAAACTAAATCCCAATAATTTTTAATAACTTAACTTCTTCTTTTTTTGTATTTTATGATTTAAGATTCTCTGAGAAATAAATTGTGAAAGATGGGGAAACAAAAAAACAACAATGAAACCAATTCAATAATAACTTAATGAACTACTCAACTAGTACCATGTAATCTAAAAAATCATCAAATATTATCCAAATCAACATTCAATAAAGGACCTCCAATAAACTTGCAAAGTCAACAACCTCACGGATTCATGGAAAGAATATCACCACAATATCATCTATCCTAGTAATTCTCATACACCACTTAAGTGAGCAGTATGATTTATAAATAAATAAATAGAAGATCAGAACAAGTTGCTGATTTCAAACAATAGACATTACCAGACTGCAAAGAACAAACTCATAGAACATATGCATAGATCAGGCAATCTATAAGTTGCTTCTTGTATTAATTTTAAAGAATGTATCACAAAAACTTCTTAAATTCATAACAATCTGCAAAAATAATCTAAAATCTCTAAGTGGGCCTCAAATCATCAATTTGTGGACCCTTACAAATGAATCAAACTCCTCAATTTATAGAGTTTTCTATCCTACTTTCTAGGAAATAAACCTAATCTAAATTAAGAACTAAAAATCAAGGAGTCGCAGTGGACTTGCACGTCTCTACCTCTATACTCTAGTTAACTATTATGAAACAGAGTCTGGGTGAGCACTACGAAGATTGTACTGCAAGTGTCAGGCTTTTTTAGTCATGCAAAATTTTGCTCAAAATTGAAGCATGAGTTGGAGTCCAAGTGGGGTGGTCAAGCAAAAACTCCTTTTAAAAGTCATGCTATCATTAGCAACTACACGTTTATGTTTTACTTTTTTATATAGGTTTTGTAATTGCTGATGATACATGCAATCACCTTGGTAGGAGGATCAGTAACATGTTTCATTCTGAACTTATACTTTTTCAATATCTCCTCTGCATTCTTTCTTTCACTTTCCAGCTCCTCTATTGTTTCTGCAACCTATTGACACTGGGTTATCAAATTTGTATACATGTCCATTGATGCAACACTAAACTGAGTTGGAACCGCAAAATTTTGTGCCTCATATGCATCCCACTAGTAGAGTAAGTAGTCCTCCTCCATACTTCTAGCATTGGTTATTCCAAGCCCAGAAAATCCTAATAACTGTCCTACAAAATTCTCATACTTTTCCACTACCCTGAGATAGGAGACCGAATATCTATTATATCCCTCACATACTATTGAATCATTTCAATTTTTGACTCCAAAATGTATATGCAAGATTGAAAATTCTTACAGTTGTCTCCACCCAAGAGGTCCTCCCTTATTATGTCTTCTTCCCCAAGACTCAAAACTTTATTCAAGACCTGAAACTGCTTGCCAAAAGTGTTGAGATTCTGCTCTCACTGCTGAGAACAAGAAGCTAACACTCCTCCAAATTGCATGGCCTTCCTATATTCCTTCATGGTGTTATGCAAAAATAGTCTAATTTTAGAGGCATTTATTTGTGCTCATGACTTTGTCATGGCGGCCACCTATCTTACCTCAACCAATGCTTTTGTATCTCCCTCTAGGAGTGACGAGGTTGAAGGTAAATTATCACTTACACAAGTATCCAAGGGCTTGCCCATCTCTACCAACAACTGCTTATATTGTTCCAGTTGTGCCTTGACCTCTGAATGGGACATATGATATTTTTCTATTTGGCCCCTAATGACACTAGTAGCCAATCCGAATGTATCTAATTCTCCCCACTTGGTTTGCTTCCCCAGTTTCACCTGTGATACTTGGTACTTTGGAGAGCTCTGACCTTCCACTTGTGTATGAACTACTATATCTACAATCACCTCACCAGAACTTGTTCTTGATAAATGATGTACGGTCTTGGCCTTCTTTATTTTCCTTGGTTCTTCAGTGATTTCCTATTGTAGTGTAACTTTTAGTAGCACTACTTTCCTTTTCTTTTTCTTGAAGATGAAGTTTAACCATTGTGGCACATCCTTATCTTTTTCACCTTCATGGGGCATAATTTCAATGGTCACTATGTGCATGTCTGACTTCTCTTCTACTTCATCTTTCTCCTCTTCTTTTGTATGCTTAGGGTCTTGGGGTGAAGCAATTTGATGGACTAGGCTAGTTTGGAGAGCAATATCAACATTCAACTATTGTTGCTTATGTAACTCTCCTAACTTATCATTGATTTCTTCTTCAAACATCTTGTCATGTTTATCAATTTCATCTATATGTTTCTTAGATGCTATCTCTTTCAATAAATCTTCTTGGTCCTGCGGAGTTAAGACCAAACTTTCATCTTGTGGATCTTCAGACTCATTTTGTTCCTTCTCTCCTCCAAGTGGCTATTGTTACATAGGTTGCTCATCCTCTTGGTCAGAATCTAATTTGATGCTATGGACACTTATTGTTTCTATGGTAGGTATTAACACCTATGTCATGGGAGGCACTGTTGTTGTAACAAAAATATCAGTTGGCAGTGGCATAGGGGTGGTAGCAACTAGGGTCAAAATTGGAGCTTGTGTTGTGGTGGTAGATGGAAGCTGAGAGGATGAACTTGTTGTATCAGGAGGAGGAGGTTGTGTACTTTCATCTACTTTCCTGTATTCATCTTCCTCCTAAGTGCCCTCTCCTAGAATTTATCCAATTGTTGTCCTCACAGGATATACCTCTGCCAGTGGCACAACTCCCAACCCTTCTTTTACTCCAAAATCTGCAGCCTTTTTCAAAAGTTTAGACCTCCTCATTTGTTCTTTGAATTTCTTCAATAATTCCTCAGTACTTTCTTTGGGTTTGGTCATTTTGTCTAGGTCAGTTGATGTGTTCTTTTGAGAGATAGACCTTGTTTTATGGGCATACTCCTTATAACCCCTTGACTAGGGAGCACCTGAAGTCAGTTCATTTTGCTTCCCTTTCGAAGCACATGGCCTAACCCTCAAACTTATCCACTGCCTAGTTCTATCTATAATAGTTTGAGTTACTCTGTCTATATCTATATCCTCTTGTGCCAACCATCTTATTGATAGTTCTAATACTTAATGTAAGTACAGAACCAATAGCCAACAAGATGAGAGGGGGGTGGGTGAATCATATAAACTTAATCTTCCATAAAAACCTCAGATTCAACCTTGGTAACATATACTTCAGTAATATAACCAAAACTACTAAACATGCAAACTCAAAAGCATATAAACATCATAAACCTCATAACACCAAATTTCAACGTGGAAACCCAAATAGGGAAAAACCACTATGGGATTTCGGACCCACTAAGAAATATACTCTTCTAGAGTATGCTCGGTTAAAAGGAAATACTGTTAAAGATTACAAACACATTGCTAGATGTGACCCAGTTAAGGGATTTCCCTTAGATCTGTTAGGATCTTCACCTTGTTAGAAGTGACCTTGTTAAAGGATGTCAAACACTCAATCAGAATGTCACCTTTCTAGAGGGTTTTACAAATAAGACTGTTAAGTCCACTCGGTTAAGAGATTTTCTATCACTTTCACAAAATAACAGTAATAAAAATCTATCCGCAACTTCACATCTAAAATGCTAAAGCAGATTCTTATTTGCTCAATACAATCTAGACATAGAACTAATCTTGTCCATCTATTGGGCTTCTATACTCTGTTATTCAAACAGGTCTTCAAGCTTTTTAGCTTGGTAATCACTATGTAGCATCCCTGTGCATACATTTGCCCACATACACTATTTATCAATAGTTCCCTATTTATAAACAATTATCTAACCACTTAATCTCCTTGAGCACATTTCCCATGATCAATCATAGCCATCAGATTTTCAATCTTGTCCAGGTTCAATGTATCCTTCGATCTGAAAAACATTTTACCCCACCTAGGAACTTGCATACATTTCTTGGCACTTGTACTAGGGTATTGTGGTTCAATATGAGCTATAGATCTTCGTGTCGATCTTCCATTTCCATAGATTCATTAACAAACTTTATGCATGACATACCAATCATCTAATTAGTTCTAGCTCATCAGCTTCCTTCATTAAATAATGCATGTAACCATTTAATGTATTCTGTTATAGCTTAGTTACAACTCGATAATTACTCGGTGAATACTAAACTTCACTCGGTAGACATTCTGTCTTCATTAACTGATAGCGATAACCTTAGGGTTTACCGACTAGGTTCCTTAGGGTTTACCAACTGGGTTCTTTGCTTTATAACATAGTATAGTATTAACCTTACAATTTACAACATATGTATGATGTCAAAACAATATAAACATCATGCTCTCATCATTGTCTGACTCGTTAATAGTTGCCCATTGAATACCTTATTCATCCCCTTATTCATCATATTCTTTCTGTGTCTTTTATCGACATCTTTATACTCTTTTAAATTATACTTCTCAAGATATGGCAACATCATACTGAATTAGAAAATCAATTTCTTGACAACCTTCTCAATATCCTTATTGAAATGCCAACAATCTTCCATTGTCTGTTATAATGCCAAATGCTAATAATCTCCCCCTTTGGCATTGATGGCAAAACCAATTGATTTGACCTTAAAAAGATTCAGATTGTTGTGATTCTAAAATGCTGAAATGCTCTCTTGTTGTCATCAAAATTCTCCCCCATACATTAGACTTCTCCTAATTTCTTCAGTCTTTTCAATCAGTCTTCTCTCCCTTATATTAGTCTTCTCCCCCTTTAACAACAATGCCAAAATGTAAAGAATTAAAACATAATTTCTTCCTGTATGAAGTAATTTCCTACTGTCTGTGTATCAACTGAGTTTTAGTCAGAGCATTTTGTCTTCAATTTTTGTTCCCTATATTGTTTCCTTTATTTTTCCTATACACCTTTAAAAAACATCCTAAAGTGTGTAAATCAGCATCAACTCTAAAAAGCTATTCGATAGAGTCATTGAATTGATGCTTTCACCGAAGTCGGTCAGTGAGTAGAAGATAGGGGTAGGACCCCTAACTTACTTTTGAGATATTCAAAAGTTTGCCTTGGTAGTGGCTTGGTAAAGATATCTGCTATTTGTTCCTTTGTGCTAACATACTTCAACACCACTTTCTTCTCTTGAGCTTCTTCTCTAAGATAATGATATTTGATAGAGATGTGCTTTGTCTTAGAGTGCATAACAGGATTCTTTGAAATGTTAATGGCACTAGTATTGTCATAGAATATAGTTACTAGCTTGGTAACTTTCTCATTTATTCCTTCCAACAGTTGTTTGATCCATGCAATGTTGGTACAATTCAATGTTGCAGCAACGTATTCAACTTTTGCTGTTGACTGTGAAACACATCCTTGTTTCTTGCTAAGCCAACTCACTAGTCTTTCTCCTCAAAAGAAAGCTCCTCCACTTGTACTTTTTCTGTCATCAATGTTGCCTGCCCAATCAGCATCACTATAAACTTTTAAATCAAAATCATTTCCTTTCTGATATACTAAGCCATAATCCTCTGTGCCTTTCAAGTATCTAAAAATTCTTTTGATTGTTGTCATGTGTGTTTCCTTAGGATCTGCAGAGAATCTTGCAACTATACCTACTACATGTGCTATGTCTGGTCTGCTGTGAACAACATATTGTAGCTTTCCAATCATGGATTGGTAAAGTGTCTCATCAACAAATGCAGATTCATCATTCTTTGATAATTTACAGTTGGTAGTCATAGGAGTACTTACTGGTTTTGAATCCTCCATTCCAAATTTCTTCAAGATTTCCTTTATGTACTTGGATTGAGTAATGAAAATCTCATTTTTTATTTGCAGTATCTTTAAACCTATAAAATACTTTATCTCACCAATTAATGACATCTCAAATTCTTTTCTCATTTCATTTCCAAAGTTCTTACATCTAGAGTCATTTCCACAAAATATAATATCATCAACAAATATGGCTGAGATCAGTATTCCATTTTCATCATTCTTCATGTACATAAATTTGTTCTCACTTGTCCTTATAAAGCCAATCTTAATCAAATAAGAGTGCAATCTTTCATACCGTGCTCTAGGTGCTTGTTTCAAACCATATAAAGCTTTGTTCAATTTACATACCCGATCTTTATTATTGTTTTCAACAAATCCTTCAACTTGTTCAATAAAAACTTCTTCTTCTAATATTCCATTCAGAAATGCAGATTTGACATCCATTTGATATACCTTGAAGTTTTTGAAAGCAACATATGCCAACAATGTTCTTACTCCTTCAAGTCTAGCCACAGGTGCAAAAGTTTCACCATAATCAATTCCTTCTTCTTGAGCATAACCTTTGCAAACTAGTCTTTCTTTATTTCGAATGACCTCTCCTTTTTCATTTAGCTTGTATCTGAAAATCCACTTTGTACCGATTACATTTTTGTCCTTTGGTCTTGGGATTAGTGTCCATGTGTCATTCTTCTTGATTTGATCAATCTCTTTTATCATAGCATTTATCCAATCTTCACTGTTAAATGCCTCTTTCACTATTCTCGGTTCAAATTGAGATATCAAACATGTGTCATGTCTCAGTTTGTTCCTTGTCATCACTCGATCATCCTTATCTCCTATAATCTGACTCATTGAATGATATCTTCTGACATACTTGGCTAATACAAGCTTGGTAGGCTCTGTATGATCTTCTTCATCACTCGGTAACTAGATATTCTCTTCATTTTCTTCAATAGTTTTCTCGGTAAGACTTGTCGGTTGAATATAGACAAATTCATCATAATCTTCTGGTTCCTTGGAATTTCCTTCATCATTTGTTTTCGCAAATTCATCAATTTTCACATTTGCACTTTCTACTATTTTGTTAGATGATTTGATTAGACATTTAAATGCTTTGCTTCTAGAAGAATAACCTAGAAATGTTCCTTCTTCACTCTTCTGATCAAACTTGCCATTTCTATCTTCTTTGTGTACATAGCATCTACTTCCAAAGATTTTAAAATAACTTACATTAGGTTTCTTATCATACCAGATTTCATATGGTGTCTTTAAAGTACCTTTTTTCAATTGTACTTGGTTTAGGGTGTAAATTGTTGTGCTTATTTCTTCTCTCCAAAATGTTTGTGACACTTTCTATTCAATCATTAGTGTTCTAGCACAATCCACAATAGATTTGTTTCTTCTCTCAGCTATTCCATTCTGTTGTGGAGTTCTTGGTGCAGAGACTTGTCTTTTAATACCATGATCATTGTAGAATAAGTTGAACTCATCAGATGTGAACTCTCCTCCTTTATTTGATCTAAGACATTTAAGTTGTCTCCCTATTTTATTTTCAACTCTTGCCTTGTACCATTTAAACATTTGAAAAGCTTCTAATTTTTCTTTTAAAAAGATTACTAACATCATCCTTGAATAGTCATCCATAAATAATATGAAATATTTATCACCATAATAACTTTGAACTTTCATAGGACCACAAAGATCAGTGTGCACAAGATCTAAAATTCCCTTAGAAGTGTAAGACTTACTTGTGAAGCTTGATCTTGTCATCTTACCCATCTAGCATCCTTGGCACATAGCATTCTTAGGTTTTTCAAGACTCGGTAGTCCTCTTACTCGGTGCTTCTTGCTTATTTTGATCAGATTATCAAAATTTACATGACAAAACCTTTTATGCCATAACCAGGTATCATCTATCTTTGCATAGAAACACTTGTTCTGAGTTGAGTCAAGGTGAAATGTGTTACCTTTTGTTTCTGTCCCAGTAACAGCTAACTTTCCATTCTTGTCATGAACTTTGACAACTCCTTTCTGAAATTCTATTCGGTAACTTGTATTGTTTAGCTGTACTACACTCAACAAATTGTATTTCAAACCTTCAACCCAATAAACATCATTGCATCTTGCATTATCAAGAAGTGTTATAGATCCTTTACCTTTCACCAGATATGGTGCATCATTACCATATATAACATAGCCTCCATCATAATCTTCTAACATAACAAACTTGTGTTTATCACCTATCATATGATGTGAGCATCCACTATCTATGATCTAAGAATCATTAGTGTTTATGTGAGATATTAGGGCTTTTTCCTCATACCTTTCTTCATCTGATCCATCTTTGATAGCCACATAAACTACTTCCTCTGTATCAGTTTCATCTGATTTATCATCATTGGATTCCTCATCAGCTATTAAGCATGTCTTTTTATCTCTTCTTCTGAAGTCTCAGTGTCCTTTGTAATGATTTTCTTTTTGTCTATCATCTCAATAATCTCTCTTTTGAGTAGAATCTTTGTCAGGACAGTTAGAAGCCATATGTCCTATCTTATCACAATTGAAACATTTCAGAGGTAGGTTTCCTTTATACTTACCTTTGCCTCTTGGTAACCTTCTGGCTAATAGTGCTTCAAACTCTTCCTGCTTTCTAATTTCCTCATACAGTTTGTGTACTTCTTCCATGTTCTTACGAAATCTTTCACTTGCTCCATTGTGATCTCCTTCAGAGTACTTATACTTTCTTTCATTGTAATCATTAGATTCATCAAGATGAAAAGAACTAAATGCAGATTCAACTTTATTTACCGAAGATCCAGTGTTATCAAAGTTAATTAACTCAAATGCATGTAGCTTACCAATAGTAGCATCTAAAGAAACTGGCATATTAGGTATAGACCTCAATTAATTAATTCCAAAGACTCGGATTGCATAAGCTGGTAGAAGGGTTCCTAACAACTTACTTGTTATATCCTTTTCTTCAATAGTTCCACCTACTCCTTTGATTTGATTGACAATCTCCTTTAGTCTTGTATTGTACTGAGTTATGTTTTCACCTTCATTCATCCTCATAGATTCAATTTGTCCTCTTAGACTATCTACTTTTGCTCTTTGAACATGTTCATCTCCTCCATATACTGATATGAGCTTATTCCACATAGCCTTTGCATCATTGCAGCCTTCTAGGTCATTAAACTCTGAGTCGGTCAATGCAGATGTTATTTCAATCATTGCTTGGATATGTTCTTGCTTTGCCTTTATCTCTTCCATAGTCAATGGATAGGTGCTTGGTGTGATGAAATAATTCTCTAGATAATATACAGCATATTCTCCAACTCCTGATAGGTGCAGCTTCATCCTTTTCTGCCATGTAGAGAAACTTGATTTGTTCAGCTTCGGTGCATCCCTCTTATACATCTTTGGATCTTTAACTCAACTGCCTTTAAACTTTTCTTCCGGAGTCCAAATCTCTGATACCAAAAGATAGTTTTGATACTTAATGGAAGTATAGATTCAATAGCCAACAAGATGACAGGGGGGGGTGAATCATACAAACTTAATCTTCCATAAAAATATCAGATTCAACCTCGGTAACATATACTTCAGTAATATAGCCAAAACTGCTTAACATGCAAACTCAAAAGTATATAAACATCATAAACCTCATAACACCAGATTTAACATGGAAACCCAAATAGGGAAAAACTACGATGGGATTTTGAACCCACTAAGAAATATACTCTTCTAGAGTATGCTCAGTTAAAAGAAAATCCTGTTAAAGATTACAAACACATAGCTAGATGTGACCCGGTTAAGGGATTTCCCTCAAATCTGTTAGGATCTTCACCTTGTTAGAAGTGACCTTGTTAAAGGATTTCAAACACTCAATCAGAATGTCACCTTGCTAGAGGGTTTTACAAATACGACTGTTAAGTCCACTCGGTTAAGAGATTTTCTGTCACTTTCACAAAATACTAGTAATAAAAATCTATCTGCAACTTCACATCTAAAATGCTAAAGCAGATTCTTATTTGCTCAATACAATCTAGACATAGAACTAATCTTGTCCATCTACTGGGCTTCTATACTCTATTATTCAAATAGGTCTTCAAGCTTCTGTGCTCGGTAATCACTATGTAGCATCCCTCTGCATACATTTGCCCACATACACTGTTTATCAATAGTTCCCTATTTATAAACAATTAGCTAACCGCTTAATCTCCTTGATCACATTTCCCATGATCAATCATAGCCATCAGATCTTCAATCTTGTCCAGGTTCAATGTATCCTTTGATCTGAAAAATGTTTTACCCCGCCTAGGAACTTACATACATTTCTTGGAACTTGTGCTAGGGTATTGTGGTTCAATCTGAGCTGCAGATCTTCATGCCGATCTTCCATTGCCATAGATTCATTAACAAACTTTATGCACGACATACCAATCATCTAATCAGTTCGAGCTCATCAGCTTCCTTCATTAAATAATGCATGTAACCATTTAATGTATTCTATTATAGCTCGGTTACAACTTGGTAATTACTCAGTGAATACTAAACTTCACTCGGTAGATATTCTGTCTTCATTAACCGATAGCAATAACCTTAGGGTTTACCAACTAGGTTCCTTAGGATTTACCGACTAGGCTCTTTGCTTGATAACATAGTATAGTATTGACCTTACAATTTACAACATATGTATGATGTCAAAACAATCTAAACATCATGATCTCATCATTGCTTGACTCGGTAATAGTTGCCCATTGAATACCTTATTCATCTCGTTATTCATCATATTCTTTCTGTGTCTTTTACCGACATATTTATACTTTTTTAAATCATACTTCTCAAGATATGGCAACATTATACTGAATTAGAAAATCAATTTCTTGACATCAATGAAAAAATAATAATATCAAGACAATAAACATCCTTAATCAATTATATCCATAATCATCAACAACCTTTTCAATATCCTTATTGAAATGCCAACAATCTTCCATTCTCTGTTATAATGCCAAATGCTAACACTTATTGGAGAGAGAGGCTTCTTGTCAATTTCTTTCTCCTTATATACAAAATCTAATAATTGACCATCATCCCTTAGTTCTTTAGGGATATTGATCTCTATTTCAAAATTTCTTATTTGTGGTACTGACAACCTATAATAATTCTTTTCTCTAACTTCAAAATTGTCTTGGAGGTTTTCCCAAAAAACCTCCAATCTAGACTTATGCCCCTCATATGCCTTTGGTATTATTTTCTTTAGCTTGTCGTAGGGATTGTAGTACTCCCTTGTATAATTAAATTATTTGAGCTTTAAATCTTGAAGTTCTTGCTCTGCTATCTTTGCTACCTGAATCTTGGAACAAGAGAAGTAACCAATAGAAACTAAAAAATGTATACTCACCTTGTGTTTTGAAGACAAAAGTGATTAAATGTTGAGCATCTGCCTGACATATTCTAACAATATAATGTGATCATTGCAGTATCGCAGCAACAACATAGGGTTCCCTATGAATCCAATAGCCCTGATATATGTAGAGTGTTGGTTCTGAATGAACCAACATGCCCATTCCCTAATGATTGCCATTGCTTCTAGGCTTATTCTATAACCTGTATCACCTATGAGTTTGATGATGACAGGGAAAAGGAAGGCATCGTTTATTCTTTTAAAATGTGCCTTTGTCTTGTTTAGAGGGAGTTGTGTGTAATGCTCCCACACCTTCTTCTTCCCTTCCTTATTTCCTAGTTGGCCCTCTATTTGCAACCCTAGGAATTTGCCTACTCGAGCAGCTACCCAAATAACATAGGAGGTAAAGAAGAATTTCTTCGTTTGATGCACCTCCTTCATCTACTTATGTATGTTGTCAGAAATAATTTGGGCCCAATCAAAGTATTTTTTCCCTATTAGTACAATTGTCATAAAATGGAACATCCAAGGATGGAAGTGTCACCAATCTATCTTGCCAAAGGCCTTGCTCATCATGATGATTAAATCTCACTGAGGCTCCTTGAAATTTGCCCTCAAAATGTTAGTGGTCTTTATCCATGTCTTCCTCTCCTCTTCCAACCAATTCTCATTCATATGCCTTTTATTTGAAGCAATAATCTTGTTCCATACTCCGACGGCTTCTTCCTCTGTAGTCAAGAGTACTTCATCCCTCGCAGGGATTCCAAACACAAATCCCAACATATCCGCTGATAACTAAATCATAGTTCTACCCTGATGATCTATGCACTTTTTGGTGTCTGTATTGTAGAATTGTGCAATGGTCACAATAAATTCAAGGGCTTGGATCGACTGTGGGAAAATGGTTGCTTCCACCAGACCTGATCTCTTGATTCTCCTCAGAGGGGCCTCTGACCTTGGTCTGTCCAATTGTGTTTTGATATCTTCTAACTCGATATGCCCCACCTATATATCTGTCACCCATTTGATTTGGTCATCCAACTTTGAAACATAGACCTGCCCTTGATATTAATATTTCATGGTTATAGGAAGCTTGTCCAACTCCTTGCCTCTCTTGATGGAGGTTGGGTCCATCTAAATGCTCCGATCTACAAGAAAGAATCACAAATCAGTCCATTGTATACTTAAAAATATCAATAACATCATCCACCTTAGGACTCCAGGGTTCCGAGGTTCCAGGGTTTCGAGGTCAGCATAGGCTTGAAAAACTAAGTCTGGAACTCCAAGGTTCGGGGTGGATAAAACAAATGTCTAGAACTCTGGGGTTCTGGGGTTCCAAAATGAATGGGAAAATATGACTTCGAGACTTCAGGGTTCTGGAGTCCCAGGGTACTTCAATTGAGTTCCAAAAAGATGTTTTGAAACTTCGAGACTCCGGGGTTCTGAGGTTAAAATAGTGGTGAAATAGGAAAGAACTTCGAGACTCCACGGTTCCAAGATAGGGGGTAGTTCATTCATAGGTTTTGAGATGATTCAGAACTCCGAGGATCCAAAGTTCTGAGATAAAAGAATGACCAAAAAAGGATCAACCTCGGGTTTCCAAGGATACAGAGTTCTGAGGTTGAGAGAACTACCAAGCCCGAAACTCTGAGGATCCAGGGTTCTGGGGTTTTTTAAATCTAGGGCACGTGGGAAGAAAAAAATATGCAAAACAAGGAAAGAAAATAAGAAAATCTAAGATAAAAACTAAAAGATCTAAACATGAAAACACAAGGAGAAAAAATCTACCAACCTGGCGGGAGAAAGCACGCGAAAACTCAACAACACAGAGGCGTGAAGTCAGGAGGTCACAACTGGAAGGTTTGAAAAACTTGAGTGCACAAATGAACTTAGAAAAGTTCATTCCTCCTATTTATACCCCCCAAAACTTCATCTGTACGGTCACCTTAAACAAGACCTTGGGAGTCCGGGGATCTGGACTTCCAAGGTGAAAGCTAAAAAAAAAAAAAAACCTCGGGACTTTGGGGTTCCGGGGTTTCGAGGTGAAAAAAGAAAAAAAAGCAAAACAACCTTGGGACTCCAGGGTTCTAGGGTTCCGGGGTTGCCAAGACAACACAACTTTGGGACTCCGAGGTTATGAGTTTCGAAGTGACTAACAACAAAACATGAAGAACTTGGGATTTTGGGACTCCGGAGTCCCGAGGCTTCAACAACAAAAAGAGACAAGGCACAACTTTGGGACGTTGGGGTTCCAGGATCGTGACAAAAACCTACCTAGAAACTCCAGGGTTCTGGGGTCAAAACACAACTAAAACAAATGCTTACTTCAGGGTTTCAAGGTAGGACTTCAAAAAAAAAAAGACTCCTCGGGACTCTGGGGTTTTGAAGTTCTGGGGTGTCTAGGCAGAAACTAAAAAAAACAAAGCTATAGAAAAAAAAAAGAGGGACCCATATTTTCAAGACAAGGAAACTAATGGGGTTAGGTATGCAGGGCATAATAGGATCCTCAGGAGTGTCTAGTGGGTGGTACTAAAGAGGACCATCAAGTGCTAGCTGGAATTTTAGTTGGGAGACTTTTTAATGCTCTGAAGGAAAGAGATATTTTCTCTTGGGGTCTAGATCCAAAGGGAAAATTCTATGTTACCTCACATTAGTTGGAGTTGGATAGTCGGTTGCATGGTTGAGGTGGTGTGCCTTAGTGGAAGAAGATTTGGAATATTTTTTCTTTGGTCGATTGCCCAAAGTAAGTGCCTCATTTGGGATAATTTACAAAAGAGAGGCTTTCATGGCCCTTCTAGACATGTCATTTGCAAAAGTAGTGAAGAATGTGTTCCTCGTCTATTCTTTTAGTGTCCTTACTCTACAAATATTTGGCACATGTGGTGGGGAGTATGGAATCATGTTTGTATCCATGCCACTTCTTTAGCTAAATTCTGGGAAAGTCTAGGCCATCTTCTAGCTAAGATCTCTTTTTTATAGGTTGCTTGGACTCTTGGTACAACTTTCATCACCTAGAACTTATGGTTAGAAAGGAGTAGAAGGATCTTTAAAGATTTAGAAATGGTGGTTTCTCTCATGTGGAGAAAGATCGTATACAAGCTCCAAGAAACTATTTGAAAAATGTGATGTATTTGTACATGTGGAATCTAGTAATTTGGATATGATAAAGAATTTTAATCTAGCTGGTGATGGAGTAGACCCCTCTGTTAGGAGGATATTTAGGTAGGCCAAACAAAACATCCATAAAGAGAGGAGGTGGTTCCCTCCTCCTGAGGAAGTTTTAAAAATTAACACTGATGGTTCTTCCAAGGGGAATCCTAGACATGCAAGAATTGGTGGTATTGGTAGGATTCACAATGGGGATGTTGTGTTCTTCTTCTCTACTTAAAAGGGGAAGCACTCTAATAATGGTATGGAGGCTATAGCTATTCTTTATGTTATTGAAAGAGGGTGCTCTCTTGGTTGGAAGAACATTGTTTGTGAATTCGACTCAGATCATGATTGACATGTTGAATGTGCAACATATAGATGGAGTTAATTGGTAGTTATCCTTGGAGGTAAGGAAAATCTTGACTTTGAGCTATTCGTTGGACCATTTTTTTTTTTTTTCATACTCCCTATGAATGGAAGAGTGGCAGATTGTCTGGCAAAATTGGCTTCGAAGAACCTAGATAGGTGGGAGGTGGATGATTGGAGCCTCTTAAAACTTGAGCATTTAGAGACTTTGGAAAAGTTATTTATGGAGGACAATATTGGGTAGTTTCTTTCTTAGGGGAGTTCCTTTCAAACCCTCTTCTTGCTATTTGTTGGATATTTTTGGTCTAGCCTTGGGCCTTTTGCTTTGTACTCTCTATTTGAGCTAAACAAGTTTTTACCCCCTTTTTAAAAAAAAATAAAAATGAAGTGTTTAGAATAGTTTAAATATAATTACTTCCGAAAATAGGTAGTATTAGTTAGATTTATATTTACAAAATTAATTTTAAGAGTTTAGAATAGTTTATTTTCGACAAAAATTTAAAGGCCTAAACTTTATTTTAATAATAATAAGATAGATCCAAAAAGGTCCTAGACTAGTGAAGAAGCAGAGAAGGTAAAATTAAATCGATGACAAAAAAATATTCAAACCAAGGATCTAATAGATAAATGGTACAAAGCCTAGATGAATACAACCAATTAAAAAAACAAAGGCTATTGAATATACAAAATATCAAAGATGGAACAGACCCAAAAACTATCTCACATCCTTGAAAGTAGAAATCTTAGTCTGTAGAAGACTCTTCAGAACAAGCCACCAATGCAGGGTTATGAAAAGGGTTAATGTATCCATGAAAATCCACCTTTGCATGCTTGTAGACCACACAAATTGCATCAAAGTGAACAATAGAAGAAGAGAAGAGATTTTCACTGATGGAATTGTGGGAGAAGATCCAATTATGAGGAGCTTGTGGAGCATCACTAGCTAGGTCATCCCAAAATAATGGTTCCCATTTTTTAACCAAACGTGACATTGAAATCAACATTTTGAACTAAATATCCACTTTATGACACCTATAACAGCTAAACCATTAGTATTTTTTGAAGATGATGTGAACTATTGATTTACGAGATTTTGTTTGTAGATTCTACATGTATTTTAAATAAATAAATTAAATTGTAATCTTTTAACATAATTTTTAATAACTTGTATAGTAAACAACATTTTTAAAAAGTGGCTTGTTAATGGGACAAATTGGGTTAATCCATCAACTTCGTGTGACAAACTACAGAAGTGGAAAGCCCTTGAAATGGGCTAGATCAAAATCAATTTCAATGGTGTATCAAAGGGGAAGCTAGGGCTTTCGGGGGAAAGTTGTGTTGCAAGAGACTGGTAGGGGGAAACTTTAGCATCGAGTATGCAAAAACTTGGTACATGCACTAATAATGAAGTAGAAGAAAAAGCGGCCCTCCTAGCAATGAAATTAGCTAGGAAATTTTTGGTCCTCTCGATTCATGTGGAGGGTGACTCACAAATCATTACAAATGCATTAATCAGAGGTGGTATCAAGAACTCAAAGTTGGACAAGTTGGTAGAGATTACAAAATATTTTCTTTTAATGTTCAATAATTTTAAAATTTCTCATGTGCGATTGAAGGGAAACACAGTGGTACGATATTTTTCCAAGCTGGTGGTGGAGTTAAGCCAAGGGAATGAGGAGGAAATTTGGGAGGATCTTTAAGGAAATGGGCTTCATGAGCTGGTAGCTAACAAGGATATTATGATAGGATGGTATGTAGAAAATTAATGTCCTCATTTCAATTGTCAACCTAGTTGTATTACGGAGACCATGCAAAGTGAGGTTTTAGTGGGTTGTGAACCAATGGAAAAACACCATGCAAGGCTATTAGGTTAGTTTAAACTCAAATGATATGAAAAAATAAATAAAATGCATAAACCAATACTATTATACCTTGAAAGAGAGGAGTCTCTCTTGTTCCTCCGATTTGGACTCTTGTTGAAGCCAAGAATGCACCCCTCCTTGACCTATTTGGATTGGTCCAATATTGGAATGTGGATGGCTCTCCAAATTGCACAACAAGGGATGGATATGAATGAAGGATAAGTGCTCAAAGATGGATTATGGATGCAAATATGGAAATGATGTGGATGCTCTTGGTGGATGGCTAAACTAGAACTAGAAGCATAAGATTACTTGGATTGGATAGTGTAGACACCTAAAAATATCTCATTAATTCGCATACTAATTATTTATCTATTTGATTAAGTAATTCTTTAATTATTTGATTAAACTAACTATTTCTTCTAATCATCGCCCTTCAACACTTCTAATTATTCTCTTTCTATTCTCAAATCATTTTAATCAATTAACCATATCTCAATTATTAATTAATTATGATTTATTCCTTAGTTAAATAATCTTTATTATTTAATTAATTCTATTTCCTAAGTTTAAATAATTTCATTTAAATTATTTTAATTAATTAATTAAATCCCTCCAAATCCTCAAATTATAATTCCAATTAATTCCATCTAATTTCATTTCATATTTCCCCAAATCCGAATTTCATATCATTTCATCTAATTTCATTACACATTTCACCAAATTTGAATTTTAGTTAATTTCATGTGCATTTCAGCATTCGAATGACCAAATTCAAATCCATATTGAAAACAAAAATAAAATTCAATTTCAAATTCCTACAACACATGCTAAAATCATAACTGATTGATCAAATCAGTTGTCTAATCAGTTAACTCAATTAACTCATCAATCATCTTTTTATGACCAATCCATCAATTCAGTCATCTCCCTAGTCTATTCAGTTCACTGATCAATCAGATGAGTTTTTCTAACCAATCTATGGAGTTCACTCTCCAATCAATCTTGTTAATAGATCAATCTATTGAGTTAACAAATCAATCATGACTAGCTCACTGATCAATTAATTTTAGTTATATATCAATCAACACTTGAGTTCTATTTCTCACCCCCTTTGCGTTGAAAATCTATAAATTCAACATCATTTTCATCAATTCGATCTAACTTTTTCAGAATCACAGTCTTCAAAGTATTTTTATGTAGGAAATTGGTGCAATACCTGAGAGCCACCAATACTCGGAAAAAAGAAACATCAAGCTTGTCATGAGACCAAGCCTCCTTAGGAGTCATATGTCAAATCGCCTTGTGAGGCATCTGATTCTAAATGTAGTTGGCACAATTGATTGTCTCAGCCCAAAAGGATGAATCCATGGACCTGGATTGAGTCATACAATTCACCATCTCCAGTAAAGTCATGTTCTTTCTCTCAGTGACATCATTCTGTTGAGGGGTGTAGGGAACAGTAAACTGATGCTGTAAACCATGCTCAGTGCCAAAATCTCTGAAATCCTAATTCACATACTCCCCCCCCCATTATCTATATGTATCCATCGAATAGAACAACCAAACTACTTCTCTACAAATGTCTTGAAGATTCAAAATGAATCAAAGACATTAGACTTGTACTTAAGAAAGTACACCCATGTGCGTCTGGAGAAGTCATCAATAAATGTGAGTACATACTTGGCCCTAGAAAAAGGAGTAGGGAATGGCATGAGGTCACTGTGAATCAACTCCAAAAGTGCCAAAGCATGAGGGGCTCTTCCCTTTGGAAAGGGATCCCTATGATGCTTGTCAAGCACACAACCATGAAAAACACCATCAGTGCAGGAAATTTGTGGGATCCCAAGAACAAGTGCCTATGTACTCATCTACTGAAGATATTTGCAATTGACATGGCCCAAGTGCTCATGCCAAAGCTTTCTCACTAAATCTACATGTGCTATAAGAGATGAACCTGTACCCACAGAGGGATCAAATCCATCACATCTGTAAAGATGAGATGCAATATCAACACTCTCAGTAGCCACAACCAAATCAGAGTCATGGAGGTCCCGAATAACCACATCATGTGGTGAGAACTCAACTATCTTACTAGAGCTAGAATGGCAAATTTGATAAATGGATAGGAGTTTCATCAAGATATCAGGAACAACTAGAACATCCTACAAAGTACCCCCATCCAAAGAGATAGAACCTGAAACCAAGACTGAAAGCTGAACAGAGTCACCCACTCCAATCTGTGAAGTCCCACAAGAGGCAAGAGAAGTAACCAACTACTGAGTGTGAGTCATATGGTGAGAAGAACCAGAATCTAAAATCCAAGTGGACCCATAGGTCAAAGCTCGAGCATTGAGAGCATGACCTTTCCCTATGGAAGAAGAAGACACCTAAGGTGAGGAGATGTGATGCTACTGCATGGCTTCCTCTAAAGCCTCTATTTGTTTCCAACACCTGGAAACTAGATGTCCTTCCTTGCCACAAAAACTGCAAGTATCTCTTGATTTCTTCTTAGTCTTGGAGGAAGACTCACCAGACTATGAAGATTTCCCTTATTTTGGATTAAATGGTGGTTTAGAATTAGACTTAAGAGAGGGCTTGGAGGAATGCTCACTACCTGTAGAATTATTCTTTGGCTTTGGTTTCTGCTTTTGCTTCTCCTTAGATGACTGAGCAACCAATGCTTTGTTCTTGGACCCTAAGAGAATGTCCAGCTGAGAAAGGCGAGACTACTCATGAGACAAATGCTCACAAAACACACCAAAGGTAGCCATGGTATCAAAGCTTTAGATTTGCAGCTACCTATTCTTGTTTTGAGTTTTTTTTGCATTCGAAGCAGATCTGAGGTTTCAGAAGTTTGTTTGTGCATCTAGGGATAGGCCTTTTTTCTGAGCACTTTGGGCCTAAACGGACCTCACCATCGTGCTCAGAAGGCCCAAAAAACCATATGGTCATATAAAGCTTGATAATTTTAGACACCTAAGCCTCTGGGGGTATTTATTATTCTCTACCTAACTGTATGACCCTGGTACACAGTTCAAGAAATTTAATTTTAAAAAAAAGCCTTTTTACAACATGCAGGCCGAATTTTATTTAAAAAAAACAAAAAACAAATAAACATTCAAATATTTGGCAAAGTTTTTTTTTTTTAAATGAAAATTTTTGGGTCAACCCACTGTACGTAGGGTACCGTGGGCCCCCTACCCTGCTACAGGCCCATACTTTTGTCACCACCAGCCCTAACAGGTCGGGCCCTCGTTGACCACTTCACCGTCGGCCCTAATAGAGCGGGCCCCATTGCCGTCGGCTGCTTCCCCGTCGACCTCCACCTCGGTCGCTGCCGCAGACTGACTGCCACCCTTGCTCCGTCGATCCACCACTGGAACATAGCTAGAGTGTCGCCCCTGAGCCACCTTTGCCCGACCCTGCCACCAGACAACCTCCCTCTTGCCTTTGTAGGGGGGTTGGTTTTTTCTTCATATCTTGAGCATACGGAGTCATTTTTTGGAAAATGAATAGGTGTTAGAAATCTAGTTCCGAGTCAGACCTCATGGTATTGGAATTTTTTTCCAATTTTTCTATTTGACTATAATTTTTTCTAGTCAAATTGGGGTCACTTTTTTGCACTTCTAGGGCCGTAGAATGTGCAAACGGACTCCGTTTTTAAAAAAATGAATAAGCATTGGAAAGCTCTTAGCATGCTCTATTCAGATATGTTATCTTGTTTCTCAGATATTTCATTAGGAACATGATATTTCAGTTTGAAGTTTTTTTCTTATGCACTGCTTCATTCTCACCAGTATGTACTAGGGTTTGAGTTTATCTCTTGTGGGGGGTGTTTTTTTCTCGCTTTCTGTCATTTATATCATAAATATAAAACACTAAGACTCTCAAAAATCTCAAAACAAACAAACCCTTATGCATCTTCTGTTTGTTCTAAAAGATCACATAATAATAAAAAACACAAGTAGGTACAGGTGCAGAGTTTCATGGCAGATTCTTCAGTTGAGTTTTTGACATCACACAACTATCACACCTAGAAGCCTCACATCACGAGGCTTCTTAGGGCATGAGGGTTGTGGTCTTGTTTGGATGAGGTTCAGCCTCTATTGCAGCATCCTTTTGAGATTCTTCAACATGGAAACAAGATGGATGAGGCATGTGTTTTCTCTCATTACATGTTTCCAATAGTATTTTGTTTCACCTTGATGCTTTTCTCACTCCCCGAGCTATGTGGTTGAAGTTTGAGACTCTCTTTGGGAGAGTTAATGAGATCCAAGCATTATAGATTGAGGCAGAGTTGGTTTCATTGCCACCTGATTCCTTTCCCACCATTGAGGATTTTTTGAAAAAATTCAAGACTACCAGATCTATTCTCTAGGGGTGCGGAAAGATCAAGAAAGACCTGGAGTGCATTCACTTGATCCGCTTGAAGCTTTAGAGTCATTTTCAGTTCTTTTCCTCTACTTTCTACTCGACCATGGATGGCTTGGGTGCTCTTTTTACCATGCCTACCTTTGATGTGTTTTGTGAGCATTTGTCTCATGAGCAGTCTCACCTTTCTTAGCTGGACATTCTCTCAAGGTCCAAGAAAAAGCATTGGTTGCTTAGTCATCTAAGGAGAAGCAAAAGCAGAACCTGAAGCCAAAGAAGAATTTTGCAGGCAGTGAGCATTCCTCCAAGCCACCTCCTAAGCCTGATTCTAAACCACCATTTAATCCAAAATAAGGGAAATCTTTGTAGTCTGGTGAGTCTTCCTCCAAGACTAAGAAGAAATTAGGAGATACTTGCAGTTTTTGTGGCAAGGAAGGACATCCAGTTTCCATGTGTTGGAAATGATTAGAGGCTTTAGAGGAAGCCATGCAGCAACATCACATCTCCTCACCTCAAGCATCTTCTCCTTCCACAGGGAAAGGTCATGCTCTCAATGCTCGAGCTTTGACCTATGGGTCCACTTGGATTTTAGATTCTAGTGCTTCTCATCATATGAATCACACTCAACAGTTGGTTACTTCTCTTGCCTCTTGTGGTACTTCACAGATTGCAGTGGGTGATTCTTCAACTTTTAGTCTTGGGCTCAAGTTTTGTCTCTTTGGATGGGGGTACTCTGCAAGATGTTCTGGTTATTTCTAACATCTCAAAGAACCTCTTGTCCATTTATCAGGTTTGTCATTCTGGCTTTGGTAAGACAATTGAGTTCTCACCACATGATGTGGTTATTTGGGACCTCCATGACTCTGATTTGGTTGTGGCTACTGGGAGTGTTGATACTATATCTTGTCTTTATAGATTTGATGGATTTGAGCCCTCTGTGGGTTCAGGTCAATCTCTTATAGCACATGTAGATTCAGTGAGTAAGCTTTGGCATGAGCGCTTGGGCCATGTCAACTACAGATATCTTCAGCAGATGAGTACATAGGCACTTGTTCTTGGGCTCCCACAAATTTCCTGCACTGATGGTGTTTGTCATGGTTGTGTGCTTGGCAAGCATCATAGGGATCCCTTTCCAAAGGGAAGAGCCCCTCATGCTTTGGCACCTTTGGAGTTGATTCACAGTGACCTCATGTCATTCCCTACTTCTTTTTCTAGGGCCAAGTATGTACTCACATTTATTGATGACTTCTCCAGAAGCACATGGGTGTACTTTCTTAAGTACAAGTCTGATGTCTTTGATTCATTTTGAATCTTCAAGATATTTATAGAGAAGCAGTCTGGTTATTCTATTCGGTGGATATGTACAAATAATGGGGGGACTATGTGAATCAGGCCTTCAGATATTTTTGCACTGAGCATGGTTTACAACATCATTTTATTGTTCCCTACACCCCTCAGCAGAATGGTGTCACTGAGAGAAAGAATAGGACTTTATGGGAGATGGAGAATTATATGATTCAGTCCAGGTTCATGGATTCATCTTTTTGGGCTGAGGTAGTCAATTGTGCCAACTACATTCAGAATCAGATACCTCACAAGGTGATTCGACATATGACTCCTGAGGAGGCTTGGCCTCATGACAAGCCTGATGTTTCTTTTTTTTGAGTATTTGGCAGTGAGGCATGGGCATTTATTACTGATTCTCAAAGGAGAGAAATGGAGCGGAAGAGAGGAACCCTCATTTTTGTTGGCTACTATGAGGATGTTAAGGCATACAGGTTGTTTGATCTTGATTCTAGAGAGGTCTTATTTCGACAAGATTTTCAGTTTGATGAGGCCTTCCCATAGTAGATACCATGTCTCTAGTGTCTACCCCTCTACCTACTCCTCCCACTGCATCTCTTCAAGATTATTTTGAGGATGATTCTGATGATGCTACTGATGATACACCATCCCCACCTCCACCTGCTCTACCTCAGATGCCTAAGTGGGCTCACTTTACTATTGAGGCACCAGGATCGATGGCCGGTGATTCTTCAGATACTTGTCGCACCCATTCTCATACTATGGGTTCTAGTCTTTTCAGTCATGCCATTTCAGATGATCCTCAAAAAAATTTCAGAGGCAACAGGACACCCTAAGTGGGATTGTGCTATGGAGGAGGAGTTTTCTTCTTTGATGAGGAATAATACTTGGGATCTCTATCCTCTTCCTAAGGGTAGAAAGATGGTTTGATGTCGATGGTTGTATCTCATCAAGTATGTTGTTGATGGTTTGATTCATAAGTACAAAGCACGTCTCATTGTGAAGGATTTCTCATAGATTGAGGGTATTAATTACTCTGAGATATTTTCCCCTGTTGCCAAGATGAACTCTATTCACTTTGTACTATCCCTTGTAGCTTCTAGGGGATGGCCCATTTTTCAGATGGATGTGAAGAATGCATTCTTACATGGAGACCTACAGGAGGAAATCTATATGAAGCAGCCTCAGGGATTTGTGCAGGATAGTTCTTTGGTTTGCAAACTTTGGCCATTCATTGTATGGTCTCAAACAAGCCCCTCAGGCTTGGTATGAGAAGATGGACTCCTTCCTTCATATTTCTTTCAACATGTTCTTTTATCTCTTTTTGGAGAGAAGTTTTTTCCCATTGGGTTTTCTCCTTTTTCTTCATTTCATAGAGATTTCCTTGTATATGGGTACCTAATCAGGCCTTGTTGTCGGGACCCATCTTTCCTGCTTTCAGTAGTTGTTCTAGGTTTTAGCTTCTCCCTAAGTCTATCTTAAGGGGGGGTGTTATAGTAATCAGGTCTTTACTTGATTAATTAAATGATATTTGTTTAATTAATTAAGCTCCCCTTTATCTCTTTTACGCTTAAGCTAACATTAGGTACATAATAATTAATTCTTTTATTAATTATTATGTGCAAGCCTAGGGTTTTCCCTTTTAGGGTTTTCTTACCTATTAGAGGTTGAATTATTTCTTTTGTATCATTGTTCTATTACAAATTTTTGAGAATACAGAGCTCTCATATTCTTGAGCATTTTCCTATGTTTATGTTTTTCTATGTTGCTTCCTTGCTTCTTCTTGTAAGAGGTTTATTTAGCTTGCATAAATCATTTGGGCTCCTGTGGTGTTGTATTTCTCAACTCTCACACATTAATCATCTTTTTTAACTCAAAATAATCTTTTTATGACTAATCCATCAATTCAGTCTTTTAATCCATCAATTCAATCATCTCCCTAGTCTATTCAGTTTACTGATCAATCAAATGAGTTTACTAGCCAATATATTGAGTTCACTCTCCAATCAATCTTATTAATAGATCAATCTATTGAGTTAACAAATCAATAATAACTAGTTCACTGATAAATTAATTTTAGTTATCTATCAATCAACACTTGAGTTCTATTTCTCACCCCCTTTGTGTTGAAAATCTATAAATTCAACATCATTTTCATCAATTCGATCTAGCTTTATCAGAATCATAGTCTACAAAGTATTTGTATGCAGGAAATTAGTGCAATACCTAAGAGCCACTGCCATGCCCAAACTTTTGGGCAAAACACAGACCACAATTTTTTTTTTAAAACACTAAAATTACATGAAACCTTTGCTTAAATAGTTGTAACAACTTAACAAGTTGTTACAAATGAATTCTTCAACGATATTAAATACTATCATGATAATTCCTATTAACAAGCGGAACAAATGAAAGTTATAAGAGTATTAATAATAATTTCACTCAAAATTCCCTTTCATTTCAGTTGCGCTTATTAGTACTTAATTAGATCCATTTCTCCTAATAGGCATTAATCAACTTACTTGGTTCGATATCAACTATTTAACAAGTTTCAAGTTCTCCCCATCCTATTAATACAACCTTTCTTAATAATTTAATTTAATTATGGCTTCTATTAATTTTGCAAAATATGAAATGCACTAGCAAGTTTGTCTTAACTATGTGCGGATTAACACTAACTACTAACTCAAGTAAGAGAAAATAAATTTTAATTAAATGCGGAATATTAATTCTTCAAAGAAATTGTTATTCTCCCGACAATATCAATCTCTAAATTAACTTAATTAAAACTCTCTCTAAAATATTTGGCGAGGATAGAGTTGTTCTCCTTTAATCATTAATGCTTTTAAGAACTAAATAAATTAGTCCTAGCACTTAGTTTATAATGTCTAAAATTTATTTTAATCAATACTTAAAATGTACTTAAATTAAATCGACAAAAGGGTCAATTAATTTCATAATGAATATTTACCTATAAGTTTAGATATCTCCCCATAGCCAAAATAATCTTACCCAATATATGATAAAGTTCTAAAAGATTAAACTTCAAAAGTATTTCAAATTCAACATATATTTTAAGAAAAATAAATAACCCCATATGCTTATAAAAACATATATAAAATGTGAACACCTATATCAGATTAAACTCCTAAATAATAATATAAGTTTAAACATTTTTTTTTTCAAATATCCTTATGTTTTCCAATCAAATTTTTTCCCTCATGTTTATTTAAACATAAATAATTTACAAACACTTAATAAAATATTTAATCTAAAGTTTACCCTATCCATTCATATTTTCAAATTCTATATATATATATTGAAATATTACAATAATTTTTTTTTCACATATTTATAAAATATGCATGCAAACCCTAACTTAAAATGTATATTATAAAATACCCTGTATATCCTTCTTAAAAATCTCTTATTTTCTTATGTTACCCTAGCCCTACCCGGGCTAGGGTTTTACTTTTAGTTTCTTGCATTGCAGGGCCGATCAAATTTGAAATCATGGTGGAGTGGCCGAAAAAAAAATTTAAAGAGGGAGAGGTGGTGGCGCGAGGGTTTTACCCGGCTGTCACTATGCGCACACATAGTGGTGGCGCGGGCGCTGCCCACTGTGTGCCCACATAGTGGCGGTCTGCGGGCCGCCCACTATGTGCCCACACAGTGACGGCCTTGGTGCCGCCCACTGTGTGTACACACAGTGGGATTCGGCCCTCCGCCCGAAACCCTTTTTTATTTTATATTTAGTTTTATTTTATTTTTTATTATATATTTTTTAAAAAATAAATTTATATTTATATATATATATATATATATATTTATGTACTTATATATATATTTATATATAAATATATCTTTTATATTATATATATAAATATGGTTTAAATATGAATATAAATAAATATATATGTATATATATATATACTTTTTATTTATATACATATATTCTAGATATAAACATAAATAAACATATTTTGAATGCACTTAGATTTAGGGTTAAAGTTTCTGTTAAGTAAGTATGTACTATTACTCCAGTCCTTTGAACAGATTGCTTAAATTATCCATAATTAGATCAATGTTTTATATTTTTTTCTTTCTTTGCTAACCTTGTTGCTTTAATCAAAAATAGGCTAAATAATTTATATTTATTTAAATATAGATTTACTTTCTGCCAAAAATAAGGTAATTATCAGAATTAAATTCACTAAGATTAGCATAGCTTTTATTTTCTACAAAAAGGTAAATAATAGAGTATGATAATTTTAACAGCAACTATATACATATGTGATTATTAAAACTAGATAGACCATTTAATTTCTAGACTTAAATTTCTGCAAATAAATATGTGATTTTAATTTCTGCAACTTAATTTATCTAGAATCCTTTAAATTTAGCCATGCAATTAGGAATCAACTGAAACATTTGTATGCATGCAATCCTTACATCATTTCCTTATTTCCTTGATTTTTTTATTTTTTTTACATGCATTAAGGAATAAAATAAATTTATTATTTTTTTCAAAATATTATCTAACCTACAATTATTAAAGTTTAGAAAAACATTAGGAACTAAATCCAGATTTATTCATTTCTTTTCTGTAGTATAGCATAAAACAATATTTCATCTCTTTAAAGTACATTAAATTATGAAATAACCTTCAATACTAATGGATCTCTCTTTTCTATTAAATGAGGCTCTTAAAAACATTTGATACACTTATTTTCGAAAAATAGATACAACATAATTTCCTATTACAATGTTGCAACTTAAAAACATCAATATTCCATTCTCAAATCTTTTCTATAACAAATGAAACCAGCAACCTCTACTTGTCATCTTTCCTTTCTTCCAACAACCTGCAAATAAAACATAGGCTATGACCATGGAGTGCTCACCTCCCAGCCTAGGCTAACTAGTAGCCACCCCCGAGCTCGGAGAACCAAGCCCTAGACCGGTAACAAACATGCAACCATAGAAGACAGAATATACACAAACTCAAGCACACTCCCAAACCCGAGCTACACTACACCACACATTTGTGATGTCTTTTCAAGGGTGGTAGTGGACCAAGTACCCTGAGGAGACTGCAAGTATGGTAAAACACATAGCCACCTCATGGAAAACCAAAACATATAGCCACCTCATGGCAAACCAAATACTTCAAGTATAACATAATCAACCCCTTATTCATTATGCCCCCCAAGGCATTCATGCCTTATTTCCCTCCTTACGACCCCCAATGCATAAACAAGCCATGTAGCAAGGGTCACATAAATTCCCTTGTGATCGCTCTCATAACGACAGTCTCTCACTCGAGGGCTATCACTTCTACCACCCACAAGATCCTCCTCTCTCCCAAGAGTAGGAGGTCTTGATTACTCCCAAAACATATACAATGTACAAACATAAAATACCAAATAAGTTTCCAAGAGAGCATGCACGGAAACTAGTCTTTTACACAAAAATTACTTTCAAAACAAACGCAGTAAGAAAATCATTATAAGAAAAATACAACCAACCTTAAACTGCCCAAAGGTATACTAGTTTTGTTGAGGATGAGCAGCCCAATTCCACGGTTCTTCTCTTTCTACCCTTAGCTAAAGTTCTCAAACCAAATTCTATTTTTTTCTCTACAAAATTCTTTTGTCTCCAAAAATGGAGAGTGGGTGATTACCCCCAAAATCTCTCTTTCTTGCTTAAGAAGACACTAGTGTGAGTTCTCTCAAGTTTCTAAAATTGAAAAGGAAAGTAAAGTAAAATGGGAAAAGGGAACTTTCATTCAAAAAGGAAGGTTAACCACTTAGCTCAAGGCTTCTAATTTCAATTTTCGCACAACTTAGAAAACCTACTTTTTAGGGTGTCTAAATGGTCACATGGGAGTAGAAACTTGCCTAAAATTACCCCTAACCCTTAGGTATACCTTATGGGCTTTAGGAAACCCTATTAAACTACCCCTAGGTGTCCATTTAACCTTTTTTTAACCCCTTTGAAGTTTATTTTCGGGTCAAACCTATGTTGACCATCCCAAAGATTCTTTACCCAAGGCATTTATGGAAATCACATCACATTAATTGAAAAAAAAGTATAGTTAAACAATTCCCACCAAGAGACAAATTTAAAAATTCAAACATAAATCCACACGTGTCAAGTGACACAAAGAAAATACTTTTACAAATTTATACATGAAATTGTGTCTCTTGTGGATTTTACATAAATCAATTAAATAACACTTAACACACATGCATCATTTACTATTACGAATAAAATACAACACAAACGGGGTGTTGTCTCTCCAAATAGACAAACCCTGGTTTTATGAACATACATAGGTCTAGGTTTGGTTCTCCATAATATTTCCATGGTCACATGAATATCTTTTCCTGCGCCACTCTAATACACATTAGTAATTTCCAATAACCTCATATAATATTAAACACATGAATCAGAATACACATCAAACACTTCACATATAATTTACATTTGAACAATTCAATATATCTCATATCCAATTAAATCCACATAAGCAATTATCACAATTCTCATAATTTCGGTCCACACATAAAACATACATCTTAATTATATCATCATAATAAAGTCCTGCAATCCAATAATGACATACATCCTCTCCAATTTATCCTATTCTAGAATCATATAGAGTTCTTTATCATAAAACATATAAATGAAGCATCAACATTCATCAATGTTATCAAATCAGGAAATCATATACGTTCTACATTCGGACATAGCTGACATACGTTAAATCAAGATTATCCAATCAATGGATCTTTTAGGATTTCAAATTCATAACATATTAAAATGTACACCACAAGGTGCAATAACCCTATAACTTAGTTCAATTACCTTTTTCACCAATCTATCTGTCTAACAGAGTCCATTCTATTGAATTATAAAGCCTTTATTAATAGGTCAAACATGGTCAACTAAGTTAATCAAAGCTTGGTTTGGGGAAGGCCTTACATCCTCCTCCCCTAGAGTTCAACTTACTCCTGAAAGTCACATGATTAGAGTTACGAAGTAGGGACATAACATTTCCCACATTTTCTATGAGTTACTCAAAATCTTAACTTGCCTACTAGAAGGATGAAATACCTAAATCAACTTATTATTGTAATTAACTTACTATCTTTGCAATGTTAAATTCTTAGTATTTTTATTACATTTCCCTTTGATTCTTAGGTAGGTTTTTACAATGTTCTATCTTTCAACAATTTACATTAATGTGCCATCCAAATCGTATCAATAACACACATCAACTCCCACAATCAAGGTTGCACATATTGAATTTTTTAGGAGTCCTACTTTGTTTAGGATTTTTTTTTTTATGCATGTTTATCCTACTGTATTCTTGTCCAAGCATGTTACTTAAAAAAATTGACATCACACTTAACCAAAATGAATCTACTTATTTTACATCAAGGCACCTCATTAGGGTGTTAATACACTATTTGTTAAACCGTCCTAGGTGCATAATTTCTTCCAACTTTCTTAGGTAACAAGGCATAATCAAATTTAGGTTCTTCAAATCCGGCCCTATATCGGGTAGTTTTCTACCACTAAGGATTAAATTGTTTTTATATTTCTAGGCTCCCAGGTTTAAGTTTTATAGGGAACATTATTCGCCATTTCCAAACATTAAGGTACACAACAATCCCATTCCAAGGGAGTGATGGAAGTTATTAAAACTTATTTTAGATATCATCCATGCAATCATCTCCATACCCATGCCAAATTTACTAGTCGACAATCATTACTTTCGCAATTCCTTAGGTCTAGGTCAGACTATTGTTATAAATTTTCTCTTTTAGATTACTCGCAATTAATTTTATTTAGGAGGATATTCCTTCCTTTATCTTAATTTGATAAAATACATTCTTTGTTAATTCTTGTGCCTAATTTCACTCCTTGCAGTATTCTCCCTTGACACACTATCAGTGGTTCAACGAACATGATAGACATTTACATAAATCACATCACTAGGGCTAGTTATATCAACCATCAAAATGACCACTTTGACACTTTACAAGATCAAAATACAAGTTACTTCTGCCAAGTCCAATAAAAGAAGAAAAATGCCGGTAATTTAAAAAATATATATATATTAAAACTAGAAACATGGCAAGTGCCATAGCTCAAATAAAAAGAAACATAAATTTAGTGGTCCTTTCATCATAAAAAAAAAAACAAAAAAACCAGAAAGTACTAGCCCCTAGATCACAAAATGCTTATTCAAAGAAAAATAAAAAAATAATGTCGAATCAAACTCGAAACAAGATGATCGTACTGGTCATACCCTAGGGAGTAACCACAACACATCACCCAGGATCACACATCCTAAGTGTGTTAGGAAGTGATTATTAGACTCTTGAGATTCTTAGATTATCTACATTCTTTTTGTTGTCTTCAAAATTTGACTCACTTCAACATCCTTATAATAAGATGATCAAACTCTATGCAAGAGGGATGTTAAGAGGAAGGAAACTCTTAGGACAACATATGACAAGGTTTGATTTAACCTTCTACACTTTGGACTCATTCAGAGTCCAGGCGGGTATACCTTTGTGAACCGAATTCACACTTTCAAAAGATAAATCCACAACAAACCAATCCAGAAAACCAGTGGATCTATTCACCTTGAAACTAACTGAAACAAAAGAATACAAATTATACTCATATTCAGTATTTTTATCAACAAAACATGCAATAAACAACTTCAATCAATACCAATGCCTTATTCAAGGTCACAGAGTCATCTAAAACTCAGATAATAATCCTCAAACAAAATATCTTTACGCATCCCATTGGCTTGGTTTCTATTAATCCTTATACATGCCTAACACTTATAAGAATTTATGCATTCCAAATTAAACAATGATCATCAAGATTCAAAGTTTCTTCCAAATAATTTACTAGTATGAGTGATCCCCGCATCTTTAATTTCCCTCCTAAAGAGAAAAGCTAGTGAGCACATCTACTAAAAATAGCCTTGCTACCCCATTCAAACAAAATAACCCTAGATTATTCATAATGAAAACAATAAACAAATTGTAAACACACTTGAAGATGACACACAACTTTACTCAAAACCGATGGTTTGTATATTGATATTATATTCAGAGAAGTATTACAAGAAGTTTTTGAATATTCCCCATTAGACTCAGAAAAGCTCAGATAAATTTCTACAGAGTTTTCTTACAATTCTTCTTGCAATCCCCCTCTCTCTAGTCCTGGTATCCATTTATAACAACATGGATGCACAAAGCTTCAGACTTTTCGAGGAGAGTTTGTTACAATCATTTCTTTCAAAAACAAAGAAGTTACAAAGCTTTTCACAAAAATAGTTACAAGTTCTTTTCGGCCTCTGTAGCTTCTTCAACAGGCTATTCAGTTGTAACTTCTTCTATCTTTTTAGGAGCGCTCTCTAACTATTTTGAATCATCAGTGGCATATTTTGTTGTCCACTCATCATACACATCATCAGTCGGCCATGAGAAATTAATCACTTTAGCCTTAGCCTTAGTCAGCCTTTCCCAGGAGTTTCTCATTTTGTTGACTTCTGAATTGAGAAAACCATAATGTGCCTTAATTTTCTCTATCTCCTGTATTGTTACAACAAAGAAAGAAGCATCATCTAGATCAATAATTCCCTTAATTCTTGCTAACAGTTTAGCTTCTACCTCCTTAAGCCACATTTGTTTATCCTTTAGTTGATCTGGGCTAGCAAAAACTCCTGGGAGCAACTCAAAAACTTGATCAGCATATTCCTTTTTGCACAAATTAACTTTCCTATCAACATTATCCACCCCTGCTGCTAATTATATTAAATCTTTAGTGATGTCAAAAGTGGATCTAATAATAGGATTGGCCCTTGCTTCATCACAAGACACACACATAAACTCTAAATCTTGCTCCCTAGGCCTCCATTTGTCAAAAATTGGTGTCAATATGGCCGTGTCAATATGGCCTTTTCTCCCCTGAGCTCATTCTATATATCCAAAATTTTACCTACATTATTGTATAGCAATGAGGCATTCATTGTATCTGCAAAACTATAAATTGTAGCCCTTACCCTCTCCTCATACTTCTTTGCATATAAGGCCTAAGCCTGTTTTAAATTTTCTAATTCTTGAGGAGTTATCTCAACCATTTGAGAGCTGGAGGGTGCTGGAGATGGTGGAAACTCAATGATAGGGTTAGTAGGTGGAGGTCTTGCAGGAGAAGAGGAGATCATCAATGTTCAAGACTCACCTTGATGGTGTTGTCTAGTCAACTGGCTCTGAAGCTTAGCAATGATACTATCCTTACTTCTTACCTCCTCCTTAGCACTGTTGTAGGCCTTCAAAATTGTCTCCAACTTGACTTGGAGGATCTCTTTTTCCTTGGCTTCCTTTTCTGCTACTACAACACTAAATTTTGTAGTCTCTAACACAGTGCTAGCAGATTCCACCACCCCAGTATTCTGGACTCTCTTCACCATCATTCCACCAAGGTAACTTGACCCTAGGGTATCTTTTCTTTTCCTACTCTCATTTCTCTTGAGAGAACACATGATGAGTGCAACATTATCCTTACTAAAAGTAATCCCCTCCATGGGTTTGGTCTCCTTCCTCACTATGTCTAATACCAGGGCATCTACTATATCCCATTCAGGTAAAATAAGTACTCCAGCTTGTGCCACCATATCTCTCCCTTTCTCAGGGGTGATGGTCTTGAATTCTTCCATCATCTCTTGCTTTATTTCCTCCTCTACCAGGGCTGGATCTTTATTGGACTGCTCACCTTTTCTCTTTTCACATCTAGCATTATACTTATCTATGTTCTGCTTCCATATAAATTGCACAAATGCTTCTGATGTGACAAAATTATTGTCGGCCAAGAAGGCATTACTTGCCTGCCTTATTTCAGGATCCCACTCCTGGCCTTTGAGTTCAGTGGTGGTAACATCCATTTCAACAGCAGGGGTTCTTCTGGCATTCCTTCTTCCACTTCATCATAAGTGTAGGCAATTTCCCCTAGATTGCCTAACTATAGGAGTTGCTCAGCTACTGCTTTCTCATCTCCTATGTGGATAGGGGATTGGGATGGAGAATACAAAGGTGCATCCGATTGTACCTCTTTCCCTATCCTCTACTTCTTTGGGCTCTCTTGGATGTCAATGACATCTTGTATCTTCCTCTTTCCTTTAGAGGTAGAGGGCTCCCCTATTGCAGGCATCAACACACTGTAACTAAATTTCTTGTGCAGTGTATAATCATCAGGAGGGATTGCTTTGCTGGAAGCTAAACTACTTAGAACTACTCTTGCCTTTTCAGGATCACCATTAATCACAACTTCCCTCTTTTCCTTCAGGGTTTGCATCACATCCTCAAAGCAAACAATTATAAACTTTATTTTCTCCTCCAGAGGGAAAAAGCTAGACAATGGGTCATAGCTGGCATCAAATTGATGCACAAAATCCAAGGCTTTCTTATAAGCCACCCATTTTTCTTTTCTCAGCTCCTGCTCATCTAGATCAAACTCATTTCTGATGAGGTCTTCAGGAAACTGAAATTGATGAGACCTACCTCTGCACGCTGCTCTCTTTTTGAACATGCCATTGAAGAAAATCTTCTGGATCAGCACACCTAGATACTGCAATAGACAAATGATAAGGCTTGAGAAAATCCTCAAAGCAATTCCAACCTCCTTTTGTTATTACAAATTGGTGGGCTATGGTAACTGTGGGGAAAATAGTCCCTTTACCCCTGCCTGTCAGTTCTGCTTCTTGTACACCACCAATTTGTCTAAAGATCTCTACAATTCCCACTTTGAGAGAGACCTGATAGGGTAAAAAAAATGGGGTGCCTCTAAAACCAAACACCCTAAAAATTGTTGAGATTGGGTACAGATAATGTCACCCCAATTGTGAACAATTTTTATGTTCTTTGCAAATTCTTTTGGTCTTATGAATTCCAAAAGAACCTTGGGGATTTTTGGGTTCTCCAAGCAGAAGAGAGTCCTGATCTTAGATGCAAAGTATTTGTCAAACTTCAAGAAACTGGTATCCTCTCTATCCCATGACAACACAGTACTCCATAATTGTACTGACATTTTTTCTCCTTCTTTCTCTTTGACAAGGTCCAATCCACTGGCAAAGTAATCACCACCTTTAAAAAGAAAAAGGTGCATCAGGAGTGAGTACCATCCGAAAGGCCTATCTACCTTTCCATTCTTTATTCCTGTTAACCCTCCATGGATAGCATCAATAATGAAAGAAGCATAATCAAATGTAACTACAAGAGAAGGATTCAAAATCTGAGCAATCATTAACAGGTAGTGATTGGGCATATTCACTTTAGCATCTTCTCCCAAAGCTTGGCAAAGTGCCCAATACAGTCCCTTAGCCCTGAGGGTGAACATACTCAATGAAAAGGGCTCCTCTATGTTGGGTCCTACAACTGTCAACCCACCTATCTTCACAAAAAATTCCTTGAGAGGCCCATTCCTAAGATGATTCCTCTGTGCACTATAAATTTGAGCTAATGATTTGAAATTTATGGGTTCTAGAAAATTGGTGAACTCATTGAGTCCAAAAGCATTTTTGAATTCTTCAGTATTAATCTCAATAAGGGTTTTTCCATTTATGTCCCAAATGCTTCTTGTGACTGGATCATAATTGAGTGCAATTTGGGTCAACAAATCGATGGCCATAAATACCCCTAGGACTACCAACTTCCCAACATCTAATTCCCAAATACTATTTTGCGGGGCCAGAGAATTTCTCATTCCAAATCCAACCTTAAATAACCCCAACCCAGACAATCCAAATTTTGGGTCTCTCAACCAGTTCCCCTTGTCATACAGTCCTTCTCCTATTTTCAGACGGGGAATTCTAGGCACTAGCTCTTTTGCCTTCGATGCCTGATTAGTTGACAACGTCAACTATTCAAGAAAATCATCATAGATGGCTCTTTCCGGATAATTTACTTTCCTTGAAAATTCCCTCTTAGGTGCCATTTTGAAAACACAAGAAATGAATACTGCCCCTAAATAATTCTGTGACAAATCAATATCTTATCTAAAACACACCACACAGAAATTGCAGCATGAGAGTACAAGAAAACCTGTTCTTAACTTGGAGGAATTTGCTCTGCAACCAAATTGACTTACTCTGTATCTAAAGAAAAAAGCTCTGTATCTGCTCCTCTGCAATAATTATTTTAAAAGATACCTTCATCCGGTTGATAGGAAATCATATATTGTACCCAAGGTCTTAACTGCAACATTGATTCCGCATGCTTTGGCCATCCTTTCAAAATTGAATTCATGGGAGAATTCATATTTTTCGCTCCAATGGGTCACAACGTTCCTGCAATTCTTTCTCTTCGCTCTTTTGCAACTTCACAAAGCATAACCATTGGGCATTTTGGTCCTGCGAAATAGCGTCGACCGTCTGATCAAAAGAAACTTGATCAACCGTTACACTAACTAACAGCCTTGGTTCCGCACTGGGTCCCGCTTCCTTATTTGCTACGAGCCGCCACATGGCACTCAACCACTGGCTTTAAAAAACCTTTCACATTCAACTCAACATTGGCCGCGTGTCTTTCTTTTATACCACCGGTTCCACCTTGGCGGGCCCACGACTTTCTTCTAAGACCATGTGTCCATGGACATGTTACCATCTATCAAGACACATGGACGGTCCTTGTTTACTTACGCTATTTCGCAGGGTATAAAACATGAGCATCTTACCCTTGCGAAATAGCGCAGGCCGTCGGATCATTTTTTAGTTGCTTGGTGCTTAACCATCTGAATAGACTCCGGGAGGGGTGGGCCCTCTGACTCAACTTTGAACACCTAGCGTCCAGTCACCCCCAGAGTTGACATGTCATTTTTTCATTTGTCGAGAGAAAGCACTGGGCTCCGATTAATTCTTGACACCTGTATCTGCCAGGTCACCTCCCCTCCTACAATCTAACTCACCTCTAGGACCTGCCTTTTAACCTTTGATCCCGACTTGCTGATTGTTGTAGCTAGTGCCACGTGCGGCCATTCTACTCGCCTTCTTGACCAGCTAGACCACCTAGGTGGCATTCCATGTTATTTTTGCAACTTCGGTGGTTTTAAATCACGCACAACTTCGCCTAGCAAAATAGCGAAAATCATAGATCGATCTGCGAGATGCACACTACTTACTGGGCCAGACAACTTTAGGAGGGATACATATAAGGCATAAATTTTTGCGATTAATTCACATGACCGCCTAGGCAAAGAAAACAAGGGGGGACACTTCCTACGATCCCATGACCTATTACTTAAGTGGATAAAGTAATGAAAGAATAGAAACCAAAGGGTTTTTTAATAAGATATTAGGCGATTTAAAATCAAAAAACCCTAAACCCTTAAGACCTAAAATAGAGCTGAAGCAATTGAAAATGCACCTTACTCAAGATTTCAAAAAAATCATAGCCAATTATGGGAAAAGAAAAGCCCATTTTAAATTAGTGATAACACTTTTATTATTTACGACATATCTTATATACATGGGATTGAAATTGTTTAATAGATCATGTTTCATTTAAACCTTCACGTGATAGCTATTGCAAGCCACACCTTTCTGACATAATCCTTTATCTATTTAAGGTAATTAACATCCATCATTATATTCTAACAGGTAATTGCACTAATCTCTACCATTCTTCGTCCATTCCTCCTAGGCTTCCATTAATTATCTTAACATGCTAAACCTTGATTTCAATGCTACGTGGTAGCTCAAACATCGACCTTTTCATGTCTTTCACACACAGTTTGTAGTTTGGTACAAAATTGACACTTGTTTACTTAGAACCACTTAGGATTTGAATAATATAATCATATAATTTTATATGGGACATCATTTGTTTTCTTAGCACCTTATGCTAGCTCCTTATACTTTTACCTCTAACATTCACTTGCCTTCATTAGGTAGGAGCTTGTTGTCAATCACTAATACTTATGGTTAAGAGCCATTTGGGGTGGAATTATTGTCAAGTAAGATTGATAACGGTTGACAATAATTTCTACCCACACATTTCAAGACATATTTCAAACAACTCAGAGAGTGGACTTATTCTCTCCTACTTCACTTATCCAACTATGAAGTCAAGGGGGTGTGCACTCGAAAAGCGACCAACACCCATGGATCCTAAAATTTAGTAAAAGGGGAGTTATCTCGTTCCATATTACTTATTTATATTTACTTACTAGCCCATTTCCGGCATAACCCAACTTTCAATCTCTTCAATCTAAATAAACCATCTTACCGTCCTAATATCCAGTTACCCAATTACAGTATAACATAAGGATGTCCAACCATTACCAATGTCTTAAGACGCCCATAATTTCCAATTTCTCCCTTAGCTAGCCACATAATTCGGCTCCTTATCAATGTTCTCATAAATTATTTTATACTGCCAACTAATTCTCATTAAAACTTTAGTATTATATTATTGTTATACAATCTTTCCATAAGCCATTCCCATCTGCATGTTGCTTCATCTCTACTTAATTTTTTTCACATACTTTCACACTTGAGTGCCAAAAATTTGCAAAGCTTCTTCGATTGTGCCTAGTAGTTAAATTGTGATACATACTATCTTGTACCTAGCGACTAACCATGATTGGGTTGCACTTTTCTTCTTAGTTTCTAAATGAATACTAGTTACCCATTCCTAGATTATGAAATCCTAATACTTTTATACTCCTTGCATTTCAATGGAGATTTTTGTACGATCCCCCTAAATCAACTCTACTCTCTCTTCCATTAATTTACTCTTTTCAAGATTAGCTTCCCATATAGGAACTAGTTGAGGCTTTACTTGCTTGTTTCTCCCAATTATAAAATTACGGATGAACTTAGGGTTTATTGTGTTTTTTACCCAAAAAGTTTATGCCTTCTTTTTCCTTAATTAACTTACCTATAGTATTACTAGGGTTTTCTGATCAAGGGGATTCACCATTCATCATTTTAGTTCTAATCTTCAGGGTTATCCCAACTCTAGCTTCACTATATTGCTACAAACAATTTGCAAGAGTTCCTTTTAATTCTTCCTCATTTATGTCTCCAATGACGACCTTGATCTTTTTAACCATCATAATTTCACATAGCTTAAAACTCAACTTGAACTGTCTCAGTCTTATTTATCTTGTTTATGGTGCCTTCATCTAAGGTCTAATTATCTTGCTTGACTTGCCATGTCAAGAACATATCTCGATTGATGGCATCATGTTAGTTTACCATTTGAGGTATTTTACTGAAGAATTAACTCCTCATACTTGATTTGATTAGGGCAGTTATTGCGTTTTAGGTTCCGATTGAAGGGTAACCCCATAAGTACTAAAGAACTAAATTTCGTTAAATAACACCGACATTACTTCATATGAATAAATAGTTGAATATTTCACAACCTTTGGGGTTTTATTTAAGCCATAAATATTATGACTAATAAGTGCAAATTTTAGGGGTTTTAGTGACCCTTGGAACCCGTTGAATTGATATATGATGATATATTGATCCACAAGAATATTTGTTATTTCGCAAGTTTTCCACCTAGGTGTTATACTTCAAACCATAGTTGGTTTTCAACTAAGTTATGAATGTAGCCCATGTTCACCACTACATGAACCTAGGGCTCTGATACCAAAATGTCATGGCCAAACTTTTGGGCAAAACACAGACCACAATTTTTTTTTTAAACACTAAAATTACATGCACAACCTTTGCTTAAATAGTTGTAACAACTTAACAAGTTGTTACAAATGAATTCTTAAATGATATTAAATACTATCATGATAATTCCTATTAACAAGCGGAACGAATGAAAGTTATAAGAGTATTAATAGTAATTTCACTCAAAAGTCCCTTTCATTTCAGTTGCACTTATTAGTACTTAATTAGATCCATTTCTTCTAATAGGCATTAATAAACTTACTTGGTTCGATATCAATTATTTAACAAGTTTCAAGTTCTCCCCATCCTGTTAATACAACCTTTCTTAATAATTTAATTTAATTATGGCTTCTATTAATTTTGCAAAATATGAAATACACTAGCAAGTTTGTCTTAACTATGTGCGGATTAACACTAACTACTAACTCAAGTAAGAGAAAATAAATTTTAATTAAATGCGGAATATTAATTCTTCAAAGAAATTGTTATTCTCCCGACAATATCAATCTCTAAATTAACTTAATTAAAACTCTCTCGAAAACATTTGGCGAGGATAGAGTTGTTCTCCTCTAATCATTAATGGTTTTAGGAACTAAATAAATTAGTCCTAGCACTTAGTTTATAATGTCTAAAATTTATTTTAATCAATAATTAAAATGTACTTAAATTAAATCGACAAAAGGGTCAATTAATTTCATAATGAATATTTACCTATAAGTTTAGATATCTCTCCATAGCCAAAATAATCTTACCCAATTTATGATAAAGTTCTAAAAGATTAAACTTCAAAAGTATTTCAAATTCAACATATATTTAAAAAAATAACCACATATGCTTATAAAAACATATATAAAATGTGAACACCTATATCAGATTAAACTCCTAAATAATAATATAAGTTTAAACATTTTTTTTAAAATATCCTTATGTTTTCCAATCTAATATTTGCCCTCATGTTTATTTAAATATAAATAATTTACAAACACTTAATAAAATATTTAATCTAAAGTTTACTCTATCCATTCATATTTTCAAATTCTATATATATATATAGAAATATTATAATCATTTTTTTTCACATATTTATAAAATATGCATGCAAACCCTAACTTAAAATGTATATTATAAAATACCCTATATATCCTTCTTAAAAATCTCTTCTTTTCTTATGTTACCCTAGCCCTACCCGAGCTAGGGTTTTACTTTTAGTTTCTTGCATTGCAAGGCCGATCAAATTCGAAATCATGGTGGAGTGGCTGAAAAAAAAATTTAAAGAGGGAGAGGGGGTGGCGCAGGGGTTTTACCCGGCCGCCACTATGCGCACACACAGTGGTGGCGCAGGCGCCGCCCACTGTGTACCCATACAATGGCGGTCTATGAGCCACCCATTGTGTGTTCACACAGTGGCGGCGTGGGCGGCGCCCACTGTGTGCCCACACAGTGGCAGTCCATGGGCCGCTCACTGTGTGCCCACACAGTGACGGCCTTGGCGCTGCCCACTGTGTGTACACACAGTGGGATTCGGCCCTCCGCCCGAAACCTTTTTTTCTTTTATATTTAAGTTTTTTTTATTTTATTTTATTTTTTATTATATTTTTTATATATATATATATATTTTAAATAAATTTATATATATATATATGTACTTATATATATATTTATATATAAATATGGTTTAAATATGAATATAAATAAATATATATGTATATATATACTTTTTATTTATATACATATATTCTAGATACAAACATAAATAAACATATTTTGAATGCACTTAGATTTAGGGTTAAAGTTTCTGTTAAGTAAGTATGCACTATTATTCCAGTCCTTTGAACAGATTGCTTAAATTATCCATAATTAGATCAATGTTTTATATTTTTTTCTTTCTTTGCTAACCTTTTTGCTTTAATAAAAAATAGGCTAAATAATTTATATTTATTTAAATATAGATTTACTTTCTGCCAAAAATAAGGTAATTATCAGAATTAAATTCACTAAGATTAGCATAGATTTTATTTTCTGCAAAAAGGTAAATAACAGAGTACAATAATTTTAAAAACTACTATATACATATGTGATTATTAAAACTAGATAGACCATTTAATTTCTAGACTTAAATTTCTGCAAATAGATATGTGATTTTAATTTCTGCAACTTAATTTATCTAGAATCCTTTAAATTTAGCCATGCAATTAAGAATTAACTGAAACATTTGTATGCATGCAATCCTTACATCATTTCCTTATTTCCTTGATTTTTTTATTTTTTTTTACATGCATTAAGGAATAAAATAAATTTATTGTTTTTTTCAAAATATTATCTAACCAACAATTATTAAAGTTCAGAAAAACGTTAGGAACTAAATCTAGATTTATTCATTTCTTTTTTGCAGTATAGCATAAAATAATATTTCATCTCTTTAAAGTACATTAAATTACGAAATAACCTTCAATACTAATGGATCTCTCCTTTCTATTAAATGAGGCTCTTAAAAATATTTGATACACTTCTTTTCAAAAAATAGATACGACATAATTTCCTATTACAATGTTGCAACTTAAAAACATAAATATTTCATTCTCAAATCTTTTCTGTAACAAATGAAACTAGCAAACTCTACTTGTCCTCTTTCCTTTCTTCCAACAACCTACAAATAAAACATAGGCTATGACCATGGAGTGCTCACCTCCCAGCCTAGGCTAACTAGTAGCCACCCCCGAGCTCGGAGAACCAAGTCCTAGACAGGTAACAAACATGCAACCACAGAAGACAGAATATACACAAACTCAAGCACACTCCCAAACTCGGGCTACACTGCACCACACATTTGTGATATCTTTTCAAGGGTGGTAGTGGACCAAGTACTGTGAGGAGACTGCAAGTATGGTAAAACACATAGCCACCTCATGGCAAACCAAAACATATAGCCACCTCATGGCAAACCAAATACATTAAGTATAACATAATCAACCCCTTATTCCTTATGCTCCCCAAGGCATTCATGCCTTATTTCCCTCCTTATGACCCCCAATGCATAAACAAACCATGTAGCAAGGGTCACATAAATTCCCTTGTGATCGTTCTCATAACGAGAGTCTCTCACTCGAGGGTTGTCACTTCTACTACCCACAAGATCCTCCTCTCTCCCAAGAGTAGGAGGTCTTGATTACTCCCAAAACATATACAATGTACAAACATAAAATACCAAATAAGTTTCCAAGAGAGCATGCACGGAAACTAGTCTTTTACACAAAAATTACTTTCAAAACAAATGCAGTAAGAAAATCATTATAAGAAAAATACAACCAACCTTAAACTGCCCAAAGGTATACTAGTTTTGTTGAGGATGAGCAGTCCAATTCCATGGTTCTTCTCTTTCTACCCTTAGCTAAAGTTCTCAAACCAAATTCTATTTTTTTCTTTACAAAATTCTTTTGTCTCCAAAAATGGAGAGTGGGTGATTACCCCCAAAATCTCTCTTTCTTGCTTAAGAAGACACTAGTGTGAGTTCTCTCAAGTTTCTAAAACTGAAAAGGAAAGTAAAGTAAAATGGGAAAAGGAAACTTTCATTCAAAAAGGAAGGTTAACCACTTAGCTCAAGGCTTCTAATTTCAATTTTCGCACAACTTAGAAAAACTACTTTTTAGGGTGTCTAAATGGTCACATGGGAGTAGAAACTTGCCTAAAATTACCCCTAACCCTTATATATACCTTATGGGCTTTAGGAAACCCTATTAAACTACCCTTAGGTGTCCATTTAACCCTTTTTTTACACCTTTGAAGTTTATTTTCGGGTCAAACCTATGTTGACCATCCCAAAGATTCTTTACCCAAGGCATTTATGGAAATCACATCACATTAATTGAAAAAAAACTATAGTTAAACAATTCCCACCGAGAGACAAATTTAAAAATTCAAACATAAATCCATACGTGTCAAGTGACACAAAGAAAATACTTTTACAAATTTATACATGAAATTGTGTCTCTTGTGGATTTTACATAAATCAATTAAATAACACTTAACATACATGTATCATTTACTATTACAAATAAAATACAACACAAACAGGGTGTTGTCTCTCCAAATAGACAAACCCTGGTTTTACGAACATACATAGGTCTAGGTTTGGTTCTCCGTAATATTTCCATGGTCACATGAATATCTTTTCCTGCGCCTCTCCAATACACATTAGTAATTTCCAATAACCTCGTATAATATTAAACACATGAATCAGAATACACATCAAACACTTCACATACAATTTACATTTGAACAATTCAATATATCTCATATCCAATTAAATCCACATAAGCAATTATCACAATTCTCATAATTTTGGTCCACACATAAAACATACATCTTAATTATATCATCATAATAAAGTCCTGCAATCCAATAATGACATACATCCTCTCCAATTTATCCTATTCTAGAATCATATAGAGTTCTTTATCATAAAGCATATAAATGAAGCATCAACATTCATCAATGTTATCAAATCACGAAATCATATACGTTCTACATCTAGACATAGCTGACATACGTTAAATCAAGATTATCTAATCAATGGATCTTTTAGGATTTCAAATTCATAACATATCAATTGTACACCACAAGGTGCAATAACCCTATAACTTGGTTCAATTACCTTTTTCACCAATCTATCTGTCTAACACAGTCCATTCTATTGAATTATAAAGCCTTTATTAATAGGTCAAACATGGTTAACTAAGTTAATCAAAGCTTGGTTTGGGGAAGGCCTTACAGCCACCAACCACTCAAATTGGAGAAGCACAATGGAAGCAAAGATGTAGAAAGAGGGAGTTCTTATTTGAATTCATTCCTTATTTCGTATTGATTTTCATTGATTATGTTTGTTTGTTAATTAGTTGAGAATTGGTGATTCACTCTTACTTGCTAATTAGATTAATAACACATGGCATTAAGGCATAGAAACAATGGTGAACCCGACATGAATCATGCTAACCTAAATTTTCTATTTTAAATGACTTTGCAGATCCGTGCATGGTGAACAGGATCCAGATTTCACACTCGATCACACAAAAATTCACAATTGCTAGTATAATACATCGCAATTGATCAGACATCATACCGTAATTACAAAAGTGTCTCGCAATTTCCATAAAGGGTTACAAAATCAAATTGTCTTGTGTCGTTTCTTCATTATCTAGTCTTGCACATCTAACCCATAAATTTCATCAAATTCTGAAAATTTCAATTTCTGCATATAAGATGTATTTAATCTAATGATAGGAAAGTTGACTTTCAGAATTTCAGGTGCAAGGAAGGCAAAACAACATAGGAGACAACAAAGGACATATCAAAGACCCTTAAAGGGAGAAAGGGAGCTCCGTGAAATCGAAGAAAAAGAGGAGATTTCTCAATATCACAGAAACATCTACCATTTCTTAACCAAGTACAAATTTTATGATGAGATTGATGTGATGGCTCATGTGGTGTGGGACAATATCATTGCAGAATAACCTTTCTATCTTCTATCTTTTTTTGTTGTTTTTAAAAATTCAATTTTTATTTTTTTTTCTTTTGTTCTTTTTTTTACTGTGAGCAATTGATCTTATATTAGTTCGCTATTGCGAAGTCATCACATTTTAATTTCTTAAACATTAATTCGCAATTGATGATATATCGATTTGTAGTTGATCTGATATCAATGTCATGCCCAAACTTTTGGGCAAAAAAAGAACAACAATTTTTTATTTTTTTTAACAACATAAATACATTAAATCATCTACGTTTAAAAAGGAATGAATAAGTTCTGTGTTAATTAAGGGTTAACTCAGGATTAAATAGAATAGTTTGCTAAGTTGTTATAATTAACTAAAACGATATGGCGACAATAATTAGAGAAGACTAATTATTCCCTAAAAGGGGTCATCATAACTTAATTAATTAATTAACTAAATTAATTATTAACCCCAAATAAAAAATTTTCAACAATTGTTCAAGAGATATTAATTATCTCAACAGTATTAAAATACTCAAGACTAAGTAAAAATAATGTTAACTTATATTAAAAATAATTAATTGAACGTATGTGAAATACATTTTTAAATATAACTATTAAAGTTAACAAAATCAGCCAATTAAATTCATTTTATATCAAAGTCAAATTTAAATCCGCTAAGACATTTAAATTTCAACTATTAAATATTCGGCCAATAATGACCTCATAGGATAAAATTTTGCATTAAACAATTAATAAATTTCATTAATAAAATTTCCCAAAGGAATTTTAACCAAAACATCCATATTTATTTAAATATGAAAACTAACTATATAAAATTCTCATTAATAACCCTAGCTAATAAAATTTAGTCAATTATGCGAATAATACAGCTATATAAAAATTATTCCCCAATTTTAATTAAATCTTGATAATGAAGACTATATTAAAAATCAATTTCACCCTAGTTAATATTAGGAGTTAATTAATCCCATAGATTGACTATAGTTAAATTTGGGGGGGGATTCTTTTTTTCAAATTTTAAAATGAATTCCTCCTCATTCCATTTTAATATTATTTAACTACAAACCCTAACTAAGGTTGATCTATTCTTATAACTTAACCTATTCTTTTTATTCTTTCCAAATGCTAAACCTAATCTTTTCATTTCCTTCTTATTAAGCAAACCCTAACCCGAAATTGGGTTAGGGTTGCTTGTTTATCTCTACTCTCTATTATTAAAATGCTAACCCTAACTCGAAAAATGGTTAGGGTTTATTTTTCTTTAAACATATCATATTTTTTTTGTTTTGCCCTTGGTGTGTGTGTGAAGGTTTAATGGTGGCAAAGGGGAGACAGAGGCCAAAGGCGCAGAGCAGAGGTTTGAAGGAGGCGGCAACATGCAAGGGATAGCGGCAGCGGAGGCTCTCGGCACCACTGTGGATACCCAGAGTGGCGGCCGATGTCGCTCACTGTAGATAGCCACAGTGGCAATCGTGAGCCGTCCACTATGGTTACCCATAGTAGCGGCCCGCACCTTCCAATGTGGTTACCCACAGTGGTGGCCCGTGTCGTCCACTGTGGTTAACCACAGTGGCGACAACCGCCCACTATGGTTTATCAAAGTGCCTCGGCTAAGACGAAACTTGTATTTCTTTTGTTTTTATAAAAACAAAATTATAGATATAAAGTTTAAAATTATATTTATATATATAACCTGCGAATGCATGCATGGTTTCAGTAATTAAAATCGGGAAGTTAAAATGACAGATTACAATAATATTTCATTTTTAGTTTATATGTAAAAAATAAAATCTATAAATATATATATACATACACACACACACACACACACATATATATATATATATTGTACATGAGCATATTTTTTTTGAAAACTGTTATTAAGATTTTAATATGGAAAACTCAGAATATTGAAATAAATTAGCATTTCCTCTAATTTTCAGGTTTCTTATATTTTACTAAATCTGTATTTTTTTTTGTCAATAGCAGTAAGATGTAAAATAGATTTATACTAACTCTTAAAATGTTTGTTTATTTATTTTGAAAATGTCTATTCATTTATTTCCTACTTAAAAAGCATTTACATAATAGAAAGATTACCAGAAATTAATTTATTTACAACTGCAATTTATATCTTTTTAGAATTCATTAAATAATAACAGCAAGATGCAATGTAAGATTAAAAAAAAAACTATAACTTTCATATTTAATCTTTTCCTATACCTGCATAACATTTAAAAGATAACTTCAGCAATTCATTCTTCACTTTGCAAGGAAATATACTTCAAATAAAATACATTTTATTACATGGTAAAACTTAGTCAAATAATACATTTTATTTTTTGCAATTTAAATACAATAAGAAAACTCTTTTTTTTTCTGCAACTAAAATACAATAGGAAATCTTTTTCTTTTTTGCAACTAAATACAATAGGAAATCTTTTTCTTTTCTCCAACTAAATACAATAATAGGATCATTCCAAAGCTTCATTTCCAATATTTTCCCAAGAAAAACCTACAATAAAACTTGGAGGTTGTGACCATGGAGGCTCACCTCCCAAACTAGGCTTACTATAAGCCACCCCCGAGCTAGGAGAATCAAGGCTAGACGGGAAACACACATTCAAACACATACATGCAGAAACTCATAACAACAAAGACACTCCCAACCCAAGGATTAAACAATGTCACTTATGTGACTTTTCAAGTGGGGTGAAGGTGGACTAAGTACCTCAAGGAGAATTCTACAAATAGAGAACATAAAGATATAACAAGGCTGGAAATATAACACATCCACAAGCTCCAAACTTTTCCCTACAATTCCTTATGACCCCCAAGGCATACAAGCTAACAACTCCCCTTATGACCCCCATTGCATAAACATAATACTATGTAGAAAGGGTCACACAATCTCTTGAGATTCACTATCTTCTAAAGAGAGCCTCTTACTCAAAGGCTGTCAAGCAGCCCTTTACCCCAAGGCCACTCTACCCTCCCAAGGGTGAGTTTGGCCTTGAAAACTCCCAAAAACAATGACATAAAAAATTAACCAAAATCACATATGGAAGGACATCAACATCTTCCTACACATATAAAAAAAAAACAAGGGAAAACAACAAACACAAAATAAAACAATGCAACAACAATCTTTTCCATAACATCAACATACATGAGATAGGAGTTCAACCAACCTTAAATCTTCCAAAAAGGGTGAAAGAAGTTGTAGGAGAGCTGCCCCAATCCACAACTTTTTCCCCTTCAAAACTTAGCCAAAATCTTCCCAAAAACTTACAAAAATTCTTCAAAAATTCTAAGTCCAAAATGGAGAGTTGGTGATCAAACTTCTCCGTCCCAAACTATTCCCTATGAAGACACTCCTCACTCTTTCCAACCCACTTGGGAAGGATGAAGGAGGTTCATTGGTTGGTCTTCCCAATACCTTACACACTCCCTAACCAACGCACGTTGAAAAGGGTTAAAGAAATGGGGAAGAGAAATGACTCTCATGTGGAGGGTTATCTAACCTAGGAAGGCTCTTCTAAAGATGAAATTTGGTCAACTTGGAAAACTCAATTTTTGGGGAGGTTAAACAGGCCCTAGGGAGTGGACACATGTCTAAATTTAGCCTTAACCCATAGGTACACCATATGGCCCACTAAAAATGATCCTAAACTGACTCTAGGAGTTGGTTTAACCTCTTGAAAGCCCACCCAAAGTTTACCTACGGGTCAACCCTGAGTTGACCTTACTTATGGCACCCTAACCAAGAAATTCTTGGGAACATTCTATGATAATTGAAAATATATGCTTTGGTAAAAAAATTTCCTCGAAAGAGACATGTCAATGCCAACTCATCCTACAACACATGTGTCAAGTGACACTACGAAAAGAATTACACATCACTTAAACACATGGAAAATGTCCATTTTTTTTGGAATTTATAAATTAAACAAATTCCAAATTAAACACACATCCAAGCATAATATTTACAAATTAAAACACATTTACAAACGAGGGGTTGTCTCTCCAAATAGACAACCCCTAGCTTCACAATTGCACATAGGCTTAGGCTTAATTCATTGAATAGTTTCCATGGTCACATGGAATAATTTTCTTGCACATCTCACTTGCACATTAATAATTCCAAAAATCACATATAATATTATCAAAAGAATACAATTCAGATATCGCATAAAATTTCAATTATAAAAATCAAGTATCCAATTATCTGATATCGTCCACATACAATCATCTACTAAATGGCATCATCCTCATAAACATGGAATTAAATCATTTATAGAGCATACATCCATAATTTCTAGTATAAAAAATGAAGTACTGCAAATCAAAGTAAATGACATAATCATATCAATGTTATCCATAACACGAGATCACATAAAATTTGGGTCCATAATGCATCAAAAGATAGTATCCAAAATAGGTCCAACATGAAAATAACTGAAATGCTATGACGGCTGGGGGTAGGGCCTCACAATCAATTTGCATTTACTTTGCAATTAATTCACAATTGTTAGATTAAGTTTTTCTTTTTCTGTCATGTTTCAGTTCTGATTTTTATTTTGAAAATGTCTATTCATTTATTTCCTACTTAACAAGCATTTACAGAATAGAAAGATTACCGGAAATCAATTTATTTACAACTGCAATTTATATCTTTTTAGACTTCATTAAATAATAACAGCAAGATGCAATGTAAGATTAAAAAAAACAACTATAACTTTCATACTTAATCTTTTCCTATACCTGCATAACATTTAAAAGATAACTTCAGCAATTCATTCTTCACTTTCCAAGGAAATATACTTCAAATAAAATACATTTTATTACATGGTAAAACTTAGTCAAATAATACATTTTCTTTTCTGCAATTTAAATACAATAAGAAAACTCTTTTTTTTTCTGCAACTAAAATACAATAGGAAATCTTTTTCTATTCTGCAACTAAATACAATAGGAAATCTTTTTCTTTTCTCCAACTAAATACAATAATAGGATCACTCCAAAGCTTCCTTTCCAATATTTTCCCAAGAAAAACCTACAATAAAACTTGGAGGTTGTGACCATGGAGGCTCACCTCCCAACCTAGGCTTACTATAAGCCACCCCCGAGCTAGGAGAATCAAGGCAAGATGGGAAACACACATTCAAACACCTACATGCAAAAACTCATAACAACAAAGACACTCCCAACCCAAGGATTAAACAATGTCACTTATGTGACCTTTCAAGTGGGGTGAAGGTGGACTAAGTGCCTCAAGGAGAATTCTACAAATAGAGAACATAAAGATATAACAAGGTTGGAAATATAACACATTCACAAGTTCCAAACCTATCCCTACAATTCCTTATGACCCCCAAGGCATACAAGCCAACAACTCCCCTTATGACCCCCATTGCATAAACATAATACTATGTAGAAAGGGTCACACAATCTCTTGAGATTCACTTTCTTCTAAAGAGAGCCTCTTACTCAAAGGCTATCAAGCAGCCCTTTACCCCAAGGCCACTCTACCCTCCCAAGGGTGAGTTTGGCCTTGAAAACTCCCAAAAATAATGACATAAAAACTTAACCAAAATCACATATGGAAGGACATCAACATCTTCCTACACATATTAAAAAAAAAAAAGGGAAAACAACAAACACAAAAAAAAACAATGCAATAACAATCTTTTCCATAACATCAACATACATGAGATAGGAGTTCAACCAACCTTAAATCTTCCAAAAAGGGTGAAACAAGTTGAAGGAGAGCTGCCCAAATCCACAACTTTTTCTCCTTCAAAACGTAGCCAAAATCTTCCCAAAAACTAACAAAATTTTTTCAAAAATTCTAAGTCCAAAATGGAGAGTTGGTGATCAAACTTCTCTATCCCAAACTATTCCCTATGAAGACACTCCTCACTCTTTCCAACCCACTTGGGAAGGGTGAAGGAGGTTCATTGGTTGGTCTTCCCAATACCTTACACACTCCCTAACCAACGCACGTCGAAAAGGGTAAAAGAAATGGGGAAGAGAAATGCCTCTCATGAGGAGGGTTATCTAACCTAGGAAGGCTCTTCTAAAGATGAAATTCGGTCAACTTGGGAAACTCAATTTTTGGGGAGGTTAAAAAGGCCCTAGGGAGTGGACACATGGCTAAATTTAGCCTTAATCCATAGGTACATCATATGGCCCACTAAAAATGATCCTAAACTGACTCTAGGAGTTGGTTTAACCTCTTGAAAGCCCACCCAAAGTTTACCTATGGGTCAACCCTGAGTTGACCTTACTTATGGCAACCTAACCAAGACATTCTTGGGAACATTCTATGATAATTGAAAATATATTCTTTGGTAAAATAATTTTCCTCGAAAAAGACATGTCAATGCCAACTCATCCTACAACACATGTGTCAAGTGACACTACGAAAATAATTACACATCACTTAAACACACATGGAAAATATCCATTTTTTTTGGAATTTATAAATTAAACAAATTCCAAATTAAACACACATCCAAGCATAACATTTACAAATTAAAACACATTTACAAACGAGGGGTTGTCTCTCCAAATAGACAACCCCTGGCTTCACAATTGCACATAGGCCTAGGCTTGATTCTCTAAATAGTTTCCATGGTCACATGGATTAATTTTCCTGCACATCTCACTTGCACATTAGTAATTCCAAAAATCACATATAATATTATCAAAAGAATACAATTCAGACATCGTATAGAATTTCAATTATAAAAACCAAGTATCCAATTATCTGATATCATCCACATACAATCATCTACTAAATGGCATCATCCTCATAAACATGGAATTAAATCATTTATAGAGCATACATCCATAATTTCTAGTATAAAAAATGAAGTACTGCAAATCAAAGTAAATGACATAATCATATCAATGTTATCCATAATACGAGATCACATAAAATTTGGGTCCATAATGCATCAAAAGATATTATCCAAAATAGGTCCAACATAAAAATAACAGAAATGCTATGATGGCTGGGGGTAGGGCCTCACAATCAATTCACATTTACTTTGCAATTAATTCGCAATTGTTAGATTAAGTTTTTCTTTTTCTATCATGTTTCAGTTCTGGTTTTTATTTTGAAAATGTCTATTCATTTATTTCCTACTTAACAAGCATTTACAGAATAGAAAGATTACCAGAAATTAATTTATTTACAACTGCAATTTATATCTTTTTAGAATTCATTAAATAATAACAGCAAGATGCAATGTAAGACTAAAAAAACAACTATAACTTTCATACTTAATCTTTTCCTATACCTACATAACATTTAAAAGATAACTTCAGCAATTCAGTCTTCACTTTGCAAGGAAATATACTTGAAATAAAATACATTTTATTACATGATAAAACTTAGTCAAATAATACATTTTCTTTTCTGCAATTTAAATACAATAAGAAAACTCTTTTTTTTTCTCCAACTAAAATACAATAGGAAATCTTTTTCTTTTCTGCAACTAAATACAATAGGAAATCTTTTTCTTTTCTGCAACTAAATACAATAGGAAATCTTTTTCTTTTCTCCAAGTAAATACAATAATAGGATCATTCCTAAGCTTCCTCTCCAATATTTTCCCAAGAAAAATCTACAATAAAACTTGGAGGTTGTGACCATGGAGGCTCACCTGCCAACCTAGGCTTACTATAAGCCACCCCCGAGCTAGGAGAATCAAGGCTAGACGGGAAACACACATTCAAACACATACATGCAGAAACTCATAACAACAAAGACACTCCCAACCCAAGGATTAAACAATGTCACTTATGTGACTTTTCAAGTGGGGTGAAGGTGGACTAAGTACCTCAAGGATAATTCTACGAATAGAGAACATAAAGATATAACAAGGCTGAAAATATAACACATCCACAAGTTCCAAACTTGTCCCTAGAATTCTTTATGACCCCCAAGGCATACAAGCCAACAACTACCCTTATGACCCCCATTGCATAAACATAATACTATGTAGAAAGGGTCACACAATCTCTTGAGATTCACTTTCTTCTAAAGAGAGCCTCTTACTCATGTTGGGAAAAATGGTGTCTCAACCTTGCATTTATGCGAGGTTACTATTTATAGTAAGTTTTCATTTGAGCACGAAATGGTGCGAAACTCTCCCTAAAGCTTCTGGTTGGTTAGATAAGCATTCCGGTAAAGTTGCGTCGCAAGGTCACAGCTAGTTTTGAAGATATTAATGTTTTCATCTTGGAGGGGTGCAATAAAATATTTAAACTTAATTTTGGGGACTTTAGAGGCTCTGAAATGCCCTGAAAAGTGGCTGTAACTAGCGAAGCGGGTTACGAGGTGATAGAGCACTTCGCGAGCTTTCCGGCGCTTCAAACGGTTTGTCAATCGGACACCCAGTTCTCAAGTTATGGCCTCCGGAAGTTTGTACTCCTGAAATAGGAAAAATAATTTGTATCGGATACATAAATGAGCTGTAAAGGGGAGCGACACGTGTTGATGTGTTCTTTAACATGTCATAGAAGGGAGATAAGGTCAGCTACACCTTATTGGGTGGTTTTAGCCCATGGTTTTGTAATACCGTTTGACGGTTTCTTGTATTGTATCTCCTATTTATGAGGTGTGTGAGATAGAGGTTGTGTGTAAGAGTCCTATGGCTATTGAGTTGCCTCTGAATCTCTGATTAGTGCTACTCCTGCGAAGAGCTTGCTCTGCAAGTATGTTGTAATCTATTTTTGATTGCTGAATAAAATATTGAGCTGCTTTTGGAGGGTGGGGTTTTTCTCCCGAAAGGGTTTTCCCCACGTAAATCATTGTGTTGTGGTATGATTGCTATTATATCTATTTCTATTTTCTATAACTATTGTAACGATCTGAAAAGTTTTGCATTACCCTCCTCTCAAGGTTAGTGTAGGAAGTTGTTTCCGCTACTTAACTTCCTTACAACTCAAAGGCTGTCAAGCAGGCCTTTACCCCAAGGCCACTCTACCCTCCCAAGGGTGAGTTTGGTCTTGAAAACTCCAAAAAACAATGACATAAAAACTTAACCAAAATCACATATGGAAGGACATCAACATCTTCCTACACATATAAAAAAAAAACAAGGGAAAACAACAAACACAAAAAAAAACAATGCAACAACAATCTTTTCCATAACATCAACATACATTAGATAGGAGTTCAACCAATCTTAAATCTTCCAAAAAGGGTGAAAGAAGTTGTAGGAGAGCTTTCCAAATCCACAACTTTTTCTCCTTCAAAACTTAGCCAAAATCTGTAAGACCCCACACCATTAATACAATCCTAATTATTGCAAATTATCATAGTTAAACTAAAATGGTGGTAGAATAGAAGTGATGCCATTCTATTAGTTGTGTTTTTATGCATCACTCTAATTATGATGAAAGGTAAATAGCATTAACATCTAAGTTTCCAATGTATGGATTTGATTATTAATAACTAACAATTGCATATGTGCGTATGAAATGATGATTTAATATGGGATTGCTTAGAAATGATGTTTAAATAATTCACAAGGAAAAATTATTGGGAATTTGGACAACAATTTATATGCAATATTATGATGATCTAATTGTGCTTGTGGTTGCATAATGCAGGATAGATGGTGTACATTATGAGGAGGAAAAGAAGATTACTCCAAATCAAATATCTTGTGAAGGTGTTAGAAGGGTAACCTATTTTGCATAGAAGTGGATGAAGGAATATATTTATCTTATTTAGAGTCAATTTTAAATGTGTTGAGATGGCATACAACCTTAGGTCATGTGGTGAGAGAGGATATTTGAGTTTGAAAACCCTTTGGGTAAAGCCAAAACTCGAATGGGTCTTTGTGTGGGTTTCAAAAAGGTGTTGTGTGGTCCATTTTATGGGTTATGGTGAAAAAATAGACCCCTAGGGTCAATACCTTGGGGTTAGGGACCTTTAGAACATGTGATAGTGTCCTCTAAGCTTGATGTGACCCTTCAAAATCCCACTTGTTTGGAAGTGACGGGTGAGGGTTTGAGAAAAAGTGGATTAGAGTTGAGACCCATATATGTCTTAGTAAGAAGCTAGAGAGGGCACTACCCACTTCTCCTTTGGAGAACTTGGATGGAGAAGAAAGTGAAGAAGGAATAAGAATAAGAGGAAAGCTTCTTGATGGAGAAGGAGATCATCTTGTGGACTTGGAACAAAGATGAGTATTCTTCACCTTGTTGTTGATTTTAGTGTAGAGGATATAATTATGATTGAAAGTCATGAAAGAATTGGGTTGTGTGAATGTTGGAGAAAAGAGTGTTAAAGAAGGATTTTGTTGTAATAGGATGACTTCACCATAGATTTTCATGGTGAACAATATGCTTATCTTGCTCGGAGGTATGGCTAGAGCCCATGAGGCTTCATGATGCCATTATGGTTGGGAGGTGAGCAAGCATTCATTTGTATTTTACGTCTTAATAGAAATCTTGTATGTGTCTTGCAAATGCTAGCTTTGTAGGAGTTGGTTATGCACTATGTAATGAAAGAGAAAGCCTGTATATTTTTTGTTTGTCCATTGTTGCTCTCCAAGGAAAAATATATGTTATTTGAAAACTTATGATCCATGGAAATATTATGTAAAAATCCTACACTCAAGAGAAAGAGAAAGCTTGTTTTGGTTTTTCTCCCACTGTATTGCATGATTATTTTTATCTGTTAGTGTAAGGGGGACCCTCAACGAATTTTGCAGAGAGTACTATCTTATAAGATAAGAGAGATAAAGTCTTCATTTGTTAAGATTCATTGTTTTAAATCTAATGGAAAGTTTATTTAGTTTTAAAGAAAAAAATGTAGTCTAATGTAAAAGCTATGTAGAATTTCTGCACCTGTGAGTAAGAGAAGATTTCATTTGTTATTTCTTTTTCACTATGTTATTTTGATCAAAATATGGACTTAGTTTCAGTTTGGATATATCAGTGAGAGGTTTAAGGAGGCAATTACTCAAACTCGTAGCCCTTCACCTATTCTTAGTTCGAATACATTCTTGTGTATGTGTAAAGCTGGTAGCTTCAGCATAAAAACAACGAATCTCATTGTCCGCTCCCCCTCTTCTATTATGGTGAAAATCAAGCATAGGAACTATAGGAATTAATGGGAGGATACACAGAAAAGGGTGGTATAAACTACAACCTCTTCATGGATCATAGCCACCCATCAATGAACAAATTTGTTAAAAAGGGGTTTATGGTTTCACTAATGAGTATTTAGGCTTCTCAGGATTTCTGTGTTGGCTTAAGTTTATGGGCTTTCAAGATTATCTTTTATATGACATACTCGTGGATCTTTGGGGATTTCAATCTTTCTTTTGAATTTTTTTTTGTTTTTTTTTGGATGTTGTAAATTGAAATAATGGTTTATGTAATAGGGCTTTCCTGTTTTCACTTGGTGGAGCTAAATATGCCTGTACAGATGGTTGTGTCTTATCTTGATTCCTTTTATTTGAAACTCAGATCTGGTGGAATTTCTTGCATTGTTGTTTTTGAGGAAATCTGTTTCCAACAATCCCATCATGCATATTCTGCAATCATAGAATTTCACGAGGCAATAACATTACTATTCCAGTTGCAACTTAGTTTTGTTACTGTTGTCCTACTGCTATGTTTATTAAGGTGGATATTAGCCTTAAATTTTTGGTTCAGGAGAGGCTTCCACGAGTTAGTGAGCATCATACTATATACATTGCCACAAATATGAGGTCTTACTTGAGATCTTATGATAAACAATAGACTGTTAGTACTATTTAGATAAATGTGTGGCAAATAAATAGTTAATTTTACAATACAAATGTGTGGCAAAGAAATAGTTAATTTTACAATGCAATAAATACAAATTTACATATCTAGCTAGCGCAGGAGCTATCCAGCTAGCATCTGAGAGCAGTTTGGGTAAAATAGTAATAATAATATAAAAATGGAGAATTAGAGGTTTTACTACTGTTGTTGGTAGACAAATTGTCTCCATTTAAAATGGAAAAGTGCAGAAAGAACTAAAATAAAAAGAAATAATTACATGATCACAACAAAAGTTTAATGTTTTGCTCATTGTTAATTATACTATGAAAACTAAAGGTTGAAGGTTGAATCTAATGCAGTGCTAGTGTTCTTTAATTACCCAGTTCAGCCAAGCCACAATATGTTGGGAAATATATATACACTCTAGCAAGATCAAAACTATTTAACCCTCATGAAGAGGCATAGAAAATATGAAACGCTTTTGGCACCAAGTCTAAATCCTAAACGTACTCTCTATGGCAGTCAATTAAAAGAAAGCCTGTGCATATAAGGGAATAAGAGTAATAGTTTCCACCCTCTCTATGCATTTGGTGCCTAAGCAAACACCTTGTCAATACCTAGTCAAGCCAATGAATTTTTAGTAGCTTTAGTAGCTGCTCTTGTCAGGGCAATATCAATTAACAGGACATCGTCTTGCAGAAGTAATCTATCCAATGTACGGGATAAGAAAAAGAGAGTGCTAAAAGAATGTGCCAAATCTTCATCTTCTACCACTGAGTTAGATGTCACAACCATGTTGGCTAACAAGCAAATCCTCAAACTTTCTTGATAGATTGTCCTGCAAGAAGGTGATATGAAATTATAAAATATTATCGCATGGGAAACTAAGATGCCTGGGAAAAATTATTTGATGGTTCGTCGAATAGACTGGCATAGCTAGCTAGTCTGAGAACCTAATATTGGTTTTATCCAGAAGTTGATAGGATTTGTTCTCACTTCATATCTTCTCCTCCTATGACCTACAAATGTACAACCAAGTTCATTAACTATGAAGATTCATGATATCTCAGAGATATTATTTGTATATTTAAATGTAAATTTTGTTCATGTAAAAAAAAAAGGGGGATTTATTCTAATTTACTTCAGTAGATGATAATAGAAATATTATTAGTTTAATGAGTGATTTTTCCTTAGAAAGAGGATTCATTTTAAAAAAAAAAAAAACCAAAAAAAAAAAAATCATAAAATGATGAGGAATTAATTCTATATTTAATGTAAATCTTATATTATAAGATTAGAAGAAATATTTATTATCCCTTATAAATCATTCCATATATAATACAATGTGATAATTGCTTCAAAATAGAAGAATGAATGTTTATTTTTATATTATAATTAATCATGAAGTGATAATAGAATTATTTCTATATTTGATGAGATTTTTGTTTTATAAAATCTAAACAAAATAAATAAATAAATTTCAATCCATCTTATCATGAGAAATAGTTATTAAAAGGAAATAAAATCTTTCTATATTTTCTTCTTAGGATAACCTTGATTGAAAATGCATATATAGAAAGACACGTAATCAAAAATTATATTATTAAATAATTGTTGAATGACATGGAATCACATCCAGATTATAGGATGATTTTGCTCCATAAAAATAGAATGAAGATTATTTGAGAAATGATTACATTATTAATTAACTATTTATTTGCTTATTTTTCAATCTAATTATTTTGGATAACAAGGTTAATATAATCCATTGATTTAGTATTTAATGCTACTTCTCTTAAAATTCATAATTTTAAAGGAGGTTCATTTAAGTAAATAAGAATATAATAGAAAGTTAAAAATTTGTTTTTCTCAAAATTGAAAATTTGGTAATTGAGATATTGATCATTTATTTATAAATCAAGGGAATGTAGGAGTAAATGGTCATTTATTTGTAATTAATTTTTACCATATCCATGGTATAATTCGTTATATTAGAAAGATTTGGTTAAAATTTTGTATAATTGAGAAAGATAAGAAAAGGGTATTAGTTATAGCAATTATAAATGTTTAATAATAAATATAATATGCGCATTAGATGGGTATTCATTTTGGAGCATATGGAAACTTAGTAATTTATTTGTGTAAGAGAAAAAGAGAAGAGAAAGGAAAGAAATTAAATTTACAGATTGTATGGTAGAAGGGAATATTTATAGAATAAGAAAATTAATTGTATTAATTGGATTCTGTATTGAGAATTAGCAAAGTGAGTTCTCGGGTTGCCATTACCACTAATGTTATTAGTTAAGTTATATTAAAATGAATATTAGCAAAACTATTTATCTCAATGAGAATATTAGTGGATAGATGCACTATGTTAATAGGGTCAATAATGATATTCATTATAATGTTAATATAAATATGTATACCCTCCTCTATATGAATATTATTACTTGTGTAGGAATAGTTTAATGTGATGATGGTTGCTTATGTGTTATATCTATTTATAAATAAAATAATAATAATAAAAAAGAAAAAAATTGGTTGTGTTTTGCGTAATGATTTTTTTTTGGGCATTACAAAATCTTCCCAAAAACTTACAAAAATTCTTCAAAAATTTTAAGTTCAAAATGGAGAGTTGGTGATCAAACTTCTCTGTCCCAAACTATTCTCTATGAAGACACTCCTCACTCTTTCCAACCCACTTGGGAAGGGTGAAGGATGTTCATTGGTTGGTCTTCCCAATACCTTACACACTCCCTAACCAACGCACGTTGAAAAGGGTAAAAGAAATGGGGAAGAGAAATGCCTCTCATGATGAGGGTTATCTAACCTAGGAAGGCTCTTCTAAAGATGAAATTCGGTCAACTTGGGAAACTCAATTTTTGGGGAGGTTAAACAAGCCCTAGGGAGTGGACACATGGCTAAATTTAGCCTTAATCCATAGTTACATCATATGGCCCATTAAAAATGATCCTAAATTGACTCAAGGAGTTGGTTTAACCTCTTGAAAGCCCACCCAAAGTTTACCTACGGGTCAACCCTGAGTTGACCTTACTTATGGCACCCTAACCAAGACATTCTTGGGAACATTCTATGATAATTGAAAATGTATGCTTTGGTAAAATAAATTTCCTCGAAAGAGACATGTTAATGCCAACTCATCCTACAACACATGTGTCAAGTGACACTATGAAAAGAATTACACATCACTTAAACACACATGGAAAATGTCCCTTTTTTTTGGAATTTATAAATTAAACAAATTCCAAATTAAACACACATCCAAGCATAACATTTACAAATTAAAACACATTTACAAACGAGGGGTTGTCTCTCCAAATAGACAACCCCTGGCTTCACAATTGCACATAAGCCTAGGCTTGATTGTCTGAATAGTTTCCATGGCCACATGGAATAATTTTCCTGCACATCTCACTTGCACATTAGTAATTCCAAAAATCACATATAATATTATCAAAAGAATACAATTCAGATATCGCATAAAATTTCAATTATAAAAATCAAGTATCCAATTATCTGATATCATCCACATACAATCATCTACTAAATGGCATCATCCTCGTAAACATGGAATTAAATCATTTATAGAGCATACATCCATAATTTCTAGTATAAAAAATGAAGTACTGCAATTCAAAGTAAATAACTTAATCATATCAATGTTATCCATAACACGAGATCACATAAAATTTGGGTCCATAATGCATCAAAAGATAGTATCCAAAATAGGTCCAACATGAAAATAACTAAAATGCTTTGACGGCTGGGGGTAGGGCCTCACAATCAATTCGCATTTACTTTGCAATTAATTCGCAATTGTTAGATTAAGTTTTTCTTTTTCTATCATGTTTCAGTTCTGGTTTTTATCAAAATATCTTTTTGTCTGTAAAAAGACATAACTCTGTAATTGGAAAATTAGGCTGGGTAGCCCACTGTGTGCTTACTAACATGATTTTTTGTAGGGATAGCTTAGAAACACTTCAATTTGGTGCAAGTAAAATAAGTACACAAACAACATGTTTTCTTGCACAAATTGCTATGAAGGTTAAAAATGAACACCATGTCACAGTGGCTTGACTAGGCCGAAACTTGTATTTCTTTTGTTTTTATTAAAAAAAATTATAGATATAAAGTTTAAAATTTTATATATATATATATATATATATATATATATATATATATATATATATATATATATATATATATATATATATATATATATATATATATATATATATATATATATATATATATATATATATAACCTGTGAATACATGCATGGTTTCAGTAATTAAAATCAGGAAGTTAACATGACAGATTACAATAATTACAAAGCACGTCTTGTTGTGAAGGGTTTCTCGCAGATTGAGGGTATTGATTACTCCGAGATATTTGCCCCTGTCACCAAGATGAACTCTATTCACTTTGTACTATCCCTTGCAGCTTCTAGGGGATGGTCCATTTTTCAGATGGATGTGAATAGTGCCTTCTTGCATGGAGACCTACAAGAGGAAATCTATATGGAGCAGCCTCAAGGATTTGTGCAAGATAGTTCTTTGGTTTGCAGACTTTGGTCATTCATTGTATGGTCTCAAACAGGCCCCTCGAGCTTGGTATGAGAAGATGGACTTCTTCCTTCATATTTATTTCAGCATGTTCTTTAATCTCTTTTTGGAGAGGAGTTTTTTCCCACTGGGTTTTCTCCTTTTTCTTCGTTTCATAGAGATTTCCCTGTATTTGGGTACCTGATAGGCCTTATTGTCGGGACCCATCATTCCTGCTTTCAATAGTTGTTCTAGGTTTTAGCTTCTCCCTAATTCTATCTTAAGGGTGTGTGTTATAGTAATCGGGTCTTTACTTGATTAATTAAATGACATTTGTTTAATTAATTAAGTTCCCCTTTATCTCTTTTACACTTAAGCTAACATTAGGTGCATAATAATTAATTCTTTTATTAATTATTATGTGCAAGCCCAGGGTTTTCCCTTTTAGGGTTTTTTTACCTATTAGAGCTTTAATTCTTTCTTTTGTATCATTATTCTATTACAAATTTTTGTGAATATAGAGCTCTCATATTCTTGAGCATTTTCCTGTGTTTATGTTTTTCTTTCTTGCTTCCTTGCTTCTCCTTGTAACAGGTTTATTTAGCTTGTAAAGATCATTTGGCCTCCTGTGGTGTTGTATTTCTCAACTCTCATGCATCAATCATCTTTTTTAACTCAAAATCATCTTTTTATGACTAATCCATCAATTCAGTCTTCTAATCCATGAATTCAATCATCTCCCTAGTCTATTCAGTTTACTGATCAATCAAATGAGTTTACTAGCCAATATATTGAGTTCACTCTCCAATCAATCTTGTTAACAGATCAATCTATTGAGTTAACAAATCAATCATGACTAGTTCACTGATCAATTAATTTTTGTTATCTATCAATCAACACTTGAGTTCTATTTCTCACCCCCTTTGTGTTGAAAATCTATAAATTCAACATCATTTTCATCAGTTCGATCTAGCTTTTTTAGAATCACAGTATTCAAAGTATTTGTATGTGGTAAATTGGTGCAATACCTGAGAGCCACCAACCACTCAAATTGGAGAATCACAATGGTAGCAAAGATGCAAAAAGAGGGAGTTCTTATTTGAATTCATTCCTTATTTCGTATTGATTTTCATTGATTATGTTTGTTTGTTAATAAGTTGAGAATTGGTGATTAATTCTTACTTGCTAATTAGATTAATAACACACGACATTCAGGAATAGAAACAATGGTGAACCCGATGTGAATCATGCTAAGCTAAATTTTCTATTTTAAATGACTTTGCAAATCCATGCATGGTGAATAGGATCCAAATTTCACACTTAATCATGCAGAAATTCACAATTGCTAGAATTGCACCGCAATTGCTAGTATAATACATCGCAATTGCAAGAGTATCTTGCAATTGCCATAAAGGGTTACAAAATCAAATTGTCTTGTGTCGTTTCTTCATTATCTAGTCTTCCACATCTAACCCATAAATTTCATCAAATTCTGGAAATTTCAATTTCTGCATATAAGATGTATTTAATCTAATGATAGGAAAGCTGACTTTTAGAATTTCAGGTGCAAGGAAGGCAAAACAACATAGGAGACAACAAAGGACATATCAAACACCCTTAAAGGCAGAAAGGGAGCTCCATGAAATCGAAGAAAAAGAGGAGATTTCTCAATATCACAGAAACATCCACCGTTTCTTAACCAAGTACAAATTTTATGATGAGATTGATGTGATGGCTCACGTGGTGTGGGACAATATCATTGTAGAATAACCCTTCTATCTTCTATCTTTTTCTGTTGTTTTTAAAAATTCAAAAAAAAATAAAAATTATTTATTTTACTGTGAGGAATTGATCTTATATCAATTCACAATTGAGCAGTCATCACATTTCAATTGCTTAAACAGTAATTCACAATTGATGATACATCAATTCGAAGTTGATCTGATATCAATGTCATGCCCAAACTTTTGGGCAAAAATGGAACAACAAATTTTTACTTTTTTTTAACAACACAAATACATTAAATCATTTACGTTTAAAAATGAATGAATAAGTTTTATCTTAATTAAGGGTTAACTCTAGGTTAAATAGAATAGTTTTCTAAGTTGTTATAATTAACTAAAATGACATGGCGACAATAATTAGAGAAGACTAATTATTCCCTAAAAGGGGTCATCATAACTTAACTAATTAATTAACTAAATTAATTATTAACCCCAAATAAAATTTCTCCAACAATTGTTCAAGAGACATTAATTATCTCAACAGTATTAAAATACTCAAGACTAAGTAAAAATAATGTTAACTTATATTAAAAATAATTACCTGAACATACGTGAAATACACTTAAATATAACTATTAAAGTTAACCAAATCAACCAATTAAATTCATTTTATATCAAAGTCAAATTTAAATCCCCTAAGACATTTAAATTTCAACTATTAAATATTTGTCCAATAATGACCTCATAAGCTAAAATTTTGCATTAAACAATTAATAAATTTCATTAATAAAATTTCCCAAAGGAATTTTAACCCGAACATCCATATTTATTTAAATATGAAAACTAACTATATTAAAAATCAATTTCACCCTAATCAATATTAGGAGTTAATTAATCCCACAAATTGACTATAATTAAATGGGGGGGGAGATTTTTTTATCTAATTTTAAAACGAATTCCCCCTCATTCCATTTTAATATTATTTAACTACAAACCCTAACTAGGGTTGATCTATTCTTATAACTTAACCTATTCTTTTTATTCTTTCCAAATGCTAACCCTAATCTTTTCATTTCCTTCTTATTAAGAAAACCCTAACCCAAAATTGGGTTAGGGTTGCTTGTTTATCTCTACTCTCTATTATTAAAATGCTAACCCTAACCCAAAAATGGGTTAGGGTTTGTTTTTCTTTTAACATATCATTTTTTTTGCTTTGCCCTTGGTGTGTGTGTGCAGGTTTAATGGTGGCAAAGGGGAGAGAAAGGTCGAAGGCGCAGGGCAAAGGTTTGAAGGAGGCAGCGACACACAGGGGATGGTGGCAGTGGAGGCTCTCGGCACCACTGCGGATACCCATAGTGGCGACCGATGTCGCTCACTATGAAAACCAATAGTGGCGGTCGTGAGCCGTCCACCGTAGTTACCCATAGTGATGGCCCCATGCTATCCACTATAGTTACCCATAGTGGTGGCCCCATGCTATCCATTGTAGTTACCCATAGTGGTGGCCTATGTTGTCCACTGTGGTTAACCAAAGTGGTGGCAGCCGCCCACTGTGGTTTATCACAGTGGCTCGACTAGGCCAAAACTTGTATTTCTTTTATTTTTATAAAAATTTTTTTATAGATATAAAGTTTAAAATTACATTTATATATATAACCTGTGAATGCATGCATGGTTTCATTAATTAAAATAAGGAAGTTAAAATGACAGATTACAATAATATTTCATTTCTAGTTTATATGTAAAAAATAAAATATATATATATATATATATTGTACATGAGCATTTTTTTTTGCAAACTGTTATTAGGATTTTAATATGGAAAACTCAGAATATTTTTTTTGCAAACTGTTATTAGTATTTTAAATATAATAAGAAAACTCTTTTTTTTTCTGCAACTAAAATACAATAGGAAATCTTTTTCTTTTCTGCAACTAAATACAATAGGAAATCTTTTTCTTTTCTCCAACTAAATACAATAATAGGATCATTCCAAAGCTTCCTTTCCAATCTTTTCCCAAGCAAAACCTACAATAAAACTTGAAGGTTGTGACCATGGGGGCTCACCTCCCAACCTAGACTTACTAGAAGCCACCCTCGAGCTAGGAGAATCAAGGCTAGATGGGAAACACACATTCAAACACATACATGCAGAAAATCATAACAACAAAGACAAAAGATTAAACAATGTCACTTATGTGACTTTTCAAGTGGGGTGAAGGTGGACTAATTACCTCGAGGAGAATTATGCAAATAGACAACATAATGTCATAACAAGGTTGCATATATAACACATCCACAAGTTCCAAACTTGTCCCTACAATTCCTTATGACTCCCATTGCATAAACATAATACTATGTAGAAAGGGTCACAAAATCCCTTGAGATTCACTTTCTTCTAAAGAGAGCCTCTCACCCAAAGGCTGTCAAGCAACCCTTCACCCCAAGGCCACTCTACCCTCCCAAGGGTGAGTTTGGCCTTGAAAACTCCCAAAAATAATGACATAAAAACTTAACCAAAATCACATATGGAAGGACATCAACATCGTCCTACACATATTAAAAAAAACAACAAGGAAAAACAACAAACACCAAAAAAATAATGCAACAACAATCTTTTCCATAACATCAACATACATGAGATAGGAGTTCAACCAACCTTAAATCTGTCAAAAAGGGTGAAAGAAATTGTAGGAGAGCTACCCAAATCCACAACTTTTTCTGCTTCAAAACTTAGCCAAAATCTTCTCAAAAAATTACAAAAATTCTTCAAAAATTCTAAGTCTCCAAAATGGAGAGTTGGTGATCAAACTTCTCTCTCCCAAACTATTCCCTATGAAGACACTCCTCACTCTTTCCAACCCACTTGGGAAGGGTGAAGGATGTTCATTGGTTGGTCTTCCCAATACCTTACACACTCCCTAACCAAGGTACCTCAGAAAGGAATGGGGAAGAGCAATGCCACTCATAAGGAGGGTTATCTAACCTAGGAAGGCTCTTCTAAAGATGAAATTCGGCCAACTTGGGAAACTCAATTTTTGGGGAGGTTAAACAGGCCCTAGGGAGTGGACACATGGCTAAATTTGGCCTTAATCCATAGGTACATCATATGACCCACTAAAAATCATCCTAAACTGACTCTAGGAGTTGCTTTAACCCCTTGAAAGCCCACCCAAAGTTTACCTATGGGTCAACCCTGATTTGACCTTACTTATGGCACCCTAACCAAGACATTCTTGGGACCATTCTATGATAATTGAAAATATATGCTTTGGTAAAATAAATTTCCTCAAAAGAGACATGTCAATGCCAACTCATCCTACAACACATGTGTCAAGTGACACTACAAAAATAATTACACATCACTAAAACACATGGCAAATGTCCCTTTTTCTTGGAATTTATAAATTAAATGATTTTCAAATTAAACACACATCCAAGCATAACATTTACAAATTAAAACACATTTACATATGAGGGGTTGTCTCTCCAAATAGACAACCCCTGGCTTCGCAATCGCACATAGGCCTAGGCTTGATTCTTTGAATAGTTTCCATGGTCACATGGAATAATTTTCCTGCACATCTCACTTGCACATTAGTAATTCCAAAAATCACATATAATATTATCAAAAGAATACAATTCACACATCGCATAAAATTTCAATTATAAAAATCAAGTATCCAATTATCTGATATCGTCCACATACAATCATCTACTAAATGGCATCATCCTCATAAACATGGAATTAAATCATTTATAGAGCATGCATCCATAATTTCTAGTATAAAAAATGAAGTACTACAAATCAAAGGAAATGACATAATCATATCAATGTTATCCATAACATGAGATCATATAAAATTTGGGTCCATAATGTATCAAAAGATAGTATCCAAAATAGGTCTAAAATGAAAATAACTAAAATGCTATGATGGGTCAGGGTAGGGCCTCACAATCAATTCACATTTACTCTATAGGTAATTCGCAATTGTTAGATTAAGTTTTTCTTTTTCTGTCATGTTTCAGTTCTGGTTTTTATCAAAATATCTTTTTGTTTGTAAAAAGACATAACTTTGTAATTGGAAAATTAGGCTGGATAGCCCACCGTGTGCTTACTAACATGATTTTCTATAGGGATAGCTTAGAAACACTTCAATTTGGTGCAAGTAAAATAAATCCACAAACAACATTTTTTCTTTCACAAATTGCTATGAAGGTTAAAAATGAGCACCATGTCACAGTGGAGCAACATATCCACTTAGAATAGAAAATCATTGCAATGGAAGGATAATTTTTTTTTTTGTTTTTCGTGTCTTCGAAGGGATAGGTATTATGCTCTCCCCTTCAATGGGTGATCAAAAAACCAGACTCTCTTCTTTCATGCTTTCATTTTTTCTTTTGCAATTAAATCCCTTAGAAGGTCTGCCCTTAGGGCACCATTAAGGCTAGTAAGAGGGAAACAACCTAAGTGCCAATGACTAAAGCCAAGTAATCCAAGATACTATAAATAAATGTGTATGTTATGAAAATCATATGTGATGAGTGTTACATGTTGTTGGAACAACGTTATGCCTCCCTTAGTGGCTATATGGTACGTGAAAATCTTTAGAGCATAACCTCTATAGACTGGGAGACCTCCCTCAACGAAGTGTTAAACATTGCTGATTGTGACCACTCGAACGAAACCTTTTCTAAACACCATAGATATTAGAAGCCAAACTAAGTCAGTAACCAAACACTTTTTTTTATCATGGTGCAAGGGTGGGAAAGAATCCTGATGGTGTAATTATTTATTCTTATAGGATATAATTACACTTTACTTAAGTTAACTTAGGATAATGCATCTCATTGTAGTTTGGATATGAGACACTTAGCGAAGTGTGCACATAAGGATATAGCTTGTAGGAGAAATTCCACCTTTTGTGGTCTTATCTTGCTATTACACTCCACATTCGGTGGGTCATCCACCTTTTCTGGAATATTATATTATTTCTCCTACCTACCCTTACTTTTTCTTACCTACCCTTGTTTATGATTGAGCCACATGTCATGATTATGTGATCACATATCCATTTTCCCTTGCCTATATATGTAGGCCTATATTCATTGTATTGGTTAATCCAGTTGATCATTTGTATATTGATGAGAATAGAGTTTGTTCTTGTCATACTATTGTCTCTTTTATATGCTTTTCATTGTGCCCTTGATCTTGGAAAAAGCTCACATGGTATCAGAGCCATTGGGGCTTCATTGATTGGTTTTGAGAGACATCTTGGAAGGCTTCTATTTTCAAATCTGAGGTACTACGTGTTTTGGAGGCATCTTGTAGTACCCCTCCTTGATCAAACTCTTTTGTATGTTTTGAGTTACTTCAGTGACTATTCTGTGGAACATTATTGTATTTTGATTTGGATATTATGCAATGTTATTTCATGTTTTATCTAGATTTATGGTGTATGATTTTATGCATTATTTCAGTGCTTATGATTAATGTTATTTTTATGGATCATTATCATGGACTAACACTTTTCCCTTATATTGCGATGCATTATTTATATGTTGCGTGTTCGCAAGTGTATTGGTATGCGAGGGGATGATTTTCCTTCACTCACTCCGGTGAGATAGGGAACATCACAATTCTCCTTCATCGGTGTGCTTATCGTGCCTATATATATATTGGTCTATATGCACGTGTGGTTCTTTGGTGCAGGACATTACAGGTACTAGTACCGGGTGGGCACATGGTATTGACTCCACCTGGTTTCTTAGGTCTGAGCATGCCTTATATATCCAATGGGAGTGGAGGAGATAGTTGTTGTACCCTAGCTTGACCACAGTTACACTCATGTGAGTGTTGTCAATCGGTTGTGTTTCCCCCGTCTGGCTGTTATGCGTGTCATGGTGCCTTGGTTTGGTCATTTGAGAGGCATCATTTGATCTGTCTTGGTTTTGCATGTTTCCATTTATTTAAATGGTTATTAAATTTAAATGGATGATGCTATCTTGTGTTGGTGTAATCATTTAATTATTATGCTCTGTGATTATTGATTTATTAAATTGATGAATTGCTAGATTAAATGGTTAAATGGCTTAATTTATTGTGTAAAGTTGCATTGATATTTTTTTAAAATAAATAAATTTCCTAGCCATTTAAAAAGGTAAAATGCTTATGTTGAAGGAAATATTTATGGAAAAAGAAATAAATTAAAGTTTTCCTTTTTATTTTTCCATTTGGCCTTTTTAATTTAATCTTTGGAAAGAATTATTATTTTTGGGAAATAAATAAATCTAATTGCCTTTTTAGTTTTAAAATATTTAAATGTGATTGGATGAAAACTTTAACCTAGAAGCTTGGGTTAAAAGATATTTTTGGGCATCCATTCTACACATTCACGACAGGAGAAGAAGAGGATTTTTGGAGAGAAAATTCTGGAAAAACTTCCTGAAGGAGTTGGAAATTCGACCTGGTAGACTAGAGTTTCTTCATCCCTCTTACTTGCTAATTGCTTAAAGGTTGGAGGTTCCCTTCTTGTTTTGAATTTGTTTTTTTGAAATTTTTAGTTTGCTTCCTATTTATAGAAATTTATGTATTATGCCTGTAGATTCTTTTCAGAATGTTGAAATGGAAGAAAGAATGCCTATGGTTGTTGATTTTGTGAATCCTAAATCGTATGGTTGTTTATAGGAAAGAAATGGTTCATTTCTCTATCTGTTATGTGTTTTGTTCTTGGAAATCAATTTCTTGCTTTACCTCTTCTTTTGAAAGAATGAACTTTAGATTGGGTTGGTGAGGTGCTTCCTTGTTTCTAAATTGTCAAGATTTGGTTAGTCATTCTTTCCAGTGTGTTTATTTCACCATTCACCTTGCTGGTAAAATTCTTCCTTGAAATTTTGGAAATTGGCACTGTATGTGTATGCCCATGAAATAATTCTGAAAATGGAATGTTCAAAGTGGTAAGTATTACCAGTTCGAAGTGGTAAGTGTTACCAGTTCAAAGTGGTAAGTGTCACCGGTTCGAAGTGGTAAGTGTTACCAGTTTGAAGTGGTAAGTGTCACCGGTTCAAAGTGATAAGTGTCACTGATTCGAAGTGGTAACTGTCACTGGTTCAAAGTGGTAAGTGTTACCAATTCAAAGTGGTAAGTGTCACCGGCTCGAAGTGGTAAGTGTTACCAGTTTGAAGTGGTAATTATCACCGGTTCGAAGTGGTAAGTGTCACAGGTTCGAAGTGGTAGTGTTACCAGTGGTAGTAGCACTACCTGTAAGTGGTGTCTATTGCCCCGACAACAGCACAACCATAGGTTGGTTTGACCCCAGCTTGATTTTGAGCCCTCATAGGTCTCCAAACTGGTTTGTGTTAAAAACTTAAATTTTATAAATGGAATGTTTAAAGTGGTATTGTGTGATGCAATCTAAGTTTCATGTGATTTTTATTATGTGGTTAATAAATTTAGCAATGAAAATTAAGGCATGAATTAGAGATCCAAATGGGTAGATTTGGAATATTGATTTGGAGATTGATTAGATGTGACTGCTAGAAAGGAGTGTTTTATTTAATTTTCAATCAATGATGTTGCAAGTGTTTATGATGCTGATATTTTCAAAGATTGTATGAGTGTGGATTTGATGTATTTAGCTGTCCTTGCAAGAGTTTATTGTGATATTTTGGTCTATGGTTCAGCCATCCTGTGGTGGTGTAATTGGTACCTTTGACCAAGTGATATATGTTGGCTCCGTTGTCTTAACCATGTAGTGTATTTGCCTTATGGTTAGTCAAGAGTAAGTATGTCCTTGTTTGACCACTTTTTTCTGATAGTGGTGTTATGGTTTTCTACTTCACCATAGGGTCATCGGGGAGTGACCATGCTTGTGTAGTGTCCTTTGAGAGAGTGGCTTTTGCTTGGGGGTTGCACCCAAAGTGGCAGGTATTACAACCCGATGAAAGTCAGTTAATAACTGGTAATCTAATGAATTGATTAGGTGGGTAGTTTCATAACATTAATAAGATAATGAACCTCGCACATAGGTGGGTGCTTGTATTGAGGCTCATAATGTAGTGAGAAGGCCTGGAATGGCAAACTGACCACCTTGTCTTCACAAAAGGCTGGAAGGGTCTGCATGAGACTTAGTTGGAGCCGAAGGTTCAGGAGAGGTTACCAGGATAGAGATCCAAGACCTATGAGAACCTACCAAGGTACCCATCAAGGTATGCGATGACACTCTCTCTTTTGGTTCACTTGTGTTTTGTGATGTCAGTTCACTTGTGTTTGTGAAGTTGAGTCACCTGGATTCTTATGGAGTCTTATTGTGCTATCATGGAGTCATATTGTTTTGTCGACCATGTCATGCATATTCTTGTTTGAGGGTCCTTAGCTATCTCCTAGCACGGTGGGGTGATTCCGTTTTGGGAATTACATAGTCGGGTGGTAGTGCCACTTCCCATCGGATGTTTAGATTTGTGCCTTCATGCGAGGATTGGCTTCGCAAGTGTTCCTGTGGTTCGTGACTCATGCTTCATCTCATGTTTTGAAGATTATTGGTATTTATAGACCTATGTGGTCATTATATCATTGTAATATTGAGATGAGATCTATCCCTTATGTTTATTGAGAAGCTATGTATTGGAAGAGTAATGTAATCCTATGTTTGGATGTTTTTATCAAGTTTCCTTGATGATATTAGTAAATTCTTATTGAAGTGGAAATTATGTTGTATCCTTTCAATCTTTCTATGATGAATCTTTAATTGGTTATGGCTTCTTGTGATCATTGAGTTAATGATGCATATGTGGATTTATGATGTTATGAAATTTATTCTTGAAGTTAATTCTTCATTGGTAACCCTTAAGGAATTATGGTGTAAGTCTTCCGCTTGTGTTATCGTGCATGTTGTGAAAATGCACTTATGATGTTTATACTTTAAAAAAAAAAATTGTTTTACCCTTGTTGTGGGTTTTTCTTTGGGGTTCCTAGTGGGGCATTACATTTGGTATCAGAGCCCATGTTTCAACACTGGGTACTCTGGGTTTGTAGTGAGCCCATTTTCCTTGACCTTTTTGTGTAGGTCTTGTGGTGTGACTTCCTTGTGTCTTTCTTTGCCTCTGATTTGAACCTTTTTCTCTTGTGCAGTGTTTAGGTCGTGGCTAGGAAAGCCAAGGGAGGTGGCCACATTGGTGGCCACACCAGAGGTAGAGGAGGAGGAAGGGGTCAAGGTTCTGATCACCATATTCCTTCACCCCCACCCACTCATGCAAGTGTGGATAGAGATAATTTAGTTCATCAGGAGGAACCGCCTTCAGTAGAGAAGGTTCCCGAAAGGGAGGAGCTGAGTCAGATATTTCATGAGGTTCTAGCTAGACTAGGCCCTAGACCTGAGGTGGATCAACCCATCCATGGCTGGGTAGAGGAGTCACTTCAGGGGATTCTAGAGAGAGAGAGAGATCTCTTAGAAGGAGAGAGGTCCCAGTGGACCTGGATCTAGCTATCTTAGGGCACATGAGGGACTTGATGAGGTCCAATCCTCCCTTCTTTGATGGAAAAGGTATCAGTCTCGAGGCAGAGACCTGGTTCATCAGTTTGGACTGGTGTTTTTCTATGTACCCTTACAGTAGCAACACCAAGGCGAGATGCGTGATCATTCATCTCAAGAGCTTTCCATCTATCTGGTGGAGATTAGAGGAGGAGAGGATCAATGTGAGCATTAACACTGCATCTTGGGAGATCTTTTTGGAGAGGTTCAGGGCATGATTCCTCTCACCCCAGTGGAGGCAGTAGTGAGCAGATGAGTTCTATGGTCTACACCTATTTGAATTTTCAGTGGATTAGTTTGAGCATAAGTTCTATGAGCTCAAACAGTATGCTGGGATCAAAAATGATGAGGCTATGCTTGTGCATCACTTCTTGAGGGGTCTTAATGACCTCAGCAGTGGAGGAGTGAAATTTTTTGAGCCTACTTCAGTGGAGATAGCCGTGGAAAAAGATATGTTGGTAGAGCAGAACCTCAGCCATGCTCATGGCAGCCAGTCTAGAGTTTAGATAAGGAGTGATCCTTTCAGTGGATCTAGAGGTAGAGGGAATCAGTCCCGAACTGCTGCACCTTTTAGGGGTCCTTAGGCACTCGCCAAGGGTGGACAACAGCAGCAGCAGTAGTAGCCACCAAGACCGAAGTAGTCTCAGGGATAGCAGGGTGGCAACTCTCAAGTTCGGAAGAGCAAGTTTTGGAAGAAGGGTAGGTAGACCTTTCCAGGGCAGTCCTCTCAGGGAGCATCTCAGGCCCCTAGTGAGGAGAGATTTCAGCAGTCTAGTGGACCATCTGGAAGTAGAGGACCTGGCAGTGGAGCTTTCTTTACTTGTGGTCAGTTTGGCCACAAGGCCACTTTATGTCCTCGACATTCGCATCAGTTAGTTAGTCAGAGGTTAGCCACATCAGAGCCAATAGTGGGGGATGCAGGTAGATCCCATAGAGTATTTGCAGCAGTGGATGACCGCCAGGCTGAGCATCATAATACTGTGATTGAGACCATAGGTGTGTTGCGTGGTACCCCTATCTCTGTACTTTTTGATTCTGGTGCTTTAGATTCTTTTGTTTCTTCATCCATTGTGGAGCGGTGCGGGCTCGTGTCTGCTAAGCAGGCAGATAGGTGGCAAGTAGAGTTGGCTACCGATGTGTGAGTGTTTGTTGATGCCTTCGTTCCTAGTTGTGAGTTGGACCTAGGACCCTTTGTCACTTTAGTGGACCTTCAAGTCATTCATTTGGGGTCCTATGGAGTTGTATTGGGGATGGATTGGTTATCATCTCATAGCATTCATGTAGACTATCATCAGAAGATAGTAGAGTATGTAGATGACCATGGTAGGAGAGTGGGGATCATTGGAGTTCAGTGATCGATATCCTTACGTATGATTTCTACTATGCAACTTAGGTGGTGCATGCGTCAAGGGTGTCAACTTTTTGCAGTTGCTCTTGAGGATGTGGATGAGGAAGAGAGTCAATAAATTGCTCTTGATGGTCACCCTATTCTTTGAGAGTATGAGGATGTGTTTCCTTTGGATATTCCCAATATGCCTTCGAAGTGAGACAGATTTTCGCATTGACTTGGTTACTGGTGCAGAACCTATTTTGAGAGCACCATATTGGATGAATACTCAAGAGTTGAGTGAGTTGAAGTTGCAAGTTGAGTAGTTGTTGGCCAAGGGATTCATCCGTCCTAGTGTTTCTCCTTGGGGTGCACCAATTATCTTCATCAAGAAGAAGGATGGTTCTCTTCGATTATGCATTGATTATCGACAATTGAATAAGGTAACCATCTGGAACCGATATCCATTGCCTCATCTTGATGACCTCTTTGATCGGGTGAAGGGAACCAAGGTGTTTTCTAAGATAGACCTAAAGTCTGGGTATCATCAGTTGTGCATTCATGATGCAAACATTCATAAGATGGTGTTTCGTACTCTTTATGGTAACTATGAGTTCACAGTGGTGCCATTTGGGTTGACAAATACGTCTTTAGTGTTCATGAGTCTTATGAATGGGGTTTTTCACACCTACCTTGACTACTTTGTTCTTGTGTTCTTAGATGACATATTGATTTATTCTAGATCCATGGAAGAGAATGAGGGTCAGTTGCATTAGGTATTGCAATGCTTGAGGGAGAATTAGCTTTTTATGAATTTGGCGAAGTGTGATTTCTTCCAGTCAGAGGTGAGCTATCTTAGTCATATAGTTTCGGAAGAAGGTGTATCCATGGATCCTTCTAAGATCTAAGCCATTGTTGATTGGCCAGTGTCGACCAATGTTTCTGAAGTTCAAAGTTTCATGGGTTTGGCCAAATATTACCATTGCTTTGTTCAGAGATTTTATTGGATAGGCCATCCAATTACTTCTCTTCAAAGGAAAGGGAAGAAGTTCGTTTGGTCAGAGAAGTGTGAATTGGCTTTTCATACCTTGAAGGAACTCCTTGTTAGTGCTTTGATTTTGGCAGTTCCTGACCCATCCAGAGATTTCATGGTATGCACAGATACCTCTTTGGAAGGTATAGGTGAGGTGCTTATGCATGATGGACGTGTGGTTGCCTATGAGTCTCACAAACTCAAGGAGCACAAGTTGAACTATCCAGTTCATGACTTGGATTTGGTAGTTGTAGTGCACACATTGGTTTGTTGGAGACATTTCCTGTTGGGGTGTTGGTTTAAGCTGCATAGGGATCATCGTAGTTTGCAGTATATTTTCATGCAGTCGAATTTGAATGCTTGACAGTGACGATGGATGGAATTCCTCTGCGAGTATGATTTTGAGGTTCATTATATTCAAGGGAAAGAGAATGTAGTGGCCGATGCTTTGAGCCATAGGAGGCATGATGTTGCAGCATTGTCCCTTGGTGTGGACTTGAGTGAGAGAATTCTTGGAGTTCTTCCTCAAGACACTTGGTATCAGGATGTTAGAGCCGTGGTGGAGTTTGGAAGACCATTGGAGGGTAGATATTCTGGATATACTCTTGAGTCAGATGGTCTTCTTCAACATCTTGGATGGATCTATGTACCTCCTTTGGAGGGTCTTCGCATTTTGATCATGACTGAGGCCCATTGTGCACCTTATTCGGCACACCCTAGTGTCAAGAAGATGCACGCAGATCTTAGATAGATATATCATTGGGCTGGTATGAAATGTGACATTGCTAATTTTGTGTCCAAGTGCTTGGAATGTCAGCGGGTGAAGATGGATTATCAGCACCCTTTAGGGCTTTTATAGCCGAATTTGATACCGGATTGGAAATGGGATATCATTTCCATGGATTTCATAGTAGGGTTGCGTGTTTCTTCACGATGTCATGATGCCATCATTGTCATTGTTAATAGATTGACCAAAGTTTCTCATTTTGTTCCTATTCAATCTTCTTATACTGTAGTAGTGGTGGCACGAGTCTTCTTGGAAGATGTGGTGAGGTTGCATGGGATCCCAAGGCAGATCATTTCTGATAGAGATCCTATCTTTACATCAACCTTGTGGACCTCACTTCAGCATGCTTTGGGGACCCAGTTGAACTTCAGTTCAGCTTATCACCTAGAGACTGATGGTCAGACTGAGTGTGTGAATCAGGTCTTGGAGGACATGCTTCACATGTATGTTATGGATCAGCAGTCGCATTGGGAAGAATATCTTTGCCTTGTGGAGTTTGCTTATAATAATGGAGATCATAGCTCTATAGGCATGTCACCCTTTTAGGCATTGTATGGTCATCCTTATCATACTCCTTTGAGTTGGGCTCAGTTGGAGGATAGGGTGTGTTTAGGCCTGGATTTTCTTCGTGAGATGGAGCAGCAGGTTGAGCAGATTCATGGGCATTTGGTTGCTGCCCAAGATAGGCAAAAGAAGTATGTCGATGCTCATAGAGTCAATCGCCAGTTTTATGTTGGCGACCATATGTTCTTGAGAGTGCATCTGTGGAAGAGTCTGATCCATTATGGAAAGGGTTCTAAGTTAGTGCCTCGTTTTGTAGGCCTTTTTGAGATCCTTGAGAGGATAGGACATGTTGCGTATTGTCTTGCCTTGCCGCCAAGTCTATCCTACATCCATGATGTTTTTCATGTTTCTATTCTTTGCCCTTATCATTATGATGTGACCCATTTTCTTGATTGGAATGCTTTGCAGGTCGAGGATGGGTAGCTTTCCATGGAGCCCGTGCGCATCCTTCAACATTGGGATTGGACTCTCAGGGATCACACCATTGAGCAGATAAGGGTCCTATGGGACCCCAGTGATGAGTCCTCTGTGACTTGGGAAGACGAAGCGAAGATGAGAGAGGTTTATTCTTATCTATTTTAGGCTTCTAGGAGTAAGCCTAGGCTTGGAGGGGAGGATGTAGTACCCCTCCTCGATCAGACTCTTTTGTATGTTTTGAGTTACTTTAGTGACTGTTCTGTGGAACATTATTGTATTTTGATTCGGATATTATGCGATGTTATTTCATGCTTTATCTAGATTTATGGTGTATGATTTTATGCAGTATTTCAGTGCTTATGATTAATGTTATTTTTATGGATCATTATCATGGAGTGACACTTTTCCCTTATATTGCGATGTATTATTTATATGTTGTGTGTTTGCAAGTATATTGGGATGTGAGGGGATGATTTTCCTTCACTCACTCCGGTGAGATAGGGAACATCATGATTCTCCTTCATCAGTGTGTTTACCGTGCCTGTATATATATTGGTCTATATGCACTTGTGGTTCTTTGGTGCAGGACATTGCAAGTACTAGTACTGGGTAGGTACAAGGTATTGACTCCCCCTGGTTTCGCAGGTCTGAGCATGCCTTATATATCCGATGGGAGTGGAGGAGATAGTTGTTGTACCCTAGCTTGACTATAGTTACACTCGTGTGAGTGTTGTCAGTCGGTTGTGTTTCCCTCGTCTGGCTATTATGCATGTCATGGTGCCTTGGTTTGGTCATTTGAGAGTCGTCATTTGATTTGTCTTGGTTTTGCGTGTTTTCATTTTTTTAATTGGTTATTTAATTTAAATGGATGATGCTATCTTGTGTTGGCATAATCATTTAATTATTATTCTCTGTGATTATTCATTTATTAAATTGATGAATTGCTAGATTAAATGGTTAAATGGCTTAATTTATTGTGTAAAGTTGCATTGATATTTTTGTGAAATAAATAAATTTCCTAGCCATTTAAAAAGGTAAAATGCTTATGTTGAAGGAAATATTTATGGAAAAAGAAATAAATAAAAGTTTTCCTTTTTCTTTTTCCATTTGGCCTTATTAATTTAATCTTTGGAAATAATTATTATTTTTGGGAAATAAATAAATCTGATTGCCTTTTTAGTTTTAAAAGATTTAAATGTGATTGGATGAAAACTTTAACCTAGAAGCTTGGGTTAAAAGATATTTTTGGGCATCCATTCTACACATTCACGGTAGGAGAAGAAGAGGATTTTTGGAGAGAAAATTCTGGAAAAACTTCCTGAAGGAGCACGAAATTTGACCTGGTTGCAAGACTGGAGTTTCTTCATCCCTCTTACTTGCTAATTGCTTCAAGGTTGGAGGTTCCCTTCTTGTTTTGAATTTGTTTTTTTGAAATTTTCAGTTTTCTTCCTGTGTATGGAAATTTATGTATTCTGCCTGTAGGTTCTTTTCAGAATGTTGAAATGGAAGAAAGAATGCCTGTGGTTGTTGATTTTGTGAATCCTAAATCATATGGTTGTTTACAAGAAAGAAATGGTTCATTTCTCTATCTATTGTGTGTTTTGTTCTTGGAAATCAATTTCTTGTTTTACCTCTTCTTTTGAAAGAATGAACTTTAGATTGGGTTGGCAGGGCGCTTCCTTATTTCTAAATTGTCAAGATTCGGTTAGTCATTCTTTCCAGTGTGTTTATTTCACCATTCACCTTGCTGGTAAAACTCTTCCTTGAAATTTTGGAAATTGGCACTGTTTGTGTGTGTCCATGAAATAATTCTGGAAATGGAATGTTCAAAGTGGTAAGTGTTACCAGTTAGAAGTGGTAAGTGTCACCAGTTTGAAGTGGTAAGTGTCACTAGTTCGAAGTGGTAAGTGTCACCGGTTCGAAGTGGTAAGTGTCGCCGGTTCGAAGTGGTAAGTGTCACCGGTTCGAAGTGGTAAGTGTTACCAGTTGGTAGTGGAAGTGTTACTAGTAGTAGTGGCACTACCGATAAGTGGTGTATGTTGCCCTGGCAGTAGCACAACCGCGGGTTGGTTTGACCCCCGCTTGGTTTTGAGCCCTCATAGGTCTCCAAACTGGTTTGTGTTAAGAACTTAAATTTTAAAAATGGAATGTTTAAAGTGGTATTGCGTGATGCAATGTGAGTTTCATGTGATTTTTATTATGTGGTTAATAAATTTATCAATGAAAATTAAGGCATGAATTAGAGATTCAAATGGGTAGATTTGGAATATTGATTTGGAGATTGATTAGATGTGACTATTGGAAAGGAGTGTTTTATTTAATTTTCAATCAATGATGTTGCAAGTGTTTATGATGCTGATATTTTTAAAGATTGTCTGAGTGCAGATTTGATGTATTTAGCTGTCCTTGCAAGTGTTTATTATGATATTTTGGTCTGTGGTTCTGTCATCTTGTGGTGGTGTAATTGGTACCTTTGACCAAGTGATATATGCTGGCTCTGTTGTCTTAACCATATAGTGTCTTTTCCTTATGGTTAGTCAAGAGTCAGTATGTCCTTGTTTCACCACTTGTTTCTGATAGTGGTGTTATGGTTGTCTGCTTCGCCATAGGGTCCTCGGGGAGTGACCATGCTTGTGTAGTGTCCCTTGAGAGAGTGGTTTTCGCTTGGGGGTTGCACCCAAAGTGGTAGGTATTACAACCCAACAAAAGTTAGATAATAGCTGGTAATCTAATGAATTGATTAGGTGGGTAGTTTCATAACATTAATAAGATAATGAACCTCGCACATAGGTGGGTGCTTGTATTGAGGCTCATAATGTAGTGAGAAGGCCTAGAATGGCAAACCGACCACCTTGTCTTCATGAAAGGCTAGAAGGGTCCACATGAGACTTAGTTGGAGCTAGAGGTTTGGGAGAATGTTACCAGGACAGACATCTAGGACCTATGAGAGCCTACCAAGGTAACCATCAAGCTATGTGATGACACTCTCTCTTTTGGTTCACTTGTGTTTTGTGATGTTAGTTCACTTGTGTTTCTGAAGTTGAGTCACCTGGATTCTTGTGGAGTCTTATTATGTTGTCATGGAGTCATATTGTTCATGTCAACCATGTCATGCTTATGCTTGTTTGAGGGTCCTCAGCTATCTCCTAGCACGATGGGGTGATTCCATTTTGGGAATTACATGGTCGGGTGGTAGTGCCACTTCCCATCGGATGTTTGGATTTGTGCCTTCATGTGAGGATTGGCTTTTCAGGTGTTCCTATGGTTCATGCCTCATGCTTCATCTCATGTTTTGAAGATTATTAGTATTTGTAAACCTATGTGGTCATTGTATCATTGTAATATTGATCCTATGTAACCTTGTAATTGGATGAGATATATCCCTTATGTTTATTGAGAAGCTATGTATTGGAAGAGTAATGTAATCCTATGTTTGGATGTTTTTTATCAAGTTTCCTTGATGATATTAATAAATGCTTATTGAAGTGGAAATTATGTTGTATCCTTTCAATCTTACTATGATGAATCTTTAATTGCTTATGGCTTCTTGTGATCATTGAGTTAATGATGCATATGTGGATTTATGATGTTGTGAAATTTATTCTTGAAGTTAATTCTTCATTGGTAACCCTTAAGGAATTCTGGTGTAAGTCTGTTGCTGGTGTTATCATGCATGTTGTGAAAATGCACTTATGATGTTTATACTTAAAAAAAAAAATTTGTTTCACCCTTGTTGTGGGTTTTCCTTTGGGGTTCCTGGCAAGGCATTACACATCCTAGAGTGTTTTCAACCTCACTAGTGCATTTGGGAGGTCATTTCCATAAAAAAATGAGTATAAACTCGATCTATTTTGGTGAAAGTTAGATTTTGGGTGTGGAGAAACATTCTACCCAATTTTGGCAGTACAGTACGGATTTTTCAAAAAAAAAAAATCTAAAATATATATATTTTTTAATTGCAAAAAAATAAATTTTATAGGCAGAAACTTTTTTTTGAAAAATTGAAAAAAAATATATTTAAAAAACCAAATTTCATTCTGGGTTTCGGGGGTGTCATTTAAGCCCACCCTCAACCCACTCCGTACTCTGCAAGCTGACCTGCATGCAGTCGTACGCCGCCCTATCCATGACCACCCTATTGGTCGTTCCCCATAGCAGTTGTCGTTGTCAACTACTCTCTCAACCCCAACGGCCCTCTGCTTTCCCGACCCTAGTGACCCTGCAATTCCGGTCCCACCGACCCAACCAACGACCATCGGCCACTAGCTCCAACCCAACCCGCGGCCATCGGCAACCCGCCGGCCACTGGCACTGGCACTCCAGCAACCAACATGCCTCTATCAGGTCAACATTTGATAGGTTTCCCTAGGTGAATCAACACCCACCACGTGGTAGGAGGCCATTGGCCCGTGGAAAAACATAGTGCCACGTCATTCATACAGTCAGCGCTCAGTAAGCACCCAGTCATCTTTTTTATAACCACACCATTTTGATGGTCATATGGCCGTCAAATTTAACATAGTGATTTGTTGATGTCAACCTGCATCAGCACCTTTTTGAAAATTTTAGACCCCTCTCCATTGAGTAGTTTGGTTTTTGGGGTCAACTTTGAAGGCCCATAACTTGCTCAATTTTGCTCCCTTTTGGGTGCAATTTTTTTTATTTGGGAAAATTTTTTGTGCTCTCCACAATGGTGTGGTTATTTTCTAATTTTGGTGCACAACTTTTTCATAATTTTCAGATTCTCTCAACTGTACCTGTCCAATCCTCAATTTTTCAACTTCAAAGGCTTCGTTTGGGCTCATACGACCTCCTTTTCAGGTGTCATTTTTTTGAAAGTGCATATGTTTTCATCTACTTTCATAATCTATGATCAGTTTTTAGATATTTTGAGTGGATATTGTACTTTCAGATATTGGTCTTTTTTTGCCTACTTGGTACTTGTAATTTGCTGGATCTTAGTTTAGATCTCTTGCATTATCAGTTTGAGTCTCCTTTGGACTCTTTGAGGTAGTTGTAAAGTTGAAATCAAAAGTTCACTTTGCCATTTTTTGCAAGTGGCCCACTGTACACACACTAAGTATAAGGTGCCAAATCATCATTTGGGTGGGGTTCTTTGATTGAGGAAATTTAGGGGGGTGTCTTGTGTGAGTGTGCCTCTTTCCTTTTGCTCTTTCATTTTTTGTTGCTATGAGTCCTCATGAATTTCCACCTTTTAACTCCACATAATTATACATCTTGGAAAATTAAAGCATGGAGCAAATTAATGGGAAAATGACTCAAGCATTACATAGATGGAACAATAGCAACACCACCAGATCCTAAGACTAATCCTAATGCTCAGTTAGAATGGCTCACTAAAAATTACATGGCTCTTGGAACTTTGTGTAAGTATGTATCAGATGACCTCATTTTTCAAATTGAGAAGTGTTCTACAATCAAAGAGGCTTGGGAAATATTTCAGAAATTGTATGGTCAAGTTGCTGAAATCAGAGGTTACAAGATTGACAATGATCTCACCAACTTGGATCCCAAGAGTTTTGATACGATGCAAGATTATGTCACCAAAGAAAATGAGCTAAGAGCGAAGCTTAAGGATTGTGGAATTGATAAAAGGGATGCTCAGTTGATATTCAACTTGTTGGACAAGCTTGCACCTAAATATGCAACATTTGTTTCTAGCTTCCAAACTCATCATTTGATAGTGGGGAGTTCCTACAATATGCCTTCATTTGATGCTTTCACAGAAATGTTGATGTTGGAACAATCTAAGTTGTTGAACATGGGGATTCTCAAGTCTTCAAATTCGAAGGCTTTGGTGGCTAATCAAGGGAATCAAGGAAGTCAAGGCAAAGATTCCAGCAACAAGAAGAAGCAATCTAAGTCAAAGCCACAATAGGAAAATGGACAATCATCCTCTCTATCACAAGGTGATTTTTCATCCTCTTCCAAGAAGGGGACTCCACCTAAGAAAGATAAACCAACTTGTTCTTATTGCAAGAAGTATGGTCATGATGAGCATCGATGCCACACCAAGAAATTTGATGAGTTGACACATCTCCTTAAGAAGAAGAACATCAAATTGCCATCTGCCTACAACAAGAAGGATACATCTCCTTCTTCTTCCTCATAGTCTAAGGGAAATGGGCAAGCATTTGTGGCTACAACAAGTTCTTCACAACAATGGATACTTGACTCAGGTGCCTCTTATCACATGGGTTCTACAAAGGAATAGTTTTCTTCATTGGAGCCATCAAAGGTACCTCACATTTACATAGGAGATGATACTCAAGTTGACATTGAAGCGAAAGGTTCAGTTGACATGGATGATGGAACATTTGAGAATGTTCTTTATGTTGCTAACTTGTCTACCAATCTTCTCTCTATCTAACAAATCACTTACTATGAGAATGGGAAAAAGGTTGAGTTTACACCTGATTCAGTTGTGGTAAAGGAACTTGATAATGATGCCCTGGTAGCAATGGGACAAGTCAATGACAAATCAAGACTTTATTCATTCTCCCACTTTGTGCCAAGTTCTCCTTTTAGGGCATTTCTTAATCATTCAAATTCAAAAAGTAAGCTATGGCATGAGTGTTTTGGTCACCTCAACTACCGCTATCTTCAGCAGCTCAGCGCTAAAGACATGGTCATAGGTCTACCTCAAATCCATTTTTCAGAGGGTGTATGTTCAAGATATTCTATGGGAAAGCATCCTGAGGAGAAGTTTGATAAGGGGAAAGCTTGGAGAGCTTTGGAAGTTATTCAAATTGTTCACAGTGATGTAGTAGGTCCATTTCCATCACCTTTATTTAGTAAGATCCGCTATGTCCTCACCTTCATTGATGACTACTCCCGCTTCACTTGGGTCTATTTTATTGTTCATAAGAGTGAAGTGTTTGATAGATTTCTAGACTTCAGGGCTCATGTGGAGAAGAAATCTAGGAAAGTGGTCAAGATTCTTCGCACAGATAATGGAAGGGAATATGTGAACAAAAGACTTGACTATTTCTGTACATTTGAGGGGATTAATCTTCAACATTCAGTTGCCTACACTCCACAGCAGAACGGAGTTGCAGAACGCAAGAATAGAACTCTCAAAGAAATAGATAGTAGTATGATACACGCATGTTCTCTTGATCTCGCCTTTTGGGAAGAGGCTATTAGTTGTGCCACACACATCCAAAATCAGGTTCCTCACAAATCTTTGATTGGTATTACATCCTTTGAGGCTTGGGCTAGTAGGAAACCGATTGTGAGACATTTCTGAGTCTTTGGGTGTCCAGCATGGGCTCGCATTCCTCCATAGAAATGCAAGATATTAGAACCTTAGAGAGGCCTCGTATTTTTGTTGGATATCTCGAGGGTGTTAAGGCATATCGATTGATGGATCCTGAGAGTCATGAGGTGTTTATTGAGAGGAGTGTTCATTTTGAGGAAAGTTATCCTAGCTTAGCCTCTCTACCTCCTCCACCTTCCTCCATTGTGGATAGTGATGTGAGTGATTAAGATGGTGAGACTCCTTCAACTCCAACTCATAGGGTTACACCTCCGTAGGGTCCACTTGTAGTTGAGGAGCCTCGTTCTCCACCTCCACCTAGACCTCGTTGGGCTCATCAGACACTTGAGTCAATGAGTTATCTTGTTGGGGATCCTTTAGATACACAGAGGACTCAATCATAGCATCAAGACCTTCTACATGCATAAATTCCTACCACTTCTAATCTACAGACATTTGAGGAAGCATCAGGGGTTCCTGAGTGGGACCACGCTCTAGAGGAAGAGTATAGTTACTTGATGAGGAACAACACATGGGAGTTAGTCCCTCTCCCTCTCCCTAAGGGGAGAAACATAGTTCGATGTAAGTGGATCTATTGAACCAAGTTTGTAGCAAATGGTAGTGTGGATAAGTATAAGGCTTGACTTGTTGCAAAAGGTTTCTCACAAGTTCTAGGTGTTGACTATATTCAGACCTGTGCGCCCATAGCCAAGATGAACTCCATTTGCTTGACACTTGCTATTGTTGCAACTCATAGTTGGGTTGTACATCAAATGGATGTGAAGAGTGCATGTCTTCATGAGGATCTTGATGAGGAGATATATATGGAGCATCCATAGGGTTTCATCCAAGATTCTTCCTTGGTTTGTAGACTAAGGAAACCTCTCTATGGCCTTAAGCAAGCCCCTAGGGCTTGGTACACCAAGATGGATTCCTTTCTTCTCTCAGCAGGGTTCACCAAGTGTCATTCCAATCTGAATGTCTACATTTTACAATAGGATGACTAACACTTGATACTTGTGCTCTATGTTGATGATTTGATCATTACAGGGAGCACCACATCCATCATTAGCAATGTCAAATCTACTTTGCATGACAGATTTGCTATGACTGACTTGGGTCTTTTGCACTCCTTTCTTGGGATAGAAATTTCACAGTCATCTTCTAGAATTACTCTTTCGCAGCCCAAGTATTCTCTTGATCTACTTGCATGCTTTCATATGGCTGATTGTAATCTTGCGTTGACTCCCTTTATTTCAAGAGTCAAGCTTGACGCTAGGTTCTCTTCTCCACCAATTGATGCCACATTATATCATCAGCTTGTGGGTAGTCTCATCTACTAGATTCACACATGCCCTGATATTTCATTTGAGGTTGGCATGGTTTCCTGCTTCATGTAGGAATGACATGAGCTTCATTGGAAAGCCACCAAATGCATCCTTCACTACATCCAGGGTACACATCATTATGAGATTCACTATGCAACAAGCACAGGACTTTGCTTGGTTGGTTACACAGACTCTGATTGGGCTAGCGATCTTGATGATTGTAAGTCTACTTCTGGTTATAGCTTCCACCTTGGTTCAGGCCCCATTTGTTGGCAGAGAAAGAAGCAGCATGCTATTTCTCTCTCTTCGACTAACGCTGAGTATCAAGGGGTTGTTAACGTAGCGACTGAGACTATTTCACTTCAGCATATTCTCATAGAGTTTGGATTCTCCACTCCACAATCGACAATTCTACATTGTGACAATCGGAGTGTCATTACAATCTTAAAGAACCCGGTTCAGCATCAGTGGACCAAACACATCAAGATTCATATGCACTACATCCAAGAGATGATTCAAGAACAGGTCATTGATTTGCAATATTGTCCTACAATGGAGCAAGTTGCAGACATCTTCACCAAACCCTTCACTGAGAGTAAGTTCCAGCATTTGCAAGCTCTCTTGGGGGTGTGGGATGTTTTATTGGGGGGGTCAGCTGACTTCTCCTTCCTCTCTTATGGGGGGACTTTTTCCTCTTTGAGGTTTTGTCCTTCTTCTTTGAGAGTCTTTTGTACATTTTTCTCTCTTTTAGAGGGGATTTTTTTTCCCATTGGGTTTTCTCTCTTTCTCTTTTTGTGAGTGTATATGGTGAAAATGGATAACAACAATAACAGTATTGAAAGGCTAAATGAATTCAACCACAAAACCCTAGCCTAACAACAACAAAGATCCACCATAACATATGAAGATTACCTAAGACAATGCAAATCAAATGAAATCACAAATATTATACCATCACATGTCCAATAGGGTTTTGATCTCCATTCTTCCTATCTCCATTGATCTTGCTTGATATATTTGCTCTCAGATTTTATGTGCACAAGAGCTCAACGAAGAACGGAATGTGGTTGCAAGTAAGATCGTAGTGTAGTCAAGTGCATAAAAGATGATTAGAATGCATAGAACGATTAGGGTTTGATAATGAAGGAAGCATCTCCTTATATAGAAGACACTATAAGAAATGGAGAGATAAGATTGAGAGGTGTAAAAGGAGGTCGGCTATGATTAGAGGGTAGGTAAAAGAAATAATAAAATAATGAAAGGGGTAGGTAGTGTAAATATTAAGAGATGAATGACATGTGTCATGGGTAGAAAAGGTTAATGAATTAATTAAATAAATAAAGATTTATTTAATTAATAGAAGAAATGGGATCAATTAAATAAATAAGATATTTATTTAATTTAGGAAAAAGGATAGTTTAAATAAATAAAAGTATTTATTTAAATTAGAAATAAGGCTAGAAGAGGATAAAAGAATTAATTAAATAAATAAAGATTTATTTAATTAATAGAAGAATTAAGCTTAGATAATTAAATAAATAAAATATTTATTTAATTAGACTGGACAATTTTAGGTGTCTACATTTTGCCCCTCTTTGAGACAATGCAGCTTGTCGTGTTGTTTCAAAGAAGATAAGATGAACTGATATAGAGTTGCCCCAAAATGGGAATGATATGCCCCCTCGAGAGATTGGATGAAAATGTCTGGAAAGACCGCAGACAATCTCTCGATAAGAAAGAAAGGCTAGAATGGACTGACCGGATAAAGTGACAAAGTCAAGGGATAAAGAAGACTGACTCAGGAAACGAAGGCTAGGAATAGTCTATAAGATAGACCACGGGGGAAAATACATCCTCATTGTCATCTACACATCCACAAGAGCAGATTGCAGAGTGAAAATAGAGCAGCAGCAGTCAGCAGCGATGGCCTTCATTCACAGATTCGACTGCGTTCGCCGATTTCAGAGGCCAGTAGAGGCAGGAGAGCGGGTAAGTACTACCAAACCTCCTCGTACTTTGACACATTTAATTTTGTCATTAATGCATGCTAGATAGAGCAATAAATGTGCTTATACTAGGGTCCAAAAAGTGTCCAAAAATGTCCAAGCGCGTCTGCATTGGTGCCAGGCGTGTTTGTGCTCGTGAGGTGTATCTGTGTTTGTGCCAGGCGCATCTAAGTTTGAACCCGCGTCTGTGTCAAATGCGGTCGTGTTTGTGATGGTCAGTCGTGTCTATACCAAGAAGGCATGTCTGTGTTGCCCAAGCGCGTCTTTGCAGAGCATAGGCACATCTGTGTCAATTAGGCACGTCTGTGTTTTTCAGGTGCGTCTGTGCAGTCTGAAAGCGCGTTTGTGTTAAGTTTTGGTCTTCTAAGTCAAATCGGCAGTTCTGTGATGAACATACGCTGTCGATTGGATAAGCTACTGAGAGGATACACTCAAGCAGGTCCTCTAAGAAGACTAGGATAGATCAAGGCACTTTGTGATGAACAGTGAGTACCAAGATATAGTACTTTGTGATGAACAGGGAGTACTAGAGTATGAGCAGCACTTTGTGATGAACAAGGAGTGCAAATGTGAGTAACACTTTGTGATGAATAGTGAGTGTCACGAGGATAGATAGCAACACTTTGTGATGAATAGTGAGTGTCACTAGGATAGAATTCCATATGCATTTAGATAAAAAGTAGCATTTTGTGATAAATAGAGAATGCCACTATGACTGACATGAGTGATTTGCTTGACTGCAGGAGTATTTGCCGATGCTGGAGTCATGGGAGAGATTCTCGTCTACTCAGAGATTGTGACCTGAGTTGTCCTTCAAGGACCAAGCGGCTATTGAGGAGATGGGATTGAGACACGTTCAGTATGTGCCTGAGTTTCGGGTGAACATGGGACTATTGACTGCGCTGGTGGAGAGATGGCACTCTGAGACCTGTACATTTCATTTGTCGATGGGTGAGATGACAGTCACCCTTGAGGATATATATAGGATACTGAGGATACTGATCAATGGGGAGCTAATCCCATATGATTGAGACGGAGACAGGGAGGCCCTGAGATGAGTATTCCAAGACCCAAGACTCGAGATGAGGGCAGGACATGTGGCGTGGGACACCATGACAGCCACAGGATTAGCATTACCAGTAGTGGTAGGAGGAGCGATCAGTGGGTTCTTGTGTCCAGATAGGGCGACATGAGGGTTGGCTATGGGTTGGGGAGGAGCACTGGAGACACTGGTGATGCAGCACACTAGATATGCCTGGGGACTATGTGTGTTGGCACACCTCTACTACGAGCTGCATCAGTTTGTGTACCACGGATCTATGGGTTTGGGCTGCAGAGTGACATTGTTGTAGGTATGGGCTTACGAGCATCTACCAGTGACGAGGTTGATACACTTCAGAGGCAGGGGTCATGGACACAGTTTTGTTCATTTGTATGACATGATCACATCACAGCCACGGATTGGCAGGCTAGAGCATTGGCGGCGAGTGATAGATGATATCGACATGGTCATATGGAGACCATACCTGGGCTGCAAGCAGTGGGAGGATGATGCATTTGAGCTTCCCTACACCTTCCAGAGCAGGTATTTGATTGGGCAGATGCCCTATGTGCTGGAGAGGCAGCTAGTGGACAGGATTGGCTGATAGTTTGGTAGGATTCAGAGGATGCCACGGGGCTCAGGCATGTATGCACGGACAGTCAAAGATCAGGCACAGTTTGGGCCCTTGTTGTCATATGATCAGGCAGTGACACAGCTGGTAGAGATGATGCCCCTACCCTGGGACATGTGGCCAGAGATTGAGGACGTCAGCATGGATGCTGAGTACACAACATACTGGGTAGAGCATCCCTTCCCATGGTTGATAGATCTGGGAGAGCCATTGGATGGAGATGGGGGTGGGGCCGATGATGATGGAGGAGGTGATGGGGGTAGAGGCTGATGAAGGAGGAGGGGAGAAGTTGGAGAGAGGAGGGTTGCACCTTGGAGGGAGGGTGGTGAGGAGAGGCAGGCTCGGGTGGTGAGAGGTTGCGGTGGATTGCCGCTACAGGTGCCAGCAGCACAGGGTCCTAGACAGGTACAGGTGCAGGGACAGGGATAGAGACAGGTACCAGTATAGGCACCAGTACAGGTACAGGTATAGGCATAGGGGCAGGCACCTATATAGGGGGAGCCATAGGAAAAGGTGGAGGGGGCTGACCCGGTGGAGGATGAGCTGCTAGAGCTAAGGGAGATCTGCCAGGGCCAGGCAGATGAGATCCAAGAGCTAGAGAGGGAGAGGGATCAGCTCAGGATGAGGCTCAGAGATATTGAGCAGGAGTGAGATCAGGCTATTCAGCACTATACAGAGGCTAAGATAGCACTGAGGGCTAGGAGACAGGCAGCGGAGGACATAGGGGCAGGATATGCTTATGTCCTATGGGTAGGGGAGGAGATTGCCTACTGGCAAGATCTCTACTATGGTGCAGTGCTAGCAGATCAGCAGGCGAGGAGCTTCCATAGACCATCACGTACAGCGACAGCTACGGGAGGGAGCTGGAGGAGACAGGCATCGAGTGGTGGGGTTATGGGTCCTCCACCACCACCAGATAGAGGAGACAGGAGGGATGATCCTGGGGTGGGTCCTTCAGGGGCTCAGATTCCATTGAGGCCAGGCAGCTCCGAGGGAGGGAGTTCATCATAGCCATAGAGGGCTCCTTATGTATCAGTTTTGTACTATTTTTGTATTGTAGACACCTACGGGTGCTTTTGTAGCCATATGATTTTGACATCATTGTATCATGACACTTTATGATTATATATATGAGATGATTCATCTTTGCGGTAGCTATATGCATGTGTACCTATGTGATGAGATGTTCTTATGTGATGTTTGTTTTATGGATGCAAATATAAACATAATGACATGCAATATTTTTGTTCTTTTATGTTTTTATATGTTATGCATATGCAATTGTAAATGTATGTAATGCAAATTATTATGATAATGCAAATGTAAATTGTGCTAATAGGTGTTGTGTGCAGGATGTGATGCAATTGTGATATCTATATGTATGTATAAAATGCTTATATGTGGTAATGCAGGTGCAACTACGTGAAATGCAAATGTTTTTAGTGTGTCATTATACTCAGTCATGTGATAGCAAGCTACATGGACTCGAGAAGGACGATGGAAGTCAATGTAGAAAGGGGATGGAAGATAGAAGATATGAAAGTGAAAGAGCTTCTTGTGCATTATCATCATTGAGCTTTATTATGGCAAGTAGGTTATGACAATCGAGGGATATGTTCGGCCCAGAAATTCATTGTACCTGTTTGCATGGAGATAAGACAGTCACAAACAAGGAATGCCCTAGTTCACACTAGACTTGTAGTGTCCTCATATCCTTGGACAAGTCATAGCATTACTAAGAGACAATCCACAGACAACAAATACAAATAGGTGACGATACCCCATCCTCGCCTTTCTAGTCAAAGACATCCTGGAGATAGAATCTCTAGTCAGAGACATCCTGGAAAAGCTAAAAGACATGTCACCAAAAAAGATGAAATCAAAAGAAAACCAAGACTCGACACCAACATCCACTGTAGTCCTCAAGTTTAGTGTCTCTTGTCACTTGTATAAGTCTTATTTGATTGTGGTCACAATGTTTACTTTCACAAAAAGGATAGATAGCACTGAACCATAATGTTGTCTGAGTCTGTTGACAAATTTGATTTGTTGAAGCCCATTGTTGTTGCTGTGTCTCATCTAAAACTGACTGAATCCATGAAACTGATACTTTATTGTGGAGAAGATGAAACTTTATTGTGGATCTGTGATGCAAATGTTGCTTTATTGCGGATTGTGTGCGGATAGACTGAAGGAAGCTGGAAGAAACTGTACTCCTTGAAACATGTGATGTTCTTAGTTCCACACCCATTACTAGATGTAGGATTTTGCCTTAGCCACAGATAGGATCTGATTTATTATGAATGGAAAGGGGTGAAAAAGGAGGTTTATTATGAATGGCTAACCAATCTTGGGTAGATCAATAACAAGCCATGATGGGAATGGGTAAGTTTATTATGGATGAATTGGTCGTGAGTGTGTGCAAAGTGAAGTGATGAAAGAGAATCCTGAAGGAAGGAGTAGCAATGTCTCTACGCATGGCGTTGGTGACCCAGTTTTCATCATGGTACTTGCCTAGGGCACCACCGAAGTGGTTTTCACCGTTGGACGAAATTATTTCTCTTTATTTTTTTTTATTTTTCAATGTTTTTTTTTTTTTTTGTATTTTTTGAAATTTTTTATTTTTTTGTATTTTTTGAATTAGGATATTTTGAAGAGCTATGTGTAGAACCTACGAAGGTGCATGCTGTTGATAGGATCCTCCAAAGGTTCACCTTCTATAGTTGAGAGCTGATATGCACCAGATCCATATGCTACTGTAATAATGTAGGGACCAAGCCAGTTTGGTTCGAACTTGCCCTTCTTCTCTCTGTCTTGTTGATTTTTAGGATTTTCTCTAAGAAATAAGTCCCCTACCTCAAATGTGTGACCCATTCGTTGTTGGTAAGCCTTGAGATGACTAAAAGCAGTTTGTCTTCGTTCATCCAATAGTTCCAGCTCTTATAAGCGAGAGACCCTATAGTCTTCATCACTCATGATGTTTTGCAAAGAAACCTGTAAAGAGGGTAGCTCGACCTCAATAGGCAAGATGGCTTCAGTACCATAGACAAGTGAATAGGGTGTATCTCCTGTAGGTGTGTGGACACTTGTGCGGTAGGCCCAAAGTGCAGGATTAAGTTGGATATGCCAATTACGACCAGCATCATCGACTGTTTTCTTAAGGATTTTAAGGATTGTTTTATTAGACGCCTCAGCTTGGCCATTACCTTGGGGGTAATATGGTGTGGAGAAATGATGGAAGATATGGAAGCGGTCATAGAGTTCATGAACATCCTAATTTTTGAAGGGACGCCCGTTATCAGTGATAATGGAAATAGGAATACCATATCGGCAAATGATATAGTTAAGGATGAATGTAGCAATTTGTTTTCTAGTAACTTGTGTGAGAGGCACAACTTCAATCCCTTTTGTAAAATACTCAGTGGTAGTGATAATGAATTTATGACCATTGGAAGAAGGAGGGTGAATCTTGCCTATGAGATTGAGTCCCCACTGACAAAATGGCCAAGGAGACGCAAGTGGTTGAAGTTCTTGTGCTGGCGCATGTATGAGGTCTCCATGAATTTGGCATTGCTTACATTTCTTGACAAACTAATATGAGTCTTTCTCCATATTGGGCCAATAATATCTAGTCATGATGAGTTTCTTGGCCAAGGTAGGACCACTAGCATGTGGACCACATATCCCTTCATGCACTTCCCGTAATGCAATCTGAGCTTTGTCACTTGCTAAACATCTAAGAAGAGTGCCATCTAGACCTCGCCGGTATAGGATATCAGCTAAAATGACATATCGAGAGGATTGGTGAATGAAAGTGCAACATTGGTTATTTGATAGATCAGGAGGTAAAGTACTGTCACGTAGGTATGTGAAAATGGAACCATATAACTGGGATTCGGGACCGACAACGCATAGTGTCTCAGTAGGCATGATCTCATATGAAGGGACCAAAAGGTTATCCACCAAGAACTCATAGCGGGTCTCATTTGGAGGTAAATCAATCAGGGAAGCAATTGTAGCCATGGCATCTGCGACGTGATTCTGCTCTCTTGGTATCTGCTCAAAGTCTATCTTTGTGAAGTGTTGTTTCAGGTCATCCACCATTTGTTTATAAGGTATTAATTTTTCATCTTTTGTTTGGTAATCATCAGTTGCTTGACGGATGACAAGTTGGGAGTCCCCAAAAACATGAAGTTCCTGGATCTTCCATTGAACTGCAATTCGTAATCCTATTGTTAATGCCTCATATTCCGCTATATTGTTAGTGCAAGGAAATGATAAGCGGTATGATTTTGGTATAGAATCCCCTTGAGGAGTTATAAAGAGGATGCCAGCTCCTGCCCCATGCTGTGTGTATGAGCCGTCGAAGTACAGTTGCCATGGCTTGGCATGCGACATTGTCAAAATGGATTCGTCTGGAAATTCTGAACTTAGAGGAACATCATCTATCATGGGAGGATCTGCTAATTGATCTATGATGGCTTGTCCTTTTATTGCTTTTCTGTCTACATACTCAATGTTGAATTCACTCAGGATCATTACCCATTTGGCCAGTTGCCTAGTAAGTGTTGCCTTATTGAGAAGGTATTTCAATGGGTCTATCCTTGCAACTAACTTAGTCTTATGAGTAAGCATGTAATGTCATAATTTCTGCGAAGCAAAGACCATAGCGAGACATGCATGCTCAATTGGTGTGTAGTTTAGCTCATATCCCACCAATGTGCGACTGATATAATATACTGCTTTTTCCTTGCCCTTAGCAATTTGTTGCGCTAAGAGTGCCCCCAATGCTGTTGGAGTAGCTGAAATGTATAATAACAGTGGTTGATCTGGAACTGGTGGCATCAGAATTGGAGGATTTAGAAGATAATCTTTGAGTGTCTGGAAAGCCTATTGACAGTTATCATCCCATTTGAATTTGATGTTTTTATGTAGCAGGTGCTGAAAAGGATTACACTTATCTGCCAGTTGTGCTATGAATCTTCGGATGGACTGGAGTCTGCCTTGTAAGGATCGAAGTTGACTAATATTTCTTGGTTGTTGCATTTCCAAGATGGCCTTGACTTTTACTGGATCAGCTTCAATTCCCCTTTTGGATACAATGAATCCTAGGAGCTTCCTGGAGGTTACTCCAAAGACACATTTCTTGGGGTTTAATCTTACTTTATATTTTTCCAACCGATCAAAGATGACTGAAAGTATGTCCAAATGTGTATTTCTGTCTATTGATTTGCCCAAGAGGTCATCAACATAATCTTCCACGGTTACGTGCATGAGATCATGAAAGATAGTAGTCATGGCTCTTTGATATGTCGCGCCTACATTCTTTAGCCCGAAAGGCATGACATTCTAGCAGAAAGTTCCCCACGGATAAGTAAATGATGTTTTATGTTGATCCTCAGGTGCGATTTTTATTTGATTATAACCAGAGAATCCATCCATCAATGATAACATTTCATGACCTGCTGTGAGATCAACAATCAAGTCAATATTTGGTAATGGGAAGTCATCCTTTGGACAAGCTTTGTTGATGTCTCTGAAATCTATGCAAATTCTGATGCTGCGATCTAGTTTACTGACAGGCACTAAGTTGGAAATCCATTCGGCATAATCGATTGGGCCTATGAATCTGAGATCCAATAACTTCTCAAGTTCTGCTTTGACTAGTAATGCTACTTGTGGATGCATTTTTCTTAATTTTTGTTTTACTGGTTTTGCCCCCGGTTTGACTGTCAAATGATGCATCACCAAATCTGGATCTAATCCAGGCATATCAGTGTATGACCAGGCAAAGTTGATTTGTCATTCTTTGAAGAAACTTATGAATTTTTCCCTTTCAGACTCTGTCAGTGATTGAGCTAGGAATATGTTGTGTGGAACCTCTTTTGTACCAATGTTTGTTTTGATAGTCTCCTCTACCAACATGGATGACTTTTCCTCATATGATGCTGGGAGAATGTCGAGCCTTCCATCCTTGGGTGCCTCGGAGAGGTTTTCGCCCTTAGATACATCCTTTCTTTTTACTTTTTTGGGGTCAAACAGTGCCACAGTGTGGTTTTCACCATAAGACACTTGATTTGTTCTTATTTTCACATTTTTGTGACTGGAAGGTCCGACACCCTCACCAAAATATGCCACGCTATTCAGTTCTATAGTGTATCCCACTTTATGGTCTCCAGGAGGAAGATCATCTTGTATGCCCAGATAGTCAATAAAAGCTTCATCATTTTGGAATGTGTCAAACTGTGCAGGTCCTTCATGATCCCAGTCAATGAGTTGGTGGTGAACAAGGGGAAGGCCGTTAATGTCTTCGAAGTTAGCGAGGCTAAGAGTGAAGATGCAGTTATATTCGGGTATGTCAAGGTAATTATCGAGGTCATCGATGGCACTCTCCTCATCAATCTCAATTGCGAGCGAATCCAAATTATCATCACTAGTAGTGCATTCTGGGATAGGTGTTCTCATCCTATGTGATTTCAACCTAGAACCTTGATACAAGGACTATGTAGACTCCTCATGGGTTGTTTCTTGACCAACTCTAAACTTGTTATAAAATTCCTCTTCTTCTGTTGGTTCATCTAGCTCTCTGAATATCTCGGTGAGCTCATAGTCACTGGAAGACTTTTCTGAACCCCATTCCCATTCGTTAGAATCTGTGGAATAGCGATCCTCTTGTTGCATTTTGGCAGCTTTGATTTGCAAGGCTTCTTCTGTCCTTTGGGTGTGGACCTTAGGAGTTAAGAAACCAAGTCCTTTCGAGAATTCCTTCTTGAGAGTCAATTTAGGTTGTAAAGGTTCAATGATGCCTTCCTTTCGTAATCCCAGAGGGCTTTTTCCATCATACCCAAATTTTTGTAGAAGTTTGAAGCCTTTGCCATATTTCTCACATGGTAGATTGATGTGATATGGTGTTTCCTCTTCATTGTCTCTGAAAAGCATTTTGTATACATCTTCCTCTTCTAGTTCACCTCATCTTTGAAAGGTAGTAGGGTCCCATTTGAGCATCATGATGGAGATTTGTTTGTTAGGATGTGGTCTTCCATATTCTTTTGGGGAACTCAAGACTTGTCGTAAGTACATGGTCTGATTTAAAGTATATTCCCCCATGCCCTTGTCTTGAAACTTGCCTTTAAGCTCACCTTGTTTTGATGTTGAAGGTTTTAATGACTCAGGATCAATGTATGCTGATGAAGGAACAACCTCACGATTACTGGGAATGATGGTCTCAGTCTTTGATTTTAGGTTATTGTAGTATATGAATGGATTAGGATCATCATTAACTGTTACTTCCACTCCATTATGAGGAAACTTAATGCATTGGTGATATGTGGATGGGACTGCCCTCATTTCATGAATCCAAGGGCGTCCTAGAAATATGTTGTAAGTGAGATTTAAATCCAAGACTTGATAAACCACATCCTTTGTAACTGGCCCAACTCTGAGAGGTAAGGTAACTATGCCCTTGGATGAACGCTCTTCATCGTCATATGCCTTGATGGTGATTTTGTTTGTAGAATTCACAGCTTTATCAGAATATCCCAATTGTGTAATAGTGCTTAATGTGCAAATGTTTAGACCTGCTCCTCCATCTATCAGGACTCTTTTTATTCGATGTTTGTGTATGAAGGCCTCAATGTGTAGTGGTGAATTATGTGGCTGACTTACAGAGGCGTCATCGGCTTCTGTGAAAGTAAGTGAATGTGGAATGGAAAGGTATCCCACCATGGCTTGAAACTGGTCCACATTTAGATTAGTAGGAATGGCAGTATCTCTCAAGATTTTGTCAAGAATGGCTTTATGCGTAGGAGCTCAAGAATGGAGATGAGCGCAGGTGTCTTCCCTAACTATTCTACAAGGTCATATTCAGGTTTGGTTGATGAAGGAGTGGTTTTTTTAGTTGAAGCACCTTGCAAAGTGATTTTACCTCAATGAGTTGTAACATGACATTCAGAGGTAGGTTCAGAAGAAGATCCAACACCTTTTAGGACAATCCTGGGTCTCCGAGTAGAATTTTCAGACGCTTTGTCCTTGATGATAATGGTAGAGACATAATTGTCCATTGAGATGTGATTGATGGTTGAATCATAGTTGTAAGATGCTCTGGTATAGTTTTTTTGGTCATCTATGGCTTTAGCTTTTCCTTTGTCATGTTTTGGGAATGGTTCCTTAAACATCTCATGTTCTTGATTAGATGAGTGTCCCTCAATCTCAATGTCACCTCTATCAATGAGATCTTGTATGATGTTCTTTAGTCGATGATAATTTCTTGTCTTATGACCTTTTCTCTTATGAAATTCACAATACTCATCATCATTCCACCAATTTGGTTTAACCTTTGGTTCATATGGAGGAAAATCTAGAACTGTGATTACCTTGTTTGCCACTAGCTTTTTGAAAACTGACTCAAGTGGTTCTCCCAATGGAGTGTACTTCCTTCATGATCTGGAAGTTGTTTGAGTATTCACTTGATTGTTTGTAGAACTTGATCCCAAAAAGATGAATTTGGGTCGCATTGTGTTGGCATCAACAACACCATCATTGACTGTGTTCTTGTTTTTATTCCAAAATCTTGGCTTGTCTTTTCCTTTAAAGTCATCTTTGTTTTCCTTGAATATCTTGATGACTCCTTGTTCAATTAGGACCTTTTCTGTCGCTAAGCCTTTTTCAATAATGTCCTTGAAGGTGGACAAACAGGCTTTTCTTAGATCATAGCCAATGTCTTTGTTAACATTTTGGGTGAACATTTCTAGCATTTGTTTTTGTGGAATTTCACAAGAGCATCTGCTAGCTAGATTTCTCCATCTTTGTAAGAATGATGCAAAAGACTCTCCATCCTTTTGCTTGGTGTTGCACAAAGTAGTGACTGATATGTCAGTCTCTATGTTGTAGGAGAAATGTTGGATAAATGCCTCTGCTAGATCACCCCATGACTTAATACCAGGTGGAAGTTGGGAGAACCATTCCATAGCTTGATCACCAAAGCTCTGTGGGAATAATCTCATCAAATATGTCTCTTCTGCTGCTATCTCAATGCAAGCTGTGAAAAACTATCTTATGTATGCCTTAGGATCCCCTTTTCCTCTATACTTATCAAATTTAGGCATCACAAAGTGTGTAGGAAAAGGAGGCATTGGAATGCTCTTGTCAAATGGATAGGGACATATGTCTCTCATTGTGTATGCTAGCTTCGGTGTATTTATGTCCTCCATTTTCTTTTGTAAGTCCTTGTTTTGTTGCTCCAAATTGCTCTTAGGTGGAGATCAACTTCTTGGACCATATCCTATGTTTGAGGTACCCATTGGAGGAGGAGCATGTTGCATATATGGATGATATTGATCATACACATGTTCGTATGGAGGAGGTCTGTAATGATGCTGCGTATATGGACCACTTGGTATAGATTCATGTTGAGGAACACCATATCTATTTTGTGCATGTATACCATACTCTACAGGCATGTCATGTTCTATTGTATTGCCCCCAAATTTGACACGGGGTTTCCTTGTGTCCAAATTTTGATAATGCCTTTGAATATCCCATTGCTTTGGTGGTTGATCCTTAGCATTGATATGTGATTGAGCATATTTCTCTGCATAAGACTTCCATAATGGTTTGCGAAGGTGAGTATCATATGCTTGACCATGTGTATGTGGGACCTCTGGTTTTTGAAGCAAAGCTGATGGTGATTCAGGTACCATATGTGGTCCTCTATTTCCTCCACTATTAGGTCTCCTTTGATCCATGTTGGAGTGAGGTTGTTGCAAAGGTTGATTTTCTATTATTTGAGACATGTCAAAATCATGAGGTATCTTGGCTCCACTTTGTGCCATCATTTGTAAAAAGTATTGTCTATCCCTCCTCATTATTTCCTCAACCAATCGATTGAAATGGGGATTCATAATGGATTCTTCCACATCTACTGAATGTACTAAAAAGTTGTCCATATTGTCATTATGTATAGCATTGTTGTTTATAGTGTCCATGTTCTCAACATTTGGAATGTTTCTATAGGTATCCATGTCAGGTAATGTAGTATGATCAGAATTGAAAAAGATATCATTGTCATACTCATAAGAACTCATGTTTGCAGACTCTTGAGCCTCTTTAGTTTCTCTCCTAGATTTTTGAAGGCAGGTTTCAACCATGAACTAGGTATTGACCGAGATGTGTGAGACTAGATGAAAAATGGAAAGAGTATGGAAGACCAAGAGTTGGATGAAATGTAAATGAATCTGAAGTGTACTTGCAATGCCCAAAGTGTAAGACCAAGTATGTATGTACTAGAGTAGGTGTGACTTCCAAAGAGAGGATAGTTTCTCTTGATGAGGTAAGTTGACCTTGACTCTAAGTAGGACCAAATGAGACCCAAAGGTAAGAAACCTTGATGAGGGACCACTTAGCAAAGTGTTGTTGTATGTAGTGTGCTGACAAAGTATAGTGAGGACAAGCAAGTGAGATTTTGACTCAAGTTTAGACAAGTGTGACTGTAAAGAGAGATGTGAAGTAATGATGGATTTTGTGAGACCCAAGGACAGGTTGAATGCTAAATGAAACCCTAGAGAAATGACCTAGGAAGCTCAAGAATTTTGAAATTGATTGTGTTTGTTTGCTGGACTGTAACAGTTTTTCAATTCTGGACACAGACGTGCCTGTATACTTCATAGATGCGGTTTCCTGACACAGACACAACTCTGTTTAACATAGATGCGTTTCTGAGATTTCTTTGCAAAGTGTGATGTTGACTGTTGGAACACAGATGCATTTCTGCCCTTCATAGACGTGGTTATACCACACAGACGCTATTATGTCCGACACAGACACGTTTCTGTAAAATTTATGCAATTTTTTCCAATCTTTGAAGTCGTTTTGTTGTGACCAAATCTGACTGTTTGACTATTTTTCATGACAAGAGGACACCGTGTTGATGAAGACCCAATGTTTGCAAGTGTCTAGACTCAAAAATGACTCCAAGAAAAGTGTGTTGTTTGATGTAAAAATGTTTTGCATACACTTGAAGACACAAAAGACACAATGTTTTGCTGTTTGGTCTTGAATGTTTTGAATGTTTAAAATAAGTCAAGTACAATTCTTATGGCTGGCCAAGACAATAGTTGTTGATCCCACATGGGGTTTTACCCCTGAGGCTATGCTATTCAGAGTGGATACTTAGATGCTTGACCTCACTGGCTCCACCCTCGGCACTCACTTCTCGGGTCAACCAAGCATCAGTCCCCACGAAAACTCCCCGTGGTGAACTTTGTATCTCTACTAAGAACCGTATGTGTGTGGGCCGCTACCAGAGGTCCGACCTCCTGCCTCAACAACTAGAAGGATTTGGGCTTCTAAAACAAAAAGGCGCTAGTAAGGGCATCCACTCATGTGGCCATACATGCGGCACTTTCAGCTCTGTAAATACAGAAGGCTCCCAGCCGGTAGGGGTTACGCCCTACAACTGATCAAATAAATTTGATCAAACGGGTTTATGGGGAGACATAGTGTCGGTATGAACTAATCAGCACACGTTATTCATAGTTTTCACCATGAATACATTTGTTTATAGTGGTTCGGAAGAGGTGGGTTTTCCTCGCTACCACTTGGGTCGTTCTCTTCTCACTAGTAGTCCTAATGACCACATGGGAAGATAGGCCCTCTAAAGATTAAACAAAAAGAGCCTATTGCTCAAGACACAAAAGACAATGATTCAATTTTAGTGCACCAATTGAAGTGTTTTGCTAGTCTATGAAAACAAGGCACACCATAAAAACCCAAAAACCCTTGCCAAGGACCTGCAACAAAGAGTTGTTAGTAGTTTGGATTGTTTCAAATGATCACCCCTTCCTGCAAGCACACAAGTTAGGTAAATTTTAAACCCAAAAGACTTTGTGAAAATAGGGGCCTTCAACCAAATGATTTAGCTTTCAAGACAAGATACACCAATTTCGTTAGCTAGATCTGAAAATGTTAGCTCAAAATAAACCAGATTTGAAACCCTAAATGCAAAATCTGAAAACTGAATCAATAAAAACCCTAAATTTGAAACTAGTGAACACAGACATGATTACCTTCGACACAGATGTGACTTCCTAATGCAAACGCGGTTCTATGAGACATAGACGCGACCACAGAACGCAGACACGTCTTATGGACACAGACGCAACTAAAATTAGCGCATACACGACTTTGTAACACATACGCGTTTTCCTAGAACCTGCAAAATAAAATATTGCCAATAACACAGACACGACTCCAGGTGACGCAGACGCGCTAGAAAATCAAAAACGCGATCTGAAAGTACACAGACGCGGAAATATCAAAAATGCTACCGAAAACATCAGATCTGCAACTTCAAAATACAAAATCTGCAACAAAGAAGTTAAATGCAAAAGGGACAAGAGTCCCACCGGGCGTGCCAAAATGTATATGGTGAAAATGGATAATAAAAATAATGGTATTGAAAGGCTAAATGAATTCAACCACAAAACCCTAGCCTAACAACAACAAAGATCCACCATAACATATGAAGATTACCTAAGACAATGCAAATCAAACGAAATCACAAAGATTATACCATCACATGTCCAATAGGGTTTTGATCTCCATTCTTCCTATCTCCATTGATCTTGCTTGATATATTTGCTCTCAGATTTTATGTGCACAAGAGCTCAACAAAGAACGGAATGTGGTTGCAAGTAAGATCGTAGTGTAGTCAAGTGCATAAAAGATGATTAGAATGCATAGAACGATTAGGGTTTGATAATGAAGGAAGCATCTCCTTATATAGAAGACACTATAAGAAATGGAGAGATAAGATTGAGAGGTGTAAAAGGAGGTCGGCTATGATTAAAGTATAGGTAAAGGAAATAATAAAATAATGAAAGGGGTAGGTAGTGTAAATATTAAGAGATGAATGACATGTGTCATGGGTAGAAAAGGCTAATGAATTAATTAAATAAATAAATATTTATTTAATTAATAGAAGAAATGGGATCAATTAAATAAATAAGATATTTATTTAATTTAGGAAAAAGGATAATTTAAATAAATAAAAGTATTTATTTAAATGAGAAATAAGGCTAGAAGAGGATAAATGAATTAATTAAATAAATAAAGATTTATTTAATTAATAGAAGAATTAAGCTTAGATAATTAAATAAATAAAATATTTATTTAATTAGACTGGACAATTTTAGGTGTCTACAGTGAGAGATTGCATTGCATGGGTTTTCTTGCTTTTATATATTGTACATGGGTACCTATCATGGCCTAGTAGCTGGGACCCATCTTGCATTGTTGACTTGAGTCTTCATTCCCCTAAGTTGCACTTAAGGGGGGGTTGGTGTAATTATTTATTCCTATATGATATAATTACACTTTACTTAAGTTAACTTAGGATAATGCATCGCATCATAGTTTGGATATGAGACACTTAAGGAAGTGTGCACATAGGGATGTAGCTTGTAGGAGAAATTCCACCTTTTGTGGTCTTATCTTGCTGTTACACTCCACATTCGGTGGGTCAGCCACCTCTTGTGGAATATTATATTATTTCTCATACCTACCCCTACTTTTTCTTACCTACCCTTGTTTCTCATTGATCCACATGTCATGATTGTGTGCTCACATGTCCATTTGGCCTTGCCTGTATTCATTGTATTGGTTAATCCAATTGATCATTTGTATATTGATGAGAATACAATTTGTTCTTGTAATACTATTGTCTCTTTTATGTGCTTTTCATTGTGCCCTTGATCATGGCAAAATATCACAAATCTGCCCCCAAGACACTCACCATATATCTCCTAGGATAATGGACCAATTGAGGAGCAATCTTCTTTGGTCTAATTTTCAGAAAAAAGGCAAAAAAATGGGCACACCCTAGGGTGTGATGGGGTTGTTTGAGCTGACAGAGTATCAATATGTGGGTTGTGGTAATACTTGTGACTTTTGACCTTAGGAGAGTCTGTCTAATGTGATGTCGAATTGCCCCAATACAACGAGAACAAAATGAGATCTTGAGAAAGATCCCACCATTCATGGAAATTTGAAAAAAATTCCTTAAACAAATATTCTTTTCATGGTTTTATTCTTTTAATGTGACTGATGTGTCCTTTGCTACACTTCGAAAAATTCAAAACATTATAAGAAACAAATCACAACCTCAAAAAAGTCAAAGTTTTAGTGTTCGACAAGATCAAACAAAACTTCAACAAAGTTAAGTGCTAATATTAACACCAATGTTAGATCCAAATCTTTTGCACAAATTCAAAGATGGTGTACATGTTACTTTCAAGTGATCTTAGGTTTGAGGCAATCAATTCATGCAGAAGTACCATTAGAATCATCACATAAAGTCCTGGCACAGATCATTTCACCAAATTGTATTAAGATTTAGTGTTGCATTAGAGTATAGGAATCATACCTAAGTGAATGGGTATTAGAGGAGATGGAGAATTCCCATTCAAACAACCCAATATTGGGCCAAACAATGACCGATTATAAATAATTGATGGTTTAGATAACCTCACTTGGGAAGTAAGAGTCAATCATGCCCAATATGACACGGTTGAGACCATCATAGATGATGAAATCTGGAACTCTGTTTGTCTTGAAGAGAAACTAAGGAAAAAGATACAAAGAGAAGCTCAAAAAGAAGCCATTAGACAATTGGTAGAAAAGACCATAGCAACATTTCTCAAACCATGTTAAAAGAGCAAGGTGTCAATCATTTTTAGGTGTCAATAATTTTAGGTGTCAATCATTTCTAGGGTCTGTATTGTCTGCATAGTAGTCTTCAATGTATGGGTCTAAAAGGAAACGATAAATTTCCATTTGAACAACCTAATCTTGGGCCAAACAGCGTTCAATTAGAAATAATTGATGATTTGAATATCCTTGCCGAGGAATTAATAGTTGAACAAGACCAATACAACATAGTCCAAGCTGTCATAGATGATAAAGTTCGAACGCCAGTACAAATAGATATAGACCTTGAAAATCAAATCAAAGAAGAGGCAGAATTTGAAGCTTTTTGACAATATGCTGAAAATCTTGTGTTCGAATTTTGGAATCCTTGATAGCAAGTCATCATTCATAGATTTCATTGTCTACACTTTAGTCTTTAGGAAGTCATAGAAACATATTTAGTTGCATTTAATCAAGTCTTGCATACACATCTTAGAGAGTCAAGATCACATCAAAACAATATTCATGCCATTAACATGTGCTCAAAAGAAAAAACACCAAATGGATCCTAACAATGATCCCTTGGTTAACCCAACATGGAATATGGATCTATCCACACAACAACAAACATAGGATTGCACACCTGCAACACTATCAACAAACACAAACAGGATGCCTTCCATTGATGAAATACAACATAATTTGACAAAAGAAGAATTAGAAGCAGCCCAACAAGATCCTGCGACACTCATGATTCTCAACGCTCTCATCATTAATTATAGAGACATTATCTTTCTCTCTTAGTCCAGAATGGGGCCAAGTTACCTCTATGGGTAGACATTTCAATGATATTGCCGCAAGGTGTGACATTAAATAAAAATATACCTCAAATTCCTATTGCAACACAGATGCAAGTAGCAGTTGCTACATCAATGCAAGGTATATCTCAAAATGCCCATATGGCTACAACCTCAGCACAATCAATAGTGGCATCAACAAGTGCCAATCTTACACCACTGACAATTCCCAACATGGTGATGCAAGCTCCAATGGCTCACAATGCTACCTTGGAAAATATAACTCAACCCATAGTTTCAGTTGGTCCACCCATAGTAGTTAGAATGTGAATCAAGGGACAACTAGCTCAGCTCAACCAAATGTCAGTCCACAATTTGTATACTTTACACCACCTAGTGGAACTTATGGTACATAGTTACCTAGTCAGTCTACATTTCAACAAGCTCAAAGGTACTCAAATACTATCCCTTTTGTGGGAGACACTCATCGTCATTACCCATTGACCCAAACAGAGATTCTGACCCAACAAATGGAGAACCTTCAAAATAAAATGGCCAATATGCAAGTAGTTAATGATAAAAAGAGATACACAGTGGAGGACCTCTGTCCATATCCTTTTGATAGAAAATTATACATGTCATCATTTCGCCCACATTTTAAAACTCCAAAGTTTGACATGTATAGAGGGAAAGGGGATCCTTGAGATAATATCAGAGAATTCTTCATGACATGTATTGAAGTAGCTCACAATGATACATACTTAATGAGGCTATTTTTCAAGAGTCTTGGAGGGATAGCATTAGAATGGTTTTGACACCTTCCACCCAAAATTACTTCGTGGAGAGAATTGGCCGAGTTATTTATATCCAACTTTTCCTTTAACATAGATAATCCAATTAACTTAATGGATTTATGTGAGACAAAGAAAAAATAAGGTGAAACCTTCACCACATTCTTGCAAAGATGGAGAGGCCTATATCGTAGATGTCTTCGTCACATCCCTAAAGCAGATCAAGTCGACATCTTCAATGAAAATCTTGTGCCTCCAATTAAATGTCCATTACAAATGCAATGCCTAAACAATTTTAAAGACATAACAGAAAAAGGCATCAAATGAGAGAGAGGCCTATTAGAACAAGGGATATTGAAATACCACAAGGATAGTGGACCAACCACCAGTACAAACAATGAAAGGCCAAAATTTTGGTCTAGAAACAAAAATGTCACAAATGATGGAGTTGTTGATGCACATGTTGTAAATAGAGCTCAACTAACAATATTTATACAAGGACCAACCAATTTTGCCAATAAAAACCAGTCTTGGACAAACAAAACCAATGCACTACAATCAAACAATCCAAGGCCACCAAGGATAGGTGCACCTAGAAGAAAATTTACACCCCTCGGTGAACCTATTGAATCAACACTGAAAAAATTGATACAGAGCAATGTCATAACTTTACAAGAAACTAGGCCATATGAACCAGGGCCATTTAAGCTTGCCTGGTGGAATGACAATGATTTTTGTGATTATCACTGCAATAAGGGTCACAAGACAGCAAGTTGCTACAAATTGAAGAACCTCATCCAAGATCTTATTAATCAAGGTGATATTACTATGGATACTAATAAGGCACCCAGCACACTAAGTGTAGGAGATGAAATGGTAGCTACAATCACAGTGAATCCTAAAAGAAGAGATTGTGTTGTCATCACTAGAAGATCAAAGGTCACATTACATGGGGTGCCTTCAAACCCCCCTTCAATAACTAGCAACTACAATATGGTGGATTGTTTGAAGTGAACTCCAGCCCAAATTTCACTATTTGAGTTATTGCACATATCGTCAGCTCATAAGGAAGTCTTGGATAAAGCCTTACAAGATTCGGTTATTGCTAGAGATATTGATGAGAACACATTACAATCCATGGTTGGAAACTTGGCAGCTTCAAAGGTCGCATTGACTGAACAAGATATACCTACAAACCAACCCATGCATAATGATCCCTTGCACTTGGAAGCTTTGGTTGACCAAAAAAGGTTTGAAGAATACTTATAGATGGTGGAGTTGGCCTTAACATATTCACACTACATTTGATCAAAGCTTTAGGATATTTTGAACATTATATTGATTATACCAAGAGAATCATTATTAAAATCTATGATGACAAGGAACACCCATCTAAGGGTATGGTGAATTTACCAGTACAAGTGGGACCAACTACAACAAACATCACCTTTCAAGTCCTGGACAGAGAATTGGGGTACAATAAGTTGTTAGGTCACCCATGGATACATACAATGCAAGCAGTACCATCAACTTTTCACCAATGTGTAAAGTTCTCGTACAATGGCATAGAGATCATTGTCCATGGTGACCCAAACCCTTTTCAACATTGTAATTATTTAAGGGAAAGCACAAAAAATCAAGTACCAAAAAATTAGAAAGCCCCTCTTCACTTACAAATGGAATAATTATCAATTAGAGAAATAGAGAAAAATACACCAACCAAATCTTCTTTGCAGATTAAGGAAGTTGGTTGTGGAGATTATTTCAAGTACCTCAAATGGAAAACAATCATCTTTTTCTCCCAGGTCTTTTGGGAAGCCTTAGATAACAACAATGAAGAAAGATAAAGGAAAAGAGATAGTGAAGTATTCATATTCATGCTCTTTCATTAGATGGGGAGACTTACAAGAAGAATCTCTAAATGAAGATATCAATCACTGGATATACAGAGAATAAGATGGCATGACAGTACCCAGGCTACCTCTACATCAATATGGCAATGGCTTAAAGACATTAAAAAAACATGGGTATGATGGCACCACATGATTAGGACTACAAAAGAAAGGAATATTAGAACTTGTTTTTCCACATGAAATCCCAAAGAATCAAGGCTTGGGATATAAACTTGTACCACAAATAACAGAAGTCAAACAATGTACATTAGATATACTGAACAAGCCTAGGTTACCCTTAGAATAAATACCTCAAAATCAGTCATCAACAAGAATGTATTCCTCTTCATCTCAAAAAAGAAAGAGACCACCAACATCTCCTATTATGGAATTAGATGGTGAAGACATGAGGCAACTTCTACAAGAAACTAGCATAGATTCATCTAGCAGTACATTACCTGAAAAATCTGCACAAGCAAACATGGTAGCAGATATAGAATTAACACCAACAAATGAGCCAAATCCTTGGTTATTGTCAATACTTTTGCCAAGGTAAACAATTCCAGCTCCTCCATTCGAGTCAGATGAAGAAATATTGCAAAGACTAATACCAGGTGTAAGAAGGGTATCCACTAATCTGCAACAAACTCAATTACAAGAACAAGAGCAGATGAGTGACACGAGATAAAAAAGTGAAACATACATAGAAAGTGTCACAAATTCTCATGACTATGAATTCCCATATGATCATGAAGACAACCCACCACCAATTTATGATGAGGACACATCAGGTCATAACCAAGTATGCATCGTATCAAGATCTTTTATGACAACAGGGAAGAAAGACTTATCCCTTATACATCCATATTTGATTGACTGGAGGAAAAAAGGAAAGCCACAATTAGATTGGTTTCAAAATGATGAAACCATAGCTAAATTCTTGGGTGCAAGGGACAAACTCCATTATAATGATCACAAGGTTGGCTTTGCAATAGATTTAAATAGAACTGCATATTTTGGAGAAGCAAGCTCCTCTCCTAATCAATATAATGATAATAAAGAAGAACACATTCCTCATAACATAATGGATGATCTACCTATTTATAAAGAATAGACAACATTATTGGTAGAAGAAACTGAGGAAATCAACATAGGTGATACTGAGAAAGTTCGTAACATTCACCTAGCAAAATCCCTAAATCTGATAGAAAAAGAGAAATTTATCAAATTCTTTAACCAAAGACCAATCAATTTTTCATGGTCTTATGCAGATGTGCCTAGATTAGATCCTGAATTGGTCTTACATCATTTACCATTGCTTCCAAGAGTAAAACCATATAAGTAGAAGCTTGGGAAGATGCACCCTCACATAGCCTTGTTAGTCAAAATTGAGCTACAAAAATTGTTAGATGTGGGTTTCATTAGGCCCATAGACTACACTGAATGGATTTCAAATCTATTCCTGGTATCCAAGCATACTAGAGTTATTAGGATCTGCACTAGCTTTAGAGATCTCAACAAGGCTTTCCCAAAATATGACTTTCCACAACCTAACATAGACGTCATAGTGGACTTGATAGCTGGAAATGAAATGCTATCACTCATAAATGGGTTTTTTGGTTATAATCAAATCAAAATTGCACCAGAAGACCAACCTAAAACTGCATTCACTTGTCCATGGGCAACATATTGTTCGAATTTGATCCCATTTGCCCTCAAAAATGCAAGTGCCACTTATAAAAGTTCAATGGCCACCTTATTCCATGACATGATACACATAATCATGGAAGAGTATGTAGATGACTTGCTAGAAAAGTCCAACACAAGGGATAGTCATCTAGACACATTAGCTAAGATCTTTGATAGACTTGAGCAATACAATGTAAGACTCAATCCAAAAAGATGTGTCTTCCAAGTAATGTCTGGAAAACTCTTGGGCTTCATTGTATCCAATCGCGGCATTGAGATATATTCAGAGAAAGTGAAAGCTATTTTAGACATGCCATCACCTACAATGCTCAAGCAACTTAGATGTCTACAATGCAGATTACAGTCCATGAGGCGTTTCATTGTCCAATTGGAAAAAAAGTGCCAATCATTTCAACATCTTTTAAGAAAGTCCTCATATTCAAATGGACACAACAATGCCAAGAGGCATTCGAGACACTAAAAGAATATCTTTTGTCCACACCGATCTTGGTTCTACTTGTGCATGGGAAACCATTACTATTGTATATAGCTGCAACAAAATCCTCCTTAGGTTCTCTCCTAGCACAACATGATGAACAAGGAAAAGAGAGAGCTGTCTAATACATTAGTAGAACACTCATTGGATATGAACTCAACTATGCACCAATAGAAAGAGCATATCTTGCAGTATTTTTTACATCACAAAAATTGAGACATTATATGTTGAGTCATAAAGTACAGCTCATTGCACAATTTGATCCACTCAAGTACCTAATGAATAGAGAAGGACTAACCGGAAGACTTGCAAATTCGGTTATGATACTTAGTGAGTTCAACATTGAATATGTCAATAGAAAAGCCATAAAAGGATAAATCATAGCAGATCAACTTGCAGAAGCACCCCTAAAAGACAATCATCCAATGGTGATAGATTTTCTAGATGAATCAGTATTTGCACTATCAGCACAAACAAATTGGAAATTATTGCAGGAGCAGGAATTTTGTTCATGACTCTTCAAGGAGATTCAATTCCCAAATCATTTAGGACTAGCTTCCCTTGGACCAATAACATTGTTGAATATGAAGTCCTAATGGTAGGACTATGCATTACACTACAATGGAAGATCAAGGACCTATAGGTTTTTGGAGACTCATAGCTTATTATTAATCAAGTCAATGATGATTACAATACAAAAGATGATAAGCTAACACCGTACAAACAATTTATGGAAGAATAAAAGAAACACTTCACCAATGTAACATTTGAATAGATACTAAGAGTGCAAAATAAGGCAGTAGATGCAATGGCAATGGTAGGATCTCTCTTGGATATGCCAAACGATGGAAATCATTTTGAATTTCAAGTGGAACAAATAATTGTCCTATCTTATGAAATACCATCCAGTGAATATGTATGTATGATAATAGGATCTGAGTCCCCATGGTATAGAGATATATATGCATACCTTCATGATCAATATATACATCCTCAGCTTTCATTAAATCAAGGGAAGGCACTCATCCAACAATCGTACAAAAAAGTGTTGATAGCACCTTATTCAGATGCCTTAATGTTGAAGAGGCACAAATCGCCCTCAAAGAAGTTCATGATTGCATATGTGGTGCAAATTCTTCTGGACTTGATCTAACAAAAACACTATTGCAAATAGGTTATTAGTGGCCTACAATGGAAAAGGACGCTTACAAGTATGTCCAAAGATGCAAGCAATGCCAAATGCATGGGAACCTAATTCATGCACCTACTCAATATCTTTAGCCAATAACATCACCATGGCCATTTTCATAGTGGGGATTAGATCTTGTAGGGAAAATAAACCCTACCTCCTCCAATGGACATAAGTTTATCCTCATAGCTATGGAATATTTCACAAAATGGGTTGAAGCAATCCTAATGACTTTCACAATAGGCAAGAAAATAGCTAAATTCATTTTGAATTATATTATTTGCAGATATGGAGTGCCCATGTGCATTGTAACTAATAATGAATGACCCTTCAAAAATCAAGAAGTGGGTGAGCTTTGTGAACAATTTAACATCCAACAATGTTTTGCAACACCCTACTATCCCCAAAGCAATGGTCAAGTTGAGGTGACAAACAAAACTATTTTGAAAATTTTAAAGAAATTTGTCAACGACAGTGTATGAGATTGGCATCTCCAACTAAATTTGGCTCTCTAGGCTTATTGAACTAGTGTCTGCATAGCAACTAGTACGACACCGTTCTCTTTGGTTTATGGTTCAGAAGCTATTTTGCCTATCGAGGTAGAATTGTCATCGCTCAGGGTCTCTCTTTAAAACATTATCTCAGAAGAAGACTATAGAGTAGCACGTTTGCAAGAACTAGAATTCCTAGATGAAAAATGATAAAGTGATGTGAATCATTTAAAATGATATCAAAACATAATGAGAAGAAGCTAAAACAAAAGAGTTAACCCACGTTGCTTCAAAATAGGAGACATCATTCTTAAAGAAAATCAAAGGAACTTTGTTGAACATGAAAAACCAAGAAAATTTGTGCCTAACTGGTTAGGTCCTTTTGTCATAATGAAATTAATTGGAAACAACACTTATCTTTTGCAAACAATGGAGGGAGATTCACTCCCTGATCCCATTAACAACATGCACCTAAAAAGATATTACATCTAAGGGTGGGTTCATTTCAATTTTCAATACTTCATTTGTATATATCTTCATTGCATTGCATATATTCATTTCAAAGTACATCGTAACTACTTGCATATCACCATTACACAACATATAGATGCATATCATTATTTCTTTCTCATATAGTTGCATCAATAAGTCAAAGAGATTGTCAGAGTCATTCACCTGTCTGCACCAAAAGGAGCGAAGGTTGTCTCATTTCCTAGATACTTGTTCATGAAGTCTTTAGGAGGCCTTTAGTCATTCATCTTCAATGTCATCTTTTGATTAATATTTATCCTTGGTTGGGTAGAGTTTTCACTATCAAGTCTTATTACCCAAAATCTATCAATTGCTATATCTCACACATTAATCAATAGCTCCAAGTCATTACAAATACCTAGTTAGTCATGTGGCTAGTGAAAAACCCAAAGTTCTACTTCACCGCTATTGTAATTGTCATACCCACATATGTTTCATTACTTTCAAGTCAAGGCAAAAAAATAAAATAAAAGAGTGTTATGCCAATATCCATATCAAAACATCAAGGCAAAATAAGCAATGATATATAATTAAAATATCATGTGTAATAAAATCTTGACTATGGGAACATGTGAATAACTCCATTAGGGTTATGGACACCTCGTGGAAATGGAGCAATATTTGAGAGATTATAGTACATAACCTCGTCGGAGCCCTAAAGCTTTCTAGCAGTGAGGCTCTATCCAGGTTACTTTTGAAGTCAGAATAACCTACGTATCTAGTCACATAGGATTCCAAGGGTCTTTGATGGTTATAAGAGTTAGAATAAATTCAATTGCACACACATGGGAAAAGAAAGATCAAATTTTCAAGAATTGGTGGAGAATTTTTCCGTGCCTCCATTCATAAATCTTGGTTACATAGTGTGTTAGGTTGGATGGTCTAAGGTTTTTTTGAGAACGGATTGAACTCCTATCTCTAAAACATTTCCTACCTTCAGTTCAATTAGTGCATTTCAGAATGAAAGATATACACTCATCCATGTTCTAATATGATCTGCATTTTTGTCATGCATCTTGCATTAGCATAACTCATATCAAAATTCATTGTCTCCATATGCATAGGTCTGCACACTTTGGCGCATAACTGAAAAAATCCTAAAAATCAGATAAACTCTTGAAAAAAATCCTAAAATCCTAAAATGTAATGAAAAAATCCTAAATATCCTAAAATGTCATGAAAAAATCTAAAAATCAGAAAATGTCCTGAAAAAAAAAAAAAATCAAAGCAAGAAAGCATGGGCCATCCATCAAATCAAATCAACAACAAACAAACTCTCAAAGTCTATAATAAAACTGATCACATGTCTTGTTAATCAATCTATCAATCAAACTCTATCAAACATCAACATGCCTTATACAAGGAAGGGTACACTCGAAACCAAACAGATCGGTCTTATATGAGGTACTCACTCTTTGAAACTGTTACATTCCTATCAATTATCACACAAATCAAAATTATGACCTAGATCAATATGACTAGTGAATTTTGTCCAAGTTAGTCTTATCTTTATCAATTAATGGCAGGTCATGTTTCATCGATACCAAAACATCAAAAATTTCAAAAATCCAAAAAACATCAAAAATTTAAAAAACTCCAAAAAAACATCAAAAATATCAAAAAATAAAAAAACATCAAAAATATCAAAAAATCAAAATTATCAAAAATATAAAAAATATAGAAAAATCAAGCCCAAAAAATTGAAATCCGCAATTGCTAATATTAATCCGCAATTGATGTTAAAATCCCACACAATTGAGAATATTTATCCGCAATTGCTATTAAAATCCATTGCAATTGTTATCAAAATCCGTTGCAATTGCTAAAATCCACCGCAATTGCCAGAAAGGGGGAAAAATACAAAAAAAATCAAAATATCAATCCACAAAATACAAAAACATTGAAAAAATCAATTGAAAACTTGCAGTAACATGTCTCGCAAGAGTCAAATATCCTAGTAGCTATCCAACAAACACTTCACATGAAGTTCACAAAGGATATAACTATCTTAAACCAAACATCTGCAATCAAACTGAACAAGTCATATCAATCGTATCAACTATCCATATCAACATGATCATTATCTTATCTTAAACAGAATCGGTACACTCAAAACCAAACAAGTCAGTCATAAACGGGGTCCAAAACTTCTAAAATTAGACATTATCAAAATCACATCAAACATATCAAAGTAAAGGCACAGTCAGTCCAACTACTAAGTTTTGTCTATTTTGGTTGACTCTCTTTCTCAAACTGGTAAAGATAATCTATTTTAGCTAGTCAAGGATGTCCAAAAAGTGACTAGAGGAGCTGTGATGGGCATGATCCTTTTATTTGTTTGTTGTTTATGGTTTGAACCAATGAAGTTCTGGGACAATTTCTCTGGTGGGTGTCTGTGATAGGAGCATTCAGTTTGTGAATGCTACACATACCTCGACCCCTAGCGTAATTCCTGAAATGGAGGGTTCATTCCTTGTCTACTACATATTTGTTTCTTTGCAATGAGATATCTATACAGCTTGGTTCCTCATACCCTAGTGTAATAAGATCCATTGTTAAATAATAAGGCTCAATGATGATAATGCATTGCACTACAAATAAAGCAATGAATACTTTCTCATCAAAATTTTATCAAATCATTTCTATCATATCTATTTCTGGAATAAACAAAGGTTGATTCAATTGATTTATCATTTCATATCTATTCTATGTCTAACAACTAACAATTCTTCCAAATTCATGATTTTTAATACCTATTTTGACACAACAACAAAAATAATATCATCACATTACATTTTCATATACATCACTTCATAATATTAGTCCATTGCATTATAATAAGAATTTCATCAACCATTATACATCGCAAGATAAAGGTACATCACATCACTACATGATATCACATTCACATTACAATCATTATCACATAAGCATAAAAAAAACAAAGATAAATTAGAATCATTATCACCTCAGAAAAGAAAGAGCGCACCAACATCTCCTATCATGGAATCAAATGGTGAAGACATGAGGCAACTTCTACAAGAAACTAGCATAGAGACATCTAGTAGTACAGTACCTGAAACATCTACACAAGCAAACATGGTGACAGATATAGGATTAACGCTAGTAGATGAGGCAAATCTTTGGTTACTGTTGTAGATAGGAAATTGAGGAAATCATCAAAGCAAGTAACAAATTGGCCTAGCTCAATCACAAAAACTCAATTGCAATGACAACAATCCTAATTACACTCAATAAAGACATGAAAACAAGACATCAATTCAAACGCAAACCATTACAAACTTGAATGTCTCCTTCATGTGGCTCCATTGTCCTTCTTTCTCCTTCAAATAGCTTTGTTGTGGATCTCACCTACTAATGCATGAGCATGATGTGAAAGCAAGTAGACAAGATGATAGTGCAAGAATACTAGAAGCGTGATTGATTCGACCAAGGATCAGGGATCAGGGACCTTGATTGAAGAAATTCATCCAATTTATAGACAAATTGGAGAAAAGACAAGATTAGCATTAAATTGACATTAGAGGCAATTGATTTCAAAAATGGCACAATTGAGTTAAAGAAAGAAGGTTATGACACCTTCTATGTCATGAATTATGACATATTGCCAATGCAAAGGTTAGAGGACTAGAAGCTTATGACATCTTGCTATGCCAATAGTATGACGCATGAGAAATTCATGCTTCCACCGAAGCACAAAAATAGGGAGAGACTAGAGAGAAATTGATTAGGTGGAAATTGAATTTGACAAATTAGAAAATAGGTGGAAATCAGGAATTAGGAAAATTAGAAATTGATGAAATTAGAAAAATAAGTGAATTAATTAACAATTTTTCATTTATTAATTAATTCACAAAGAGGGAAGAATTAGTTAGCCAATTAAATAAACATTTAATTGTGACAAGAAGACTTAGGATAAATAAATAAATTATTTAACCTAGAGGGAAAATGGAGAGAAAATGACAAACAAGGTTAAATGAATAAATCATGAAACCCTAGAAGATAAATTAGAAATGCAAGGACGACAATCATGTAAGATTGATTTGATGTCGATTTGATCATGATTTTGAATTGATAAATGATTTGATTGATAAATGCACTGAGGAACAATGACAAATTGATCCAAATTGACATGATTGAGAAAGATGACGATTGATGACAAATTGATCGCAAGACGACAAGATTGAAAATGACAATGATTGATGACAAATCAATCGCAAAATGACGAGATTGAAAATGACAATGATCAATGACAAATCGATTGCAAAATGATAAGATTGAAAATGACAACAATCGATGACAAATCGATCGCAAGTCGACAAGATTGAAAAGAGGACAAAACCCTAATTAGGATTGACGATGTCCAAAATGAAATTGAATTGATGATGTCAAAATATGCTAAATGAGCATGCACATTGATGCGACAGGATAAGATTGACCAAAATCATGACTAAAAGATTGTTATCAACAAGACCAAATTCAAAAGCAAGACAACTGAAGAATGCAGAAGAAGGACTCGATTCTCACAAATGATAAAGACCAAGTGCGTGACATAGGAGAAATGTTAATGCAACGCAAAAGCCTAAAATGAGGCAATGCGCAAATGTTAACGTACGATTCCGCAAGCGTTGATCATTTTTAGACGTCTACATTTTGCCCCTCTTTGAGACAATGCGATATTAAGAATTGTTTCAAAGAACAATAAAGAAAATGCCCTAGACAATGACAATGACATATGCATGCCCCCTCGAGGAATTGGCCGGAAACATCTAGAAAAGAGGCCAATTGATCGATAAGAATGATAGAACATGATAGGAGCAAACAGACTGAAAATCAGAGATCGGATATACGAATGACAAGCAATTGAAGGTGCAAAAGACCACGACCGACATGAGATGGAGAGAGTGCACGTCCATGTATGCACTGACAAAGATCTATAAATGAGACAAAGAGAGTGAAAATTGCTCATTTGCACTAGCCCAAGAAGTGGATTTGTTGCTCTGGAAACGGACACTTGCAGAGAGATGGTGAACATTCCAATGGCAGATCACCTCGGAGAACATGTACGCACCTACAGACGACCAGACGATGTGGGAGCAGCGGTATGTATCTCAAAAACCCATATTGTCAATTTTATGAATTTTGATCGCTTGCGGGACATTGCGGGGCCCACAGGGAATGCAGAAACTGATTTCTGTGCTTGTGTGAGTGCATCCTGTGCTTGTGTAGGGTATCCTACACTTGTGTAGGGTACACAAGTGCAAGTTGTTGCTACATAGGCGCAAGACTTATCACACAGGTGCAAGTTGTTGCTACATAGGCGCAAGACTTATCACATAGGTGCAGTTGTGCATTGGGAACCCTAATTTGGCCAAAAACAGCATGCGAATGATCCAAAAAGGGGGGATAAGATTAGGATAGGTCAAAATAGATGAGAAACACCCTGATTTGGACATGAAACAAGGAAATGTAGCCCATAGAAGGAAACCCTAAAACTGACAAAATGTGCCCCAATTGTGATGCAGAGTCGACAGTATCCATTGATCACACGGGAGAACCGACCTGACTGCTTCATGTTACGACATAGACTCAAGAGCATGGACAGAGATACATTAGCAGGACTTGGAATATACTATATCACATTCATGCCTAAGATTAGGGAAAACACAGGACTACTCACCGCATTGGCAGAGCGATGGCATTCAGAGACCTCCTCATTCCATCTGGCGACTGAAGAGGCGACTGTGACACTAGAGGATGTATGGCATATCCTCCGCATTCTGATTCATGGGGAGATGATAGAGTATGACCCAGTTGCAGGGAGAGATGCTTTGTGCAGATTATTTGAGTGCGATGCAGATGATCTAGATATCGTAGAGAGGGAGATTGGCTGGGAGACCATGGCATCAAAGTATGATCGGCGATATGTGGTGATAGCAGTGGTTATAGCATGTCTACTAGCAGGGGACAGACGAGGACATGGATTCCCTATTGGATGGGGAAGAGTGCTAGAGCGGATGGCGACAGAGGGTACAGTGTATGCATGGGGACCATGTGTACTTGCTATGCTATATTTTTAGTTGCATCAAATAGCATATCAGGGAGTGCAAACTTTGAGCTATGGAGTCACACTGCTACAGGTATGGGCATTTGAGCACATAGCCATATGTCGACCGATTGTAGAGAGATAGGTATTACCACACCAACCATACATGTACTACTATGGGGGAGCACTGAGATAGGGTCCTTTTGGATACATATTGTACTGGCGACATGAGCTAGACAGATTGAGAGAGTTCACATGGAGGCCATATCTTGATTGCCTTGGATGGTCAGATGATAGTGATGAGCTATCGTATTGTAGACAGGAGAGGTACTTGATTGGGTGACCAGTGAACCGCCAGAGGGTGATTGATATGTACCTACCAGAGAGAGTCAGACGACAGTTTGGAGAGAGGCAGGATATACCTAGAGGGACTGCACACTTTGCCCGATCTCACAAAGAGACGAGTCAGTGGGGGAGAATGATTCAGCCACACATAGCATATGCCAACTTCAGACAGCTACAACAGAGATAGTGGGATTGGAGATCTGATGTGGTGGATGTCAGGATGATAGAGGAGTATGAGCGATGGTTTGCATGACAACGGCCAGTGCCATTGACAGATCCCGATATTCCGGTACCAAGGAGATAGGAGGACTTCCCACTCATAGGAGAGGAGGAGGGAGATGATGAGGATGAGGAGGATGAGGGTGGTGATGAGAATAGAGATGAGGATGAAGAGGATGGAGATGATGAGGGGGATGATGACTATGAGCCAGATTCAGCCGATCAGGAATCATTGCAGGATATACCCATAGAGTTGGAGATAGCTAGCCTAGAGGAGATGGAGATGTGCAAGGCTACCATAGCGAGTCAGCATGATCACATTGCGACATTAGAGAGACAGAATGCCATCCTTAGGATAGAGTAGGATCAATTCAGAGTAGAGATAGCCAGACTTATAGTGGCTCAAGATACAGCAATAGCCCAGGCACAACAAGAAGAACAGAGAGTCATTGAGTATATCGGGTCGATTCAGGATGCCAGTGCACGGGAGATGGCACAGATGTTGGTAGAGACCAGAGAGGAGATACACCATTGGAGGACACTATATGAGAGTGTAGTTCCACCATAGTAGAGAGCAGCATCATATCGGGCACGATCAAGGACAGAGAGCAGGGCATGCTCTCAGAGGTCAGTGAGCAGCATGGGGGTGAGTGGACCTATGAGACCACCACAGCCAAGACCAGGAGGGACATCATCCATGAGACATGGCAGAGATGAGGAGGATAGAGGGAGCACCCAGTGACAGAGGCACATGCTCCTTAGGACAGAGACAGATGTAGTTTGACATTATGTAGTCAGACTGCGGGCCATACTTAGGACAGACAGTCCAATTTTGTACTCCGATATTATGTGGATATATGATATGATATGCATCGATATGATGGGATGCAATGTGTTATGACTTATGTTATTTTCCATGTATGGATGACGTATGCACTATTTATGTATTATTGTGGAACATGTATGGATATATTTTTTTATGTGTTTTTGATGCATTTATAATATGAAATGGATAAAATGCTTGATATGATGCTTGATGTAATGCAAATGTACTAACCGAATGGATGCAGGATGCAGCATATGTGTGTGGAGATCGGAGAACAAGATTGAACTGACTATCCAAACTAACAAAAGAAATGTTAGTAAGAAGAAATGAAACTGAGGACAGTTAGAGACAAAGAAAAACTTGCTTTCAGTAATGCACTTTATAGGTGAGAACCTTTATGTTAATGTAGCAAAATGGATGTGTAGCATCATGGCATTGAAGGCCAGAGCTGAAATGCAACCCTTTTTGCAAAAGACAAACACATCGTAGACAAACAGCAATCACAACAAAAAAAGAAAGGGACCATGAACCATCTCAGTCACTCTAAATCACTCAGTGACATCATCGAGCAACATAGGAACATGATTGAAGATAAATCAATAAATGATAAGACTCGCTAATTCCAACAAGTCAAACAAACATCTTGATCTACATTGTCAAAAGTTGAAAGTGTTGATAGGACATTCATGTTGTCTAGTTTCAGGGAATGTGGTACCCCATCTAAGACAAGACACAGTCTGGTTTTGATTATACCACACCCTATATAAGACCTATGATAGTAGCCAAGGACGAACGATATTAATGTTGATGTTCAATTGATAAGACAATTGTGATCAGTTTGAATGTCTGGTTTGATTGAAAAAGTTCATCTGTTAACGCATGATCTCATTAAAGCACAATGTGTGATTAATTGTCATTGGATGTATGCTCAGCGATCTGTCTATGCACAAAGGGATCTTTTATTGCAAAATGCGTGTTTTTGGATTTTAATGTTTTGAAAATTTTTTGTGGTCATTTTTTTCAGGACTTTATTTGAATTTTTAGGGATTTTGTTCAGGACATTTTTTAATTTTTTTGGGATTATTTCAGGAATTTTTTCAATTTTTTGGATTATTTCAGGACATTTTTCAATTTTTTTGGATTATTTCAGGACATTTTTTAGTTTTTATGATTTTGCCCCCAGTGTCTAGCAAGGCAAGGAATATGACAGGTGAATAAATAGGCTTTTTGAAATGATGGTGGATAGAGGGAAGACAAAGGCCTTTTATTATGGAGACAACATAGATGCAATTTTCAAGGGCTATTACGTGATGGGACAAGAGACTGGATATGACAATGTAAAGCAGTGACATGGCATGAGGGACATGTCAAGAGGTTTTTGAAATCATGTTTAAATTTTGCGTCCTTATGTCAGATCAAGATCAAGGAATGAAACAGAGTGTATGGATAGTGATAAGATATGGATAGGATAAGCAAGACCAAGAATGGATAAGGGACATGGACTGAAGGTCAAGATAGGATACGGGATAGTGGCAGAAAGTTGCAATAAGCTAGGGAATATGGATGAAAGGTTATAATAAGAAAATGGATAAATACCAAAAGCTATGATAGACTAAAAGCTGAAAACAAGATACATGATGCTCATGATGATCCTTAGCCTTGTCAAGATCAAAGGTGGAAAGAGGAAAATGTACATGAGGGATGATAGGACAAGGAAGGGGTATGATAGGATAATGGAACAATGAGGGAAAAAAGGATATGATAGGATAAAACCTGTCCCCAAGTATGGTATGCAAGAAGTTCATAAATTACGCATGATGCCTGTTTGCTAGGTTTTCATCATGGTACTTTCCCAAGGCGCCTATTTGCCAGGTTTTCACCAGTGGACGAATTATTTTTGCTTTTTTTTTTTCTTTCTTTTCTTTTTCTTTTCACTTTTTTGATTTTTTTGTATTTTTGAGCTTTTGATTTTATTTTTTTTGTATTTTGACTTTTTCAATAGAAGATGGACACATGATAAGGGATGGAAGAAGGACTCAAACATCTTTTTGTTCAGATAGTAGCCTTGAAAAAAAAATGGACCATGACCTTTAAAAGTATGCTCAAAGACGTTGGTAGGATAAGGACATGGAAAAGAGATGAAACTAAAGCAAGGATTTATGCAAAGGATTGGACCAAATGGATCGAAGGATGGAAAATATGCATTGGATAATGGATAGGGTATTGGAAGAACTATGCTTGAGTGGATAGAAATGTTGGCAAGATCGACATTGGCACACACCCTGAGGGGTGATGGACTGATGGAGGAAAAATGTATTTTGGATATTGAGATTTGGATGGAGGAATAGCTATGGATTTTGGGACATAAGGGCCCAAAATGGATGGAGGAATAGACTTGGACGGTTTGGATGGAGGAATAGCAATTTTGGATGCCAATTTAGATGCTTCTTTAGGCTTTTGTGCTTCAAGGAGCCACCTAGGGATCCACATGGTTTTTGATTTTTCATGCTTTTGTGGTTCCTTGGAGTGCATTGCTTGCACAAGGGATTTAGGAACCCATATAGATTTTAAATTTTATTTTTGAGCAATGGGCCTTTGTGGCCTTTTGGATATTTCTTTTTCTTTATAGATCATATTGTTCTTTGTTTTGACATGTCGATTATATTGGACATGTTGATCCTTGAATACATGTGGATTTCTAGACTTATGACTTTTATAATTGGTATCCAAATTGCTTGGAGGGGGAAAGGAATGCATGGATGGATATGAATGAAATGGACTTCTTTTGGATTGATGAAATTTACTCAAGGATTTGTACCTTTGCTAACCTTGCATAGAGGATGAAGGGATATAAGGACCTAAGATGGATGGAAAGTATGATGGGGAAGGGATATGTTTTGATTTTGATAGAGGGATACCAACATCTTGAGAGCGAGTTGTGTAGACATGACCCTTAAGATATTCTTTAACATGAAGGGATGCTTGCTTATGGAGATCTACTCCTTTGCCTTTATGAATATCTTGACTTGTAGGATACTCTTTTCTTTTGGAAGAAGACGCGAGTCCATTATGAGGTGGATATGATATGAGAGAAATAATGAGATCTTGAAGTGGATCAGATTGCACCAAAGTGGAAGAACCCATTGTTAATGTCAGGGGTTCATGAACATCTTGCACTAACATGTTAGAATCATGAGGGGTATCAGGATCACTAGGGGGATTAGGATCACAAGGGAAACTATGATTGTGTGGTGGACATGGTTCAATGACAGGCTCTTCAAGAGATGGAATAGGAGAAATAATGGGATCATCAAAAGAAATACGATCTTGGAGTGGATATGGAGCATTAAGAAAAGGAGATGGAGGAACAAAAGGATATTGTGGAGGATTTAAAGGAATAATTTGATCTTGACAAGGAGGAAGATCATTGAAATCCTCTTTAAAGGTGCTTTGCTCTTGACTTTCAATGGGATCATCAGAAAGGATGGAAGGGATATCTTGATCTTTCTCGGGGAATGGAGTGTCAATAGGACTTTGGATAGGATGGACAAGAATAGGGGAATCATCATGAGTGTCTGGGAACATGGGGTCCTAGTCAATAATTGGATGGGATGATAAGGTTTCAAGATCTTGATCTTGATCTGTTTTAACACGCGTTTCTTTATGCTCTAAATTATCCTCTTGACATGGGGTTGGACTTTGGATATGCATGGAGGATTCTGACAAGGAATCAATGTTTTGGCATGAAGGAAATGCACTTTGAACATTTGTGATGGATTCTGGCAAGGAATCAATGCTTGAACATGAGGAAGAGGGACTTTGAATGGGGTCCTCTAAAATAGGTAATGGTAATAAAGTGCATGGTGGCATTGGATCTTGTATTTCTGAAACATGACAAGGATGTGCATCATGAATTGGATTATCGTGGCAGTCAATTATGGATAGCCCTTGGGTAATTTCATCCTTGGGTGTATTGTTTGATGAGGACAATATGGAAGGTTCTTGTGAAACTTCTAGAGGTGTAGGGATAGATGCCACTGGAGAGTCAATTTGCTTGCGAGAGGATGAGGCATTGCTAGACATAAGTGTATTATCTTTATCTTCCTCAAAGAACTCACTTGGTAATTTCCTTAAGATCATTGCAATAAAGCCACCTTTCTTTCAAGGTTTTGACATAGTTGTATCTGGAATTTGAACTTGTTTGGCAAGGAGTTGGTTCTAGTCTGATGTCATGTTTTGATATTGGACTTGGTTCAATTGTTCCAACATGTTTGAAACTTGGGTTGGTGTGTGCTGCAACCTTTTTTTTTGAATGTTTGGTTGTGGTTGTTGACATTGATATTCCACCATTGGTTGAACCATTTGTGGACATTGTATAGTTGGTTGGACATATTGTTGAAATTGGACCATTGGTTGTATTGGTTGTATATGTTGAACAATTGGTTGTGTCTGTTGGAAATGTTTGAACTGTTGAACCATTGGTTGTATTGGTTGAAAATCTGATTGATAGTAAACACCTTCTTGTTCTTGTTGTGGAGGCACATAATGTTGAAATTGATGTTGTCTCTTTTCTTGAAATTGTTTCATCATCTCTATTTGTGAGAGGAGAGCTAGTATGTCTGATCGTTCAAGAAGAGATCTTACATCAATTGGCTCAATCTTACATTTTGGACATTTGTGATCTATTCTTCTCAATGTTTTTCACTCTTTGTTCCAATATCTCCTTTTTTTGAGCTAGTTTCTCCTCTAGTTTTTGTATTTGGAGACTTGTTTCATCATGATAAGTTTGATCCAAGTTCTGAGACATGTAGAGATTGGATTGACATGATTGATTGCTCAATTGTGATGACATGGATTCATAAGAAGGTTGAGACCTCATTTCAAAAAACATGTCACTATGCAATGAAACTAATGGGATTGACAAATGCAACCTAAAGGATGACAATGCAACTTAATGTTTTTGTTTTTTTTCAAGATTTTGACAAACTCATGAATGCAATTCTAAAAATGAGACCCTTAGGAAATTGAAATGATGTTTAGACCTCAAAGGACAAAAGGACCAAGTGACAATAGGACAAATTGACAATGTCTCACCTATATGCTTGGATACTAAGCTAGGTTTTGACCAAATGACATTGATGACAAAAAGACAAAAGTTTGATAAGGTCTAGACTTCCTAACAATAACTCAGGGTTTATCAAAGATTTGCATTACTCAAGTATGACAAAACCTAGTTTTGACACTATATGCAAAGGGACAATTACTATGCAAATGACCCTAATATGATATGATAATGACCTAAGCTTGATGAAGAGACCTAGGGTATGCAAATGTGACCTAATGTTATGAGGACAAAGATGCAAATGCAAATGTATGACAATGTCAACCTAAGACAAAACCTAAGGTTGAATTATGAAATGGTATTACTCTAATGCAAGAGGACACATGCAAATGGATGACCCTTATTGATATGCAAAGGAGTATGACCTAGGTGAAACTTAACCTTGGTAATTGACAATGAATTTGCAAAATGCAAACCTAGGATGAACCTAAATCTAAGTGACATGAATGTTGAGACAGGATTTTGAAAAATGTTTGACAACCATGTTTGAAGATGTTTTGAACTTTGTTGGATGAAATGCTCTTGTGTTTAACCTTGTTTTGAATCAATTTATCTTGTTTTTGAAATGAGACACAACTCAAATTTTGACAAACAAAGAAGACAAGATATTTCAACTTAGACTCAAGACAATCATGCTCATTCCCACATTTCTTATGGATGGCAAGGGCAATAGGTACTTGAGAGGTAGACTCGTTATGAGATTCAAGGAGAATACATAGATGCTTGACCCCATGGGCTCCCCTCCACGGCACTCACTTCTCAGGGTAGCCAAGCATCAGTCCCCATGGAAATCTCCCCATGGTGAACTTAGTATCTCTTCCAAGTATCCGAACTTGTCCTTCTCAAGCAACTAGAAGGATTTTTGGCCTCTAAATACAAGGTGTTTAGTAAGGATTTCTGTTAAGCGTTACTCCTTGGTGTCACGCAAGTGTGATTGAGATATTAAGCCCACCAAGATACCAAAAAAATGTAGTCATGCAAGCACGATTTAGACCATGAGGCCCTACTTAGATGTTGATATGAGAAAGAGTTCAAGGGTCATCACTTCCCAAGTAACTACAATTCCCACGTAACCCTTCCTTCAAAGATTTCGCTCATCAGGTGTTTATTTATAGTGAGTTAGAATGCCAAGGTATTCTAGCCATACTCACTTTGGGTCATTCCCTTCTCACGATTATCACTTGCTTGCAAAAGAAAGCAAATGGTCAGGAAGGCAGGCCCTCTAAAGGTGACAAACAATCTGAACCAAGAGAATGGTATTGAAGATCTGGATTTCTGATCACCCTAAGAAGGATGAGAGCATACTCTCCTACTCTGATGTCAAACTCAACAATCAAAGCAAACACACATTCATTCCATCCTATTTAGCAATAATACTAAGTGCCTAAATATGAATTACAAACACAAAGTTTAGTTGGAGTCCAAGGCAACCTGCAAAACCACCAAGTCAAAAGTTTGATTTTCTTAGTCTTTGACTAGCGAACCTGCATACAATGTGTTAGTAGTTTCATTTGTTGTCTTTGTCATGCGTATGCCAAGGTGCTGCACAGAGAATCAGTACCAAAAACCAAAAAAGCAGAAACAGAATGCAAAACAAAACAATTTGCAAGTAAAAAACACTACTTTTTACCTTTGTTTCTGGCCCTACACAAGCGCAGAATGTCTCACACAAGCCCAGAATGCTTGAAACAGGTGCAGATTGTCCTTGACATAGGTGCAGAATGCTTGACATAGGCACAAATTGTCTCACACAGGCGCAGAAGTTCTCAGAAAACCCTGCATTACCCTGTTTCTTGGGTTTTTCACCTGCAAATCAACTCAAAAGCACTCAAGACAATGGTTAGGGGGTTAGTTCACGTTGGGTTCACCAATTAATGTAGATAGGAAATTGAGGAAATCATCAAAACAAGTAACAAATTGGCCTAGCTTAATCATGAAAACTCAATTACAATGACAACAATCCTAATTACACTCAATAAAGACATGAAAACAAGACATCAATTCAAATGCAAACCATTACAAACTTGAATGTCTCCTTCATGTGGCTCCATTGTCCTTCTTTCTCCTTCAAATAGCTTTGTTGTGGATCTCACCTACTAATGCATGAGCATGATGTGAAAGCAAGTAGACAAGATGATAGCGCAAGAATACCAGAAGCGTGATTGATTCGACCAGGGATTAGGGATCAAGGACCTTGATTGAAGAAATTCATCCAATTTATAGACAAATTGGAGAAAAGACAAGATTAGCATTAAATTGACATTAGAGGCAATTGATTTCAAAAATGGCACAATTGAGTTGAAGAAAGAAGGTTATGACACCTTCTATGTCATGAATTATGACATATTGCCAATGCAAAGGTTAGAGGACTAGAAGCTTATGACATCTTGCTATGCCAATAGTATGACGCATGAGAAATTCATGCTTCCACCGAAGCACAAAAATAGGGAGAGACTAGAGAGAAATTGATTAGGTGGAAATTGAATTTGACAAATTAGAAAATAGGTGGAAATCAGGAATTAGGAAAATTAGAAATTGATGAAATTAGAAAAATAAGTGAATTAATTAACAATTATTTATTTATTAATTAATTCACAAAGAGGGAAGAATTAGTTAGCCAATTAAATAAACATTTAATTGTGACAAGAAGAATTAAGATAAATAAATAAATTATTTAACCTAGAGGGAAAATGGAGAGAAAATGACAAACAAGGTTAAATGAATAAATCACGAAACCCTAGAAGATAAATTAGAAATGCAAGGATGACAATCATGTAAGATTGATTTGATGTCGATTCGATCATGATTTTGAATTGATAAAAAATTTGATTGATAAATGTGCCGAGGAACAATGACAAATTGATCCAAATTGACATGATTGAGAAAGACGACGATTGATGACAAATTGATCGCAAGATGACAAGATTGAAAATGACAATGATTGATGACAAATCAATCACAAAATGATGAGATTGAAAATGACAACGATCAATGACAAATCGATCGCAAAATGATAAGATTGAAAATGACAACAATCGATGACAAATCGATCGCAAGTTGACAAGATTGAAAAGAGGACAAAACCCTAATTAGGATTGACATTGTCCAAAATGAAATCGAATTGATGATGTCAAAATATGCTAAATGAGCATGCACATTGATGCGACAGAATAAGATCAACCAAAATCATGACTGAAGATTGTTATCGACAAGACCAAATTCGAAAGTGAGACAACTGAAGAATGCAAAAGAAGGACTTGATGCTCACAAATGATAAAGACCAAGTGCGTGACATAGGAGAAATGTTAATGTGACACAAAAACCCTAAAATGAGGCAATGCGCAAATGTTAACGTACGATTCCGCAAGCGTTGACCATTTTTAGACGTCTACAACTGCCAATACTTTTTCCAAGGGAAACAACTTTATCTCCTCCATTTGAGTTAGATGAAGAAATACTCCAAAGACTGATACCAGGATTAAGAAGGCTATCCACAATATAAAGAAGATTCACTGATTTAAAATAAACTTAGTTACAAGAATAAGAGTAGATGAGTGACACATAATCAGAAAGTGAAACATACATAGAAAGTGTCACAAATTCTCATGACTATGAATTTCCATCTGATAATGAAGACAACCCACTACCGATTTATGATGAAGACACATCAGGTCATAACCAAGTATTCATGATATTAGGATCTTCTATGATAGCAGGAGACAAAGACTTACCCCTTATGCATCCATGTTTAATTGAATGGGGGCAAAAAGGAAAGCCACAATTAGATTGGTTTCAAAATGATGAAGCCATAGATGAATTCTTGGGTGCAAGGGACAGACTCCCTTATAATGATCACAAAGCTAGCTTTGCAGTAGATTTAGATAGAACTGTATATTTTGGAGAAGTAAGATCCTCCCCTATTGTTCACCAAAAGTGATAACCAAAGTATACCTGCAATCTATCTATGAGATAGCCAATCTCAATCAATGAAACACCTCAGGGCTTGGACAACATGACAAGGATATGAATCCTTCTACTCTTCAGGCTCTGCAAAACCTAGGCGGGTATACCTTTGATGCATTTAATCAGACCTATTACACACAAGACTACATCAATCAAAAGTAGATGGATCTCAAAAGGTTCAAAAACTAAGAGATAACTGCAGATGGGCTAGATCCACACTTGCAACTCAACATTTTGAATCATGAGATGGAGGGACACTTCCACATAACATAAAATATAAAAAGATATTTTGATTTTGGATTTTTAAATGGTGTTTTGACAACCTTTAAATATTACAAGAGACCAGTGCCTTATCCAAGCCACAGAGTCATGCATAAAAATGGAAGAGAAATCTCAGATGCAAGTTCTTTTCAACATTAAATTTTCATGTATCAATGCCTTACATTAATACAATCCTCTGCTTTGTCACAAAACCATACTTATATGTAGATATCCCATATGCATTCAAAATCATTAATGCTAGGTTTTAGGATTTAAATCCTTCCTTGAAGAGTACCCAAAAGACAACATTACACTCTTAGAGGAATCTAAAAGAGACAACTCAAATTATCCTTGATAATATGAAATTATATGAATCTGAGTACATTTTGGAGATAATTTCATGGAAACTCACACATGCCTTGCATATGTGTGAACCTGCAAACTGAAACTAAACCTATAGTAAAGACAACACTGAAAACATAGACAAACACACTGTCATTTGCATTGATAAAAGGATGTCGTCACTGGAACCTGCAATTTTAGATTTCTCCCTTCGAGCAAATCTCTCAAAGACTGGAACCCCTACAACTAAGAAGAATTGTGAATAAGAAGGAGAGGGAAGAGAATCAAATCTACAACTAAAAATTGCCAAGTGTCTCCCCTCTAACTGAATTTTGTTCCCGTGGATACTACTTCCAAAATATCTCACACTTGTCAAAATTAACCTCATAATTGGATTCCCCACTCCGAGAGCTTTCTGAAAACATATAACACTTTATATTTTGGCCAAAATTTAGACCCTGGGCGAATTAATTCTCCAATGTGCTCAATCATTTAAATTTTTTGAAATTTAATATAGTTTAGACTATATCATTTACTCATTTTAATTTTGATTTTTGCCTCTGATGTGCTCTGACGCTTCGCCATGTGATGGCCTCCAATTGGTCGATGGGGTTGACCGGATGCCACCTGGGATGACACCTCATCACCACCACATGTTCGCTTGCTCATCCGTCACTTGGCTACCATGTGTACACCACCTCAGCACCACTAGACTACCACCTATGTGCGAACTGTGTGCCACGTCACTGCCACCTCACCGGGACCCACCTACTGGACATTTAACTGTACCCACCACCTAGATTTTGCAACTTCACAGGGTGTAACTCGCGTGCATCTTCCTTTCACGAAATAGCGTGCACCGTTGATCCATCTCGAACTTGCTCACTCGTTAAGCCAAACTTCCTCTGCAAAATTTTACCTGTCTGCCTCAAGAAGCATGTCTGCGTGGGGTCCACCTGGTCATCGCTCAGTCATCTCCTCTATCGCCTCAGGAAGTGTGCTCACGCGTGGGCCCATCTTGGGTGCCATCAAGAACCATCCGTCAAAAGCCTTTATGGCTTAGACATATTACTTGGGTAAGGCCTTGGTTATAAATATTAAAATTTTCCCTCCCACCACCAATGTGGGATAATATCGTTTTGCCTGGTAATGCACTTTGAAGTAATTTCTGGGACTTTCATGGCTGCCAATGCATTTTATTGGAGATTTTAAGGAAATTTTCAACGCCACAGAGAGGGACGACTGGCCTTCATTTGCTAATCTTCTGCACTCTTTAAACTCCAATGCCATACATGCCAATTACATTTGGTTCTCAACGCTGCCTCTCCATAACTCCACACAGGGGAATACTATTGCATTTGGCATTATTCCATGTTTCAATGGCCTTTATCACCAATCACGTGAGAGGGGACTTGTTGTTTTATTCATGCTAAAGGAGAGAAGACACCATGTGATCATTTGGAACTGCAAGCTGCTATACACCATCACATTGCATTTGCCCTTTCACTGACCAGAGACTTTCATGTGGGGAAGGAGGTTTTACACACAGCAAACTGCATTGTTTTCTAAAAAAAAACTCAATCCTCTCACATGGCACGCAAGAGGAGAACAACATTCTGACTTGCAATGCCTCTACTTTGAAACTTCAATGCTGCCTAAGCATCACGTGGGGTGAGGGGGAATTGCAATAGTTACAATTTGCTGTTGGTTTTCAACTCCATCAGCACTAATTTCCTCCTCTCATCTTGCATTAATTTGGAGTTTTTCTTTTTGAATGTTGAATGTTATATGACTTTTGATATCATCCCCTTCCATCATGTTACCTGCCATCATTGCAATTGCATAAAAAGAATTCATACTGCTGCTCCTCCACCATTCTTGCAAAGGAGAGGATTAGCTCCACACTTTACATACCATGCATAGGGAAGATGCCAGGAAAAGTCACGGCATTGGCAACACACTTGCCAAATGCATTGCTAAAGAATTGTATTTGAAAACTATTTTTAAATCCTTTTAATTTGCTACAGCAGGGGATGACATTGGCAAAGTTGTGGAATTTGGCTCTTGCCAGCCATTGCATAAGTTTTTTTTAAAAAAAAAAAAACTCGGAACCTCTGATATGCTACTGTTGAACATTCAACATTGAATAAGCCAATATCATTAATCACTTCCTCGATTATGTCTAGGGGTTGAAATGCCATAAAATGAAAACATTCTGTCACACAATTAATGCGCGGGCATGAGCCAGGTCAGGCCCCAAAGTGGGTCTGACTAAATTTTTTTTTTGATTTCATGCAACTGACCTCTGGAATTATTTAGGAACCTTAAACACACCTCTGGAAACGATCGGCATCATTTTTGGATCATAAAATTGCATTTTTCAACTTTCAAGCAATTATGCCACAATTTTCGCATTTAATCGCGAAGACGTAATTTTCAAACCTGTCAAAACACCTTTCTGGAGCTCGCCATCTGACAAGCGTGTACTCTGATATACAAGGATTACTTCTACCAAATGGTTTCTCAAGATGAGTCCCGAGAAAAGAGATATTAATTTTTGAAAATGCCTAACTGGCTTTGTCGACACTGCGGACTTGATGAAGTCAATGTCTTGGCAACACATGACGCCTTTCTCAAAAATATCAAACGACCTCCATAGGCCCTCAAATTTGAAACATAGGTACCTTAAAGTACATATTAAATCTTTGAATTCTTAGTTCGATCACCAGACTGACAGGATGAAAATGGCGCGCTCACCAAAACGGCTACATTAACTGATATAACACTGGAGTGCGGATAACTGAATTTGATGGTAAAATGAGCTCTTTTGAAAACTGATCAAACGAATTGATAAAGGCTTGAAATTTGAAACGTAGCTCATAATTTATACCAACATTATCCTGGAACAAACATTATGGCATGACGCTTACTGAGGCAACTTTTACACTTATGCGAAACAGGGACTTGCCAAAACATAGAAACTGCAAATGGATTTGGCTTCAAAAACTGAGCAAATGGATTCGTTAAGAATTGAAAATTTGCAAGATCACTCACATTTATGCATAGAATTGAATCCACTTTGAAATTTTTCATGACGATCAATAGGGCAAAAGATGTAATCTCTCAAAGTAGGCTACTCAATAAAATCTGCATTTGTGCCTAAAATGCACTTTCAGCTCACCCCTCGAAATGGGTACCTGGTAAACTTCTCCAAACTGAATTATAAAAGTTTCACATCACTGAATAGGCCAAATGAAAGGTGTAGGACATGAATCCCAAGCCTTACCCTCTGAAAATCAACTGGCTCCATTTTACCCCCTTGCTAACTAGGCCATTCAAACTGACTTATTTTAATCAATCCCAACATCCCCTACTCAAGATAATGAAATAAATAAGAACACAATGGATTCTCTACTTATTGATAAAGAACAATTAGCATTATTGGTAGAAGAAAATGAGGAAATCAACATCGGTGATGCTGAAAAAGTTCGTAACATTCACCTAGAAAAATCCCTAGATCCAGTAGAAAAAGAAAAATTTATCAAATTCTTTAAGCAAAGACCAATCAATTTTGCATGGTCTGATGTAGATATTCCTGAATTAGACCTTGAATTGGTCTTACATCACTTGTCATTGCTTCCAGGAGTAAAACCATATAAGCAAAAGCTCAAGAAGATGCACCCTCACATAGCCTTGTTAGTCAAAATTGAGCTACAAAAATTGTTAGATGTGGGTTTCATTAGGCCCATAGACTATGTTGAATGGATTTCAAATCTAGTCCTAGTATCCAAGCATACTAGAGGTATTAGGATCTACACCGGCTTCAAAGATCTCAACAAGGCTTACCCAAAAGATGACTTTCCACTCCCTAACATAGACATTATAGTGGACTTGATAGCTGGAAATGAAATGCTATCACTCATGGATAGTTTTTCTGGTTATAATCAAATCAAAATTGCACCAGAAGACCAACCTAAAATAGAATTCACTTGTCCATGGGGAACATATTGCTGGAATGTGGTGCCATTCGGCCTTAAAAATCCAGGTGCCACTTATCAAAGGGCAATGACCACCTTATTCCATGACATGATACACACAATCATGGAAGATTATGTAGATGGCTTGCTAGAAAAGTCCAACACAAGGGATAGTCATCTAGACATATTGGATAAGATCTTTGATGGACTTGAGCAATACAATGTAAGACTCAATCCAAAAAAAGCGTCTTTGGAGTAACATCCAACAAACTCTTGAGATTCATTGTATCCAATCGCGGCATTGAGATAGATCCAGAGAAAGTGAAAGCTATTTTAGACATGCCATCACCTGCTATGCTTAAGCAACTCAGAAGTTTGCAAGGCAAATTACAGTCAATAAGGCATTTTATTGCCCAATTATTAGAAAAGTGCCAACCATTTCAACATCTTTTAAAGAAAGGCATTACATTCAAATGGACACAAGAATGCCAAGAGGCATTCGAGACACTAAAAGAATATCTTTTGTCCACACCAATTTTGGTTCCACTCGTACATGGGAAACCATTACTCCTATATATAGATGCAACAAACTCCTCCTTAGGTGCTCTCCTAACATAGCATGATGAACAAGGAAAAGAGAGAGTTGTCTACTACATCAGTAGAACACTCATTGGGTATGAACTCAACTACACACAAATAGAAAGAGCCTATCTTGCAATAGCTTTTGCATCACAAAAACTGAGACATTATATGTTGAGTCATAAAGTACAGCTCACTGCAATATTTGATCTACTCAAGTACCTGATGAATAGAGCAACACTAACTAGAAGACTTGCAAAGTGGGTCATGATACTCAGTGAATTCGACATCGAATATGTCAATAGAAAAGCCATAAAAGGACAAATCATAACATACCAACTTGCAGAAGAACCCTTACAAGATAATCATCCAATGGTGATAGATTTTCCAAATGAATCAGTATTTGCACTATCAGCACAAACACATAGAAAAATATTCTTTGATGGTTCACATACAAATCATAGAGCAGGAGCAGGAATTCTATTTATAAAACCTCAAGGAGATTCAATTCCCAGGCCACTCCGGATTATCTTCTCTTCCACCAATAAAATTGTTGAATATGAAGTCATGATGGTAGGACTACACACTGCACTACAATGGAAGATCAAGGACCTACATGTCTTTGGAGACTCACAGCTTATTAGTAATCAAGTCAACGATGATTACAATACAAAAGATGATAAGCTACAACCATACAAACAATAGGTGGAATAATACAAGCAAGAATTCACCAAAGACACATTTGAATAGATACCGAGGGTGCAAAACAAGCCAGCAAATGCAATGGAAATATTAGGATCTCTCTTGGATATGCCAAACGATGGAACTTACTTTGAATTTCAAGTGGAACAACTCATTGTCCCAGCCTATGAAATACCATCCACTGAATATGTATGTATTATAATAGGACCTGAGTCCACATGGTACAAAGATATATATGCATACCTTCATGATCAATATATACCTCCCAATCTTTCATGAAATCAAAGGAAGGCACTCATCTGACAATTGTCAAAACATTCAATCATTACTGACACTTTGTACAGAAAAAGTGTAGATAGCACCTTACTCAGATGCCTTGATGTTGAGGAAGCACAAATCACCTTAAAAGAAGTTTATGATGGCATATGTGGCACACATTCTTTTGGACCTTCTCTAGCAAAAAAAATTGTTGCGAATAGGTTATTATTGGCCTCCAATGGAAAAGGATGCTTACAAGTATATCCAAAGATGCAAGCAATGCCAAATACATGGGAATCTTATTCATGCACCTACCCAAGATCTTCAACCAATAACATCACCATGGCCATTTTCACAGTGGGGATTAGATCTTGTAGGGAAAATAAACCCTACCTCCTCCAATGGACATAAGTTTATCCTCATAGCTATAGAATATTTCACAAAATGGGTTGAATCAATCTCGATGACTTTCACAACAGGAAAGAAAATAGCTAAATGCATTTTGAATTATATTATTTGTAGATATGGGGTACCCATGTGAATTGTAACTAATAATAGACAACCCTTCAAAAATCAAGAAGTGACTGAGCTTTGTGAATAATTTAACATCTAGCAACATTTTTCGACACCCTACTATCCCCAAAGCAATGGTCAAGTTGAGACAATAAATAAAACTATTTTGAAAATTTTAAAGAAGGTTGTCAACGACAGTGGAAGGGATTGGCATCTCCAACTGAATCTAGCTCTCTGGGCTTATCAAACTAGTGTCTGCATGACAACTGGTACCACACCATTCTCTTTGGTTTATGATGCAGAAGCTATTTTGTGTATCGAGGTAGAATTGCCATCCCTAAGGGTCTCTCTGAAAAACATTATCTCAAAAGAGGACTATAGAGTAGCACATTTGCAAGAATTAGAATTCCTAGATGAAAAGTGACAAAGTTCTCTGAATCATTTGCAAGGATATCAAAAAATAATGAGAAGAAGCTACAATAAAAGAGTCAACCCACGTTGCTTCAAAATAGGAGATATCGTTCTTAAAGAAAATCAAAGGAACCTCATTGAACGCGAATAGCCAGGAAAATTTGAGCCTAACTAGTTAGGTCCTTTTTTCATAATGAAAGTAATTGGAAATGGCGCTTATCATTTACAAACAATGGAGGGAGATTTACTCCCTGATCCCATCAACAACATGCACCTAAAAATATATTACATCTAAGGGTGGGTTCATTTCAATTTTTTAGTACTGCATTTTCATATTTATTTACCGCATTGCATATCATTATTCTTTTCTCATATAGTTGCATCAATAAGTCAAGATGATTGTCTAAGTCATTCACCTATCTGCACTAAATGAAACAAAGGTTATCTCATTTCCTAGATACTTGTTCAGGAAGCCTTTAGGAGGTCTTTAGTCATTCATCTTCAATGTCACCTTGTGATTAAACTTTATCCATGGTTGGGTAGAGGTTTCATTATCAAGTCTTGTTACCCAAAATCTATCAATTGCTATATCTCACACATTAATAAAAAGCTCTAAGTCATTACAGATACCTAGTTGGTCATGTGGCTAGTGAAAAATCTAATATTCTTCTTTAGAAATGTTGTAATTGTCACGCCCAAGTAGGTTTTATTACTTACCAGTCAAGGCAAAAAAATAAAAGGAAAAGGTGTTATGTCAATATTCATATCAAGGCAACATAAACAATGATATATAACTGAAATATCATGTATACAAGTACTACAAAAGCTTTACTATGGGAACATGCAAGTAACTCTATCAGGGCTATGGACACCTACTGGCAATAAAGCAGTGTTTGAGAGATTACAATGTATAACCTCTGTAGACGTCTAAAAATGGTCAATGCTTGTGGAGTCATACTTTAACATTTGTGTATTACCATATTTTAGGGTTCTTGCATCGCATTAACATTTCTTCTATGTTGCGCACTTGGTCTTTATCATTTGCGAGCATCGAGTCCTTCTTTTGCATTCCTCATTTTTATCGCTTTCGAATTAGGTCTTGTCGATAGCAATCTTCAATCATGATTTTGGTTGATCTTATCCTGTCGCATCATAGTGCATGCTCATTTATCATCATTTTGGACATCGTCAATCCTAATCGATGATAGAATTAGGGTTTTGTCCTCTTGTCAATCTTTCAATCATCTTTATCTTGTTAGTAATCATTTGTGATTATCAACTTGTCAATCTCGTCATTTTGCGATCGATTCACCGATCCTTTTCCTTGTCAATCTCATCATTTTGTGATCGATTCATCATCGATCCTTGTCCTTGTCAGCCTCATCATTTTGTGATCGATTTGTCATCGATCCTTGTCCTTGTCAGCCTTGTCATTTTGCAATCGATTCATCATCGATCCTTGTCCTTATCAATCTTGTTATTTTGCGATCGATTCATCATTGATCCTTGTCCTTTTCAATCATGTCAATTTGGATCGATTAGTCATTGTTCCTTGTCAATTGTTGCCTATCAATTTGATCTCCTTGTCAATCTTAGTCAATTTGTCATTGATTTTTGTCAATCAATCTCAATCATTTATCAATATTGGTCCTTTGTCAATCAGAATCATGATTGAACCTACATTAATTTCTTGTTGTCTTGACCTAATTCCTTGTCCTCTTATTTCTAGGGTTTTATGATTTGTTCATTTAATCCTTTTCTTCTTCTTTGTGGGTTAAATAAATCTATTTATTTAGTCCTAGGTCTCTTTCATGAATTAATTAATGGATGAAAACCTATTAATTAATTCACCTAATTTCTACTTCATCTTTTTCCTCAATTTTCTAATTTGCTAATTTCTCCTAATTCCTAATTTTTATTTCTCCTATTTTCTTTAATTTTTCTTATATTTCCCCTAATTTCATTCCCTCATTTTCTCCTATGTTTATGCTTCCATTTGTTGCAATCATGGAAGCTATTTTCTCTCTTCCCTTTTGTCATGGGAATGGCATTTCAATCTTGTCATAATTTGTCATACATCTTGCATAGCAACTTGTCATAATTTGTGCATAATTTGTCATACACCTTGCATAGAAAGTGTCACACATTTGTCACAATTTTGCCATTCTTGATTTGAATTTCCTTTCAAATCTCTTCATGCTAATCTTGTCCTCTCTCCAATTTGTCTATAAATTGGATGATTTTCTTCAATGAAAAGGGGAATCAATCACATTTTCGAGTAACCTTATGTTGCGAATTTCATCTCTCAACAACTTGCTTTCCACTTGCATTTTGCACTTGTAGGTGAGATCCACATCAAATTTGAAGGTGAAGGAAGAATAATGGAGCCACATGAAGGAGATATCTGTGTTGGTTTGCTTTGATTTCATTTGATTTGAATATCTTGTCTTTATGTCTTCATTGATTGGATTAGGATTGCTTTCATAGCAGCTTTAGGTTTTGTGGTTGTCCTAATTGCTATTGTTTTGATGATTTTCAATTTCCTGATCTACAACCTCGTCAGAGCCCTAAAAACTTGTTGGCAGTGAGGCTCTATCCAGGTTGATTTTGAAGTCAAAATAACTCATGTAGCTAGCCACATAGGATTCCAAGGGTCTTTGATGGTTATAAGAGTCAGAATAAACTCAATTGCACACACATGGACAAAAGAAGATCAATGTTTCAAGAATTTATGGAGAAGTTTTATGTGCCTCCATTCATAAATCTTGGTTACATAGTGTGCTAGGTTGGATGATCTAAGTCTTTTGAGAATGGATTGAACTCCTTTCTCTAAAACATTTCACACCTTTAATCCAATTAGTGCATTTCAAAATGAAAGACACACACACTCATCCTTGTTCGAATAGGAACTACATTCTTGTCATACATCCTGCATTAGCATAACTCATATAGAAAAATCATTGTCTCCATATGCATCATCAGGATATCATCATAGGTTTGCACTTGGGGGCATAACTGAAAAAATCCTAAAAATCAGATAAGTCCTGAAAATTTTTCTAAAAAAAATAAGATAAAGTCATGAAAAAATTCAAAAAAATCAGATAAAGTCCTGAAAAAATCCCAAAACTCAGATAAAGTCCTAAAAAATCCTAAAAATCAGATAAAGTCCTAAAAAAATTCCAAAAATCAGATAAAGTCCTAAAAAAATTTCTAAAAAAAAAATCAGATCAAGACCTAAAAAAATTCTTAAAAAAACATTTAGATAAAGTCGTGAAAAAATTCTACAAAATCAAATAAAGTCCTGAAAAAACCAACACAAAAAAACAAAAAATACAAAAAAAACATCAAATATAAAAAATCAATAAAAAACAAACTAAAAATCCAAGAACATCAAAAACTTGCAATAAATTGTCTCGCAAGAATCAAACACCCTACCAGATATCCAATAAACACTTTGCATGAAGTTAAACAAAGGATACAACTATCTTGTCAAAACATCTGCAATCAAGCTGATCAACTGTCTAATCTATCAAATCACTATTAAACTATCAAAATGATCAACATCCTGTCTTAAATGGAATCGGTACACTCGAAACCAGACAGGTCAATCTTAAACGGGGTCCAAAACTTTTGAAACCAAACATTATCAAAATCACATCAAACATATCAAAGAAAAGGCACAATCAGTCCAACTGCTGAGTTTTGTCTATTTTAGTTGACTCTTTTTATCAAATTGGCAAAGATCATTGCTTTTAGCTACTCAAGGATGTCCAAAAAGTGACTAGAAGAGCCATGATGGACATGATCCTTTTCTTTGTTTGTTGTTTTTAGTTTGAACCAATGAAGTTTTGGAGAAATTGCTCTAGTGGGTGTCTATGATAAGAGCATTCAGCTTGTGAATGTCACACATACCTCAACCCCTAGTATAATTCCCAGAATGGAGGGTTTATTCCTTGCCTGCTATGATTTTGTTTCTTTGCAATGAGATATCTATGCATCTTGGTTCCTCATACCCTGGTGTAATAAGCTCCATTGCTACATAATAAGGCTCAATGATGATAATGTATTGCACTACGAATAAAGCAATGAAGACTTTCTCATCAAAATTCTATCAAATCATTTCTATCATATCTAAATCTAGAATAAACAAAGGTTGATTCAATTGATTGATCATTTCATATCTATTCTACTTATAACAACTAACAATTCTTCCAAATTCACAATTTTCAACACCTATTTCGATACACAAAAATAAACATCATCACATTATCACATTACATTTTTATATAAATCATTTTATAGTGTTAGTCCATTGCGTTATAATAAGAATTTCATCAACCATTATACATCACAAAATAAAGGTACATCACATCACTTCATGATACCACATTCACATTGCATTCATCATCACAATAGCACAAAATGCAATAAAGAAACATTAGACCATGAAGTTCATCATCAAATAGCTCATCAAGAATACATATCATATATCATATAGAAATGTGTCAAAATACATCGTATCTACAACATCAACATCAATATCAAATCTCTCAACCTATGCTACCTCTATCAATGGGTGCATCTTGCCTAACTCCAATCTATCTCGATGGTGCCCTAGGTGGACCCATCACTCCTCCACTACTAGTCCTTCGAGAGGTACATCAACTCGATCTTCTCCCCATAAAAGCACTAAAACTAGGCTCCCTCTAACCCTCAAGAATAGCTCTCTCATAAGCCTGCCGATAATAAATAGCCTCATGTGCAACAACAAAATATCTATCTACCTGGCTACGTGCCTTTATCACCAACCCAAATAATTGATCATATGCATCCATGGTGATCTAAGCTCTCCTAATTGACTCATCTCTCTCAGCAGCTATTTGATCCCTCTTTGCAGTCAACTCCTCCATCGCCTACCGATACTGATCTTTATCCTCCATCTGTCTCTGTTGTAAAGTAGCAACTAGGTCCTCTAAACACCTAACCCAATCTCTCAATCCCTCCTCATCTCCTCTCTCTACACCTCCAAACTCCATATCCTATGGCATCTCCACATCATTTCCATTGTCCCCACCCTCATCCCCATCATTGCTTGATGAGCCTGATCCTGACTTATCGTCCTCATCAGAACTACTCCTAGATGTAGTCTCTCCGCTAATATCCACATCCTCCTCTCCACTATCCACCTACTCTTCAACTACTTCTATCAGATCTATATGACCTCCACCTCCACCTCCTCCATCTCTACCTCATCCATCTCTCCCCCCACCTCTCCCTCTCCCCCTAGGACCCCTGCTATGTCTAATCTGCTGAGCACCAATCAGAACTATCAGATCTGTCAAAGGTATAGGCTTGTGTTGTATCCACCATACACTATACTGTGTTGTGGACCCTGGATCTAATACACTAGCATGCCATCCCCACATAACAAGATAAAGAGCATCAAACTCAACAATAGAAACATGTGGCTACACACAAACACCCCACTCACCAACCTCTCGAGTAGTGCGAGAAAAATAAGTTGTCACATCCGGAATACCCTATATCTCCCCAAACTGTCTGAGTACATGACAAGGAAGATGCATGTCAATAACCCTCTGACCACCCACATCTCAACCAATAAGATATCTCTACTATCGACAAAAAGGAAGATGTTGAGCATCATCAATCCAACTGGGGCAAGTAAGATAAGGTCTTCATGAGAAATATTGCAAGATATCAATCTGATGACACCAATAGAAGATGTTACCTGATGCCCTATGTCTCACACCAATAGTGTACCCGAAAGAATATGGCCAATTTAGCTCTAAATCAATACGTAATGCAGGATGAAAGATAGCTATGTGCTCCCAAGCCCATGTCCAGAGAAAATTAATTCCACATCCAGCTGACTTGTGCTGCAAGTAAACAATCCCATGCATCTAATGATACAAAGTGGCAAGAAGACAAGGACCCCAAGAAAACACACGTCTATCAATAATCATATCATGTATGACTCATCCCCACCTAATAGGAAAACCATGGGTACATCTATCAAGAATCAATAATCCAGCAACAGTGCAAGCAAGATCAATGGTGAGATCATCATAATCAAAATCATCCCAACGAATCTCGTAACAACCACAAATATGTAGATCATTCTCCTCACACTCAAACAATGTACACAAAATAGAAACACCATCATGATGATCAAAAGTAACTCGCATACCAAATATCAGAATGTGTAAGATACGCCACACATCCTCAAGTGTGATGGACACCTCACTTGTTGGTAGATGAAGAGAACATGTCTTTGAATGCCACCGCTCAATCAAAGTAGTAACCATGGCCATGTTGGTTGTTACCTTAGGAAAATGCGCTATGTAATACAATCCAACCTGTCATAACAAAGCAGTATCCTCTGGATCCAACTCATGACATTGATCAAGACCATCTGGCCTTGTCTATTTAGCAAGCAGTATTGGATAATATGCCTGCATTTGGATAACATAAAAATGAATCAGTTACATCATCAAATTATAAAGATGCATAAGAAAAAATCGGCTTTACTATCAAATGTGGTATACTTGTATCAACTACGAAGTAAAATTATCAATTATGTAATGATTTTATCAAATGTGAATTACTTTTAGCAAATGTGAAACACAATTATCAATTGTGAAGCAAAACTTGCAAATGTGAATCAAGAGAAGCAAGTGCAATGCAAAGAATCAATTGCAGTACATTAGCATCAATTGCACAATACTAATGTCAATTACGGAAAAATCGACAGTCAAATGTGAAATTCATGAAAAAGTACATATCATCAAATGATTGAAATTTTAAAAAAACAGACATAAACGAGCAAAAAATCATGCAACTCACCATGCCACCTATGTCAAGAGGTCTCTGATAAGATTGCACTCACTCGGATAAATGTAGCCTCACTCTATCCATTTCATTTCAAGGATGATGAAAGCTCTAATATCTTTAAGGACTTCTTACAAAACAAAATAGTGCAAATGAGCTCAAATCAATACCAATCTTCAATTTATAAGCTCAAAATTAGGGTTTTTTCTCAACATAATGCCCGTGGACCCCTCCAAATTCAATGTAGTTGTATACATAACAAACAAGACTGAAACCATTTGAAACTTCATAATATCACTATCGAGCACATTTCCAAGAAACTAGTCTTCATTCCATAATTTTCCAACCACTTTTTCCGAGGGGGTATATTTATACCCTTAGTGTCACCAGGGCATACTAGGGCATTTTTCTTTTCATTTTCTTTGAAACAACATCATTCCGACACTGTCTCAAAGAGGGGCAAATGTAGACACCTAAAAATGTCTCATTAATTTGCATACTAATTATTTGTCTATTTAATTAAGTAATTCTTTAATTGTTTGATTAAACTAACTATTTCTTCTAATCATCGCCCTTCAACACTTCTAATATTCCATTTCTATTCTCAAATCATTTTAATCAATTAACCATATCTCAATTATTAATTAAATATCAATTATTTAATTAATTACGATTCATTCCTTAGTTAAATAATCTTTATTATTTAATTAATTCTATTTCCTAAGTTTAAATAATTTCATTTAAATTATTTAAATAATTAATTAAATTCCTTCAAATCCCCAAATTATAATTCCAATTAATTCCATCTAATTTCATTTCATATTTCCCCAAATCCAAAAATTTCATATCATTTCATCTAATTTCATTTCACATTTCACCAAATATGAATTAAAGTTAATTTCATGTGCATTTTAGCATTCGAATGACCAAATTCAAATCCAAATTGAAAATGAAAATCAAATTCAATTTAAAATTTCTACAACACATACTAAAATCAAAACTAATTGATCAAATCAGTTGTCTAATAAGTTAACTCACTTAACTCATCAATCATCTTTTTTTAACTCAAAATCAACTTTTTATGACTAATCCATCAATTCAGTCTTCTAATCCATCAATTAAGTCATCTCCCTAGTCTATTCAGTTTAATGATCAATCAAATGAGTTTACTAGCCAATCTTTTGAGTTCACCCTCCAATCAATCCTGTTAACAGATCAATCTATTGAGTTAACAAATCAATCATGACTAATTCACTAATCAGTCAATTTTAGTTATCTATCAATCAACACTTGAGTTCTATTTGTCATCCCCTTTGTGTTGAAAATCTATAAATTCAACATCATTTTCATCAATTTTGTCTATCTTTTTTAGAATCACAGTCTTCAAAGTATTTGTATGTAGGAAATTGGTGCAATACCTAAGAGCCACCAACCACTCAAATTGGAGGAGCACAATGGAAGAAAAGATGCAGAATGAGGGAGTTCTTATTTGAATTCATTCCTTATTTTGTATTGATTTTCATTAATTACGTTTGTTTGTTAATTAGTTGATAATTGGTGATTGATTCTTACTTGCTAATTAGCTTAGTAACACATGACATTTAGGTGTAGAAATAGAGAGATGTCAAATGAGGGGATGGAGACACCAATTTATAGAGTTGGATGGAGGAAAATGGACGGTCAAGATTGAAAAGCAATGGAGGCCTAGGATTGAGAAGAAGAGATCACATGGATCAATGAACAATGACATGACAAGGGGGATGGAGACCAAGAGATTTTCCATAAAGGCATTTCTTTTCTCCACCCTCCTCAAGGTACATGGGGAAGAGTTCCCAATACACCTAGGAAGGATAAAAGAAATTAAAAATTCCTTAAGGAACAGACATGAAATTAAAAAATGTCAAGATATTGTGTTCATGAGGACTAGAAAAGGGAAAATGAATTTTTAAATTCCTTGGGAAGATGAGAAGCATAGGAGAATGTGAGATTTTGAAAATCTCACATTCACCTAAAAAGGGGGCATTTAAGGTGGAAGGTGAGGAAGGGGGACAAAGAAGATTTAGCCATAAATGGCTATGGTTAACTTATGTATCTAATCATGGAGATTAGGCACTAATGAGGGATGAGGGGAACAATTTAGAAGAATTAGGCGAGGATTAAGAGCAAGTGGGATTTGTGGGATAGCGACCGTATCACAATAATCGTTGTCATTCCACCAAGCAGGTTTTACCTTGGGTTCAAAGTTTCTTTCTTTTGGTAATGTAATCAATTTGTTTGCGATAAGTGTTTTTAATGCGGACCCAAGGGGTTCACCAATGTTTGTAAATTGTCTTCGAAAGAAAGTTTTGATAGTTGTTTTTTGGTGATTGTTGTCTTGTTGAGCTACTACTGAGTGATTGGATAAATTGAAAACTAGTTGCTTTGGTTTTACATTGTTGTTATCCACTATCCCATCATTGACGACATTACGATTTCTATTCCAAAATTTTGGTTTATCATTGTGATTATTGTTGTTAGTGTTGTTAGGAGGGTGAACTCCTTCTTTGAATATTTTCAACTCACCTTTCTTTATCATGGCTTCTTCCATTCTGATTCCATTATCAATCATTTTTGTAAAACTTTGATTTCCTTGCATTTTCAAGTAATAACTCATTTGATCATTTAAGTTGTCTATGAAAATGTCCATTTTTTCATACTCCGGCACTGTACAAGGATAACTCGAAGCTAACCGCCTCCATCATTGTAAGAATGTCATGAAGGGTTCTCCGCTTTTTTGTTTTGTGTTACACAAGTCTAGCATGGTTATTTCATGTTGAATGTTATAAGCGTATTGGGATACAAACTTATCCACCAACTCTGAAAATGATCTGATTCCTGGTGGAAGTTTTGAGAACCATTCCATGGCTAATCCAGTTAAACTTTTTGGAAATAGTCTCATTAAGTATGTATCTTCATGTGCAAATTCCATGCTCATTGTGCAAAATTCTCTTATGTGATCTTGAGGGTCAGTGCTTCCGTCATATTTTTTGTACCTCAGAGTCTCAAAACCTATAGGAAAAGGTATCATGTTGAGGTTTCTGTCAAATAGATAAGGACATATTTCTTGAAGCGAGTATCGCCTAACATTTCCTCTTTGCATATCTTGGATTTGTGTTTGCAATGTTTGTATTTGTTGTGTGAGAGTCATGATAGGATTATCAACATGATTTGTTCTTGTATGACCATGATTTTGCATTCTAGGAATATATTGATCTCTTCTTGTATCATCTCTATCCCTTCTTGTATCTTCGTTGGATTGAGCGTTATTTAGAATTTTTGATTCCTCCCTTGTGGGAATGTAAGTTTCCTCATTGTTTCTGGTGTTGCTAGGAATTGACGTGTTATTCATTTTGAGACAAAAGATGTCCTCATATTGTTCATCATTAGGAGGAGGACCACTTTTCTTTTGTTTCAATTTGTTTACATCAAAATCTTGGGGGAGTGTAGCACCAGATTTGGCTAACATTAGGAAATATTTTTCTTTTTCTCCCTCCAATAATTTCTTCATAAATTTTTTGAATTGAGGATCTTTCTTTATGTCTCTGATATTTTGTTCTGTTATTTCCTCTTCAACTTGTATTTCATCTTCATGTTCCATGGTTATATAGTCTTTAGTTATCTCAAACGTTTCTATTTCTGTTTCCGCAATTTTCTGTCTCTAAGCCCTGGTTAGAACAGGCATACATGTGTTTTGAATGTTTTTCGGGGTTTAAATCTTGAGTAATGTGTCGTTATAAGTGATCAATTGTTGAGGTGAAAGTTGTAAGTGGATAGACACGAAATGATCTTTTCAAGTATTTTCTTGTCTACAAGTTTTTCGATCTTAGTTTTTTGGAGTGCAAATTTTGTGATTTTTAATATGACCAAGTTCAAATAGGAATGATTTATCCTATGATAAAGAACGAGGTTATTCTGATCAAGTGTTGTAGTTTCATGATTAAAGGATGATAGATCCTGATGAGAAACTATGTTTGAACAATCAGTTTATCAAAGACAATATGTTGTTGCACTTTACAGTGTTTGATCTTTAACTTGTTTGAGGTGAATACTTGAGACTTTTTGTGTGTCTTGTTCTTGAATCTGTTTTTGACAGAAGATAACTTGATTAAATGACCCAACAAGATGAACTATTCTCTATGTTTGACTGTTTGAGAAATGGATTGTTTTTGTTTTCTGATTTGAATGTATTTTACCAAAAATGCTGACAAAATGACCAGGAACTCTGCTATTTAGACCAGAAACTCTGCTGTTTAGACTAGAAACGCTACTGTTTAGACCAGAAATGCTACTGTTTAGACCAAAAACGCTATTGTTTAGACCAGAAACTCTGACAGACTTACCAAAAATGCTACTATACTGACCAAAAACGCTGACATACAAACCAGAAACGCTGACTGACCAACTAGAAACTCTATTCTGCTATACAGTGACTAAATTTCAAATAATGATATGTAGGTTTAGCAAATTGAGTGTTTGAAATTAGGAGATTTCAATTTTGACCCAACTCTGTAATATGCTCAACCCTTGAGAGTTAATGTTGAAGTATGAGAAAATTGACATTAACACCAAGAGAGCTGACCTTTGGATTGAAAATACGACTGTTTGGACCAAGGGTGCGACCATTTGGACTGGAAGAGCTAATGTTTGAACTATAAATGCTAATGTTTGGACTAAAAGAGCAACTGTTTGGACTGAAAACACTAATGTTTGGACTATAAATGCAATTGTTTGAATCGTATGTGAGACCGTTTGGACTATATGTGCGACTGTTTGGACTGTAGATGTGACTATTTGGATTGAAAGAGCTAATCTGCTACAAAACTTATGAATTTGATAGTTGGAAGTTTTAGTTTTTCAATGTTTGATGTATTTTAATGGATGATGTCTTGACTTGACTTACAAACACAGAAATCATATTATATTTTTGTTTCAAAGGTTTTTAATTGTTAAAAACACATCAATTAGTCTATCCTAAGGAGATTGGCTGAGAATGAAAACCTTTGCTTGCTGACTTAGGTAGACACCCAATAGCTAATCAGAATACGATCACTGAGTCTCACGCAATGGATTCTCAACACCGTATTATCTGACTCCAAACACTAATGGGGGCACGATATGGCAAGTGTCTTGGGAGAGTTACTATCTCTCTTGCACAAAGATTATCACCCTTTTGGAGGTGAATCAGGTAGCTTCTATTTTTAAAGTTCTTAGTCAGGAATTTCATTTGAAATTACCCCTTGAAGTCATGCAAGCATGATTGAGGCCTATAGCCCAATAAGGTACTGAAACAAGCTGTAGTCACGTAAACATGATTGAGATTGCAAGGCCCTACAAAATGCCTGATATGAGAGATCTCAAAGAGAAAACTCAAATAATCCCATTCTCTGAGACTTTAATCATCAGAGACCTATTTATTATAGTGATTTGGAATGCTCAGGTCCAGCTGTACTCACTTGGGTCATTCTCACAAGGTGATTACTTTTTCTCACTGTGACAGGCCCTCTAAAGATATGCAATTGAAAGCAAAGGATGAGTCTAGCTTTCTGATCACCTAAGAAAGGTGAGAGCATACTCGCCTATCATCAAGACACGTAAGACATGTTTGTTCATTTCCATTGTAATTAGTCTATGTGCCTAATTTAACAAATATAAGTGCAAAATCGCGTGGCTACAAACAAAGTTAGTAATTTATAATGCATTCTTTGGCAGCGAAATAGTTTATGACTCTGGTCTTTCACAACGAAATAAGTACCTGCAAAACCAACAATCTGCAAATTAGGTTTGGGAAAATGACAGTCCAGAAGAAGAAATGAGGAATGCAACATACAATATTTACAAAATTAAGAAAAAACTGAAAACGCCATCAAATTGACCAAGAACGCTATCATATGTGCCAAGAACGCTGCTCTGCACACCAAAAACGCTACTTTGCAAACCAAAAATGCTATTTTGCAAACCAAAAATGTTGTTCTACAAACCAAAAATGCTGTCAAATAGACTGAAAACGCTGCCAAATGTACCGAAAATGCCACCATACATACCAAAAATGCTAAAGTATAGACTGAAAGTGCTAAAGTATAGAAAAACATAAAAATAGAGTTGAGGAATCTCCTATAAATGTCATTTGAGGTGCCAGAATGCCACTGTAGACACCCAAAATTGTCATGTCTAATTAAATAAATATTTTATTTATTTAATTATCTAAGCCTAATTCTTCTATTAATTAAATAAATTTTATTTATTTAATTAATTCATTTATCCTCTTCTAGCCTTATTTCTCATTTAAATAAATACATTTATTTATTTAAATTATCCCTTTCCTAAATTAAATAAATATTTTATTTATTTAATTGTTCTATTTCTTCTATTAATTAAATAAATCTTTATTTATTTAATTAGTTCATTATCTTTTTCTACACATGACACATGTCATTCATCTCTTATTTCCTACACTACCTACCTCTTTCATTATTTTGGTATTTCTTATACCTACCCTCTAATCCTAGCCGACCTCTCTTTTTACACCTCTCAATCTTAACCCTCCATTTCTTATTGTGTCTTCTATTTAAGGAGATGCTTTCTTCATTGATAAACCCTAATGACATATCCTAATGACTGATTTTGGAGGACTTGGCTACACTACAATTCTACTTGCAACCACATTCCGTTCTTTGTTGAGCTCTTGTGCATACAAAAATCTGAGAGCAAGCATATCAAACAAGATCAATGGAGATAGGAAGAATGGAGATCAAAACCCTATTGGACATGTGATGGTATAATCTTTGTGATTTTGAGTTATTTGCATTGTCTTAGGTTATCTTCATATGTTATGGTGGATCTTTGTTCATTGTTAGGCTAGGGTTTGGTGGTTGAATCCATTTTAGTCTTTCAAATATTGTTGTTTATTGCTATCCATTTTCACCATATACATTTTGGCACGCCCGGTGGGACACTTGTCCCTTTGCATTTAACATTTTTGTTGCAGATTTTGCATTTGTGAAGTTGCAGATCGGACGATTTCGACGACATTTTAGGTTTTTTCCGCGTCTGCAAATGTTCGGATCGCGTTTTTGTATTTCAGAGGCGTCTGTGATATCTTGGATCGTGTCTGTGTTTCTGTCATTTTTATTTTTGCAGGTTTCCGAAAGTCGCGTCTGTGATCCCGAATCACGTCTGTGCACCATCTGATCGCGTCTGTAGAAGAAAGATGCGTCTGTGTTCTTAGACCACGTCTGAGAATCACAGAACCGCGTCTGTGTCAGACAGACGCGTCTGTGTCTGGTATAACAGCGTCTGTGTATTCTGTTTTGCAAATTTTTCAAGTTTTTCGATTCGGGTTTTCGGATTTTGTACTTAGGGTTTCAGATCTGGTTTATTTTCGGCTAACCTTTGCAGATCTAGCTAACCTGGTTTGTGCAGCTTGCTTTGGAGGCAAATACGTTTTTGTTGAAGGCCCCTTTTTCACAAAGTCTTTTTGGGTTTTCTTAAAATTTACCTAACTTGTGTGCTTGCAGGAAGGGGTTATCACTTGAAACAACCCAAACTGCTAACAATTTTGTTGTAGGGCCTTGGCTAGGGTTTTTGTAATTTTATTGTGTGCCTTGTTTTCATAGCTTAGCAAACACTTCAATTGGTGCACTAAAATTGAACCATTGTCTTTTGTGTCTTGAGCAATAGGCTCTTTTTTGTTTACTCTTTAGAGGGCATGTCTTCCCGTGTGGTCATTAGGACTACTAGTGAGAAGAGAACGACCCAAGTGGTAGGAAAAGACAAGCCATCTTCTTCCAAGCCACTATAATCAAATGTATTCATGGTGAAAACTATGAATAACGTGTGCTGATTAGTTCATACCGACACTATGTCTCCCCATAAACCCGTTTGATCAAATTTATTTGATCATTTGTAGGGCGTAACCCCTACCGGCTGGGAGCCTTCTGTATTTACAGAGCTGAAAGTGCCGCATGTATGGCCACACGAGCGGATGCCCTTACTAGCACCTCATTGTTTTAGATGCCCAAATCCTTCTAGTTGTTGAGGCAGGAGGTCGGACCTCTGGTAGCGGCCCACACACATACGGTTCTTAGTAGAGATACAAAGTTCGCCATGGGGAGTTTTCATGGGGACTGATGCTTGGCTGACCCAAGAAGTGAGTGCCGAGGGTGGAGCCAGTGAGGTCAAGCATCTAAGTATCCGCTCTGAATAGCGTAGCCTCGGGGGTAAAACCCCATGTGGGATCAACAATTATTGTCCTGGCTAGCCATAAGAATTGTGCTTGACTTATGATAAACATTCAAACAATCAAGACAAAACAGCAAAATATTGTGTCTTTTGTGTCTTCAAGTGTATGCAAAAAACTTTTTACATCAAACAACACACTTTTTGGAGTCTAAACAGTCTGCAAACATTGGGTCATCAACACTGTGTCCTCTTGTCACGAAAAAGCAGTCGAAAAATCAGATTTGGTCACAGCAAAACAAATTCACAGATAGGAAAGATTGCACTAAGGTTGCAGAAACGCGTCTGTGTCGGTTAGAATAGCGTCTATGTCTGATAAACGCATCTGTGAAATACAGAATAGCGTCTGTGTTTTTATCAGCGTCTAGGTAGGACAGAGACACGTATGTGTCTGGAAATCGCGTTTGTGAAGTATACAGGTGCGTCTGAGTCCAAAATTGCAAAAAACTGTTACAGTCCCAGTAAACATCAATAGGACATCTCAGAATCACATCTGCGTCAAACATAATAGCGTCTGTGTCTTAAAACAACGTCTGTGAAGTATACAGAGGCATCTGTGTCAGGATTTGAGAAGTTTAACAGTCAAGCGAACAAAGAAATCAGTTTTGGCATACTTGAGCTTCCTAGGTTGTCTCTTCAGACTTCATCTAGCATTCAGCCTGTTCTAAGGTCTTACACAATCCATCATTGCTTCATACCTCATTTTACATTCATACTTGTCTAAACTTGAGTCAAAAGGTCACTTGCTTGTCCTCATCATACTTTGTCAACACACTACAGCACTTTGCTAAGTGGTCCCTCATCAAGGTTTCTTACCTTTGGGTCTCATTTGGTCTTACTTAGAGTCAAGGTCAGCTTACCTCATCAAGAGAAACTATCCTCTCTTTGGAAGTCACACCTACTCTACTACTTACATACTTGGTCTCACACTTTGGACATTGCAAGTAAACTTCAGATTCATTTACATTCCATACAACTCTTAGTCTTCCATACTCTTGTCAGTTTCGTCTAATTTCTCACATATTGCTAAACACCTAGTTCATGGTTGAAACCCGTCTTCAAAAATCTAGGAGAAAAGCTAAAGAAGCTCAAGGGTCCGTAAACATGAGTTCTTATGAGTATGACAATGATGTCTTCTACAATCCTGAGCACACTACATTACCAGACATGAATGTTTATAGACACAATCCAAATATGGAAAGCACAAACGCTATACACAACGCTACACACAATGATAATGTGGACAATTCTTCAATACTATCAGCAGACATACAAGAATCTATAATGGACCCTCAATTCAATAGATTGGTTGAAGAGATAATGAGGAGAGATCGTCAATACTTTCTAAACATGATGGCACAAAGTGGAGCCAAAATACCACATGATTTTGACTTATCTCAACTTATGGAAAGTAGACCTTCACAACAAACTCGACCAAATAGTGGAGGACCAAATAATATGATGCCGGAGTCACCATCAGTTTTGCTTCAGAAACCAGCAATCCCACATATACAAGCTCAAATGCATGATACTTACACTCAAAGACCATCATGGAGGCCTTATGTTCAAACACATGCTCAAGATATGGGTCAACCAAGACAAATGGATACTCAAGGACTTCCTCAAAATTTTGACACAAGGAGACCTCATGCCAAAATTGGGGGCAACACAATGGAAAATGAAAGGCCCATTGAATATGGTTTATATACACAAAACAGATATGGGGTCCCTCAACAAGAAATTATGCCAAGTGCTCCATACATGTCGCAACAATATAGACCTCCATATGGACATGTTTACGATCAGTATCATCCATACATGCAACAAGCTCCTCCTCAAATGGGTGTTTCAAACATGGGACATGCTATAAGAAATCCATCTCCTCCCAAAAATAATTTGGAGCAACAAATTAGAGATCTACAAAAGAAAGTGGAAGACATGGGCACATCAAAACCCACATATACTATGAGAGATATATGCCCTTATCCCTTTGATAAGAGCATTCCAATGCCTCCGTTTCCTCCGCACTTTGTAACACCAAAATTCGACAAATATAGAGGGAGAGGAGACCCCAAGGCACACATAAGACAATTCTTCACAGCTTGCATTGAGGTAGCAGCAGAAGAAACATACTTAATGAGGTTGTTCCCACAGAGCTTAGGAGATCAAGCGATAGAATGGTTTTCTCAATTACCTCCTGGTATTAAGTCATGGGGTGACTTGGCAGAAGCATTCATTCAGCATTTTTCTTACAACATTGAAACAGATGTCTCAGTTACTACCTTGTGCAATACGAAACAAAAAGAAGGAGAATCTTTTGCGTCATTTTTACAAAGATGGAGAAACTTAGCTAGCAGATGCTCTTGTGAAATCCCGCAAAAACAAATGGTGGAAATGTTCACACAAAATGTTAACAAGGCTATTGGCTATGACCTCAGAAAAGCTTGTTTGTCTACATTTAAGGATGTCATTGAAAAGGGCCTAGCAACAGAAAAGGTCTTGATTGAACAAGGAGTTATCAAACTATTCAAAGAAAACAAAGAGGACTTTAAGGGAAAGGACAAACCAAAGTTTTGGAACAAGAACAAGAATACAGTTAATGATGGCATTTTTGATGCCAACACAGTGAGACTAAAGTTCGTCTTTTCTGGATCAAGTTCTACCAACAATCAAGTGAACAATCAAACGGCTGCTAAACCACGAAGGAAGTACACTCCATTGGGAGAACCACTTGAATCAGTATTCAAAAAGCTTGTGGCAAACAAGGTGATCACGGTCCCAGATTTTCCTCCATATGAACCAAAGGTAAAACTGAATTGGTGGAATGATGATGAATATTGCGAGTTTCATAAGAGCAAGGGTCATAAGACAAGTAATTGCCATCGATTGAAAAACATTGTACAAGATCTCATTGACAGAGGAGATATTGAGATTGAGGGACATTCATCTAACCAAGAGCATGAGGTGTTTAAGGAACCATTCCCAAAACATGACAAGGGAAAAGGCAAAGTCACAGATGATCAAGCCAATTACACCAGAACATCTTACAATTATGATTCCACTATTAATCACATCTCAATGGACAATCATATTTCTACCATTACTATCAAAAATAAAAATCCTGAGAATCCTCCTTAGCGACCTAAAATTGTCCTAAAAGGTGTGGGATCTTCGTCCACATCTACCTCCGAATGTCATGTTACAACCCGTCGAGGTAAGATCACATTGCTAGGTACCTCTACTAAGAATACCAATCTTCCGTCAACTAAGCCTGAGTACGATCTTGTAGAGCAATTAGGGAAAACACCCGCACTCATCTCTATTCTTGAGCTCTTACGTATATCTCCTGCACATAAAGCTGTCCTTGACAAAACCTTGAGAGATACTGCTGTCCCTACTGATCTGAATGTGGATCAGTTTCAAGCCATGGTGGGATACCTATCTGTTCCACACTCCCTCACATTCACAGAAGCTGATGACGCCTCCATAAGTCAGCCTCATAATGCACCTCTACATATTGAAGCCTTCATACATAAACACCGAATAAAATGAGTTCTGATAGATGGAGGAGCAGGTCTTAATATTTGTACATTAAGCACCATCAGACAATTGGGATATTCTGACAAAGCTGTGAATTCTACAAACCAAATCACTATTAAGGCTTATGATGATGAAGAGCGTTCATCCAAGGGCACAGTCATCTTACCACTAAGAATAGGGCCAGTCACAAAGGACGTGATTTGTCAAGTCCTGGATCTAGACCTCACGTATAACATATTGCTAGGACGTCCGTGGATTCATGAAATGAGAGCAGTCCCATCAACGTACCATCAGTGCATAAAATTTCCTCATAATGGAGTCGAGGTAACGGTCAATGGTGATCCAAATCCATTCATATATTGCAATAACTTGAGATCACATACTGAGACTATCATTCCTAGCAATCGTGAAGCTACTCCTTCTTCAGCATATATTGATCCTGAGTCATTAAAGCCCTCGACATCCAAACAAGGTGAACTTAGAGCCAAGTTTCAAGACAAAGGCATGGGAGAATACACTCTGAATCAAACAATGTTCTTACGACAAGTCATGAACTCCCCCAAGGAATATGGGAGGTCACATCCTAATAAGCAAATCTCCATCATGCTACTCAAATGGGATCCTACCGTCTTTCAAAAATGGGGCGAACTAGAGGAAGAAAATTTATATAAAATGCTATATAAGGACGCTGAAGATGATACACATGATCAAATTATAATACCCTGTGAAAACTATGGTAAAGGTTTCAAAATTCTGCAGAGATTCGGGTATGATGGAAAAAGTCCTCTCGGACTACGCAAAGAAGGTGTCATGGAGCCTCTACAACCTGAGCTAACTACAAGAAGGGAACGCTCCAAGGGGCTTGGTTTTCTAAATCCCAAGATTCACAATAAGAGAACAAAACAGATATGGCGAGTCAAAGTGGCTGAAGTTCAACAAGAGGATAATTATTCCATAGACTCCAATGAGTGGGAATGGGGTTCAGACAAATCCTCCAGCGACTATGAACTCAATGAGACATTTAGAGAGCTAGATGAACTAACAGAGGAGGAGGAGTTTTACAAGAAATTCAGAGTTGGTCAAGAACCGACCCATAAGGATCCCGCACAAGCTTCGTTTCAAGGCCCTAGGTCAGGATCACATAGGATGAGGACACATGTCCCTGAGGGTGCTACTAGTGATGATAATTTGGACTCACTCACGATCGACACTGATGAGGAGAGTGCCATTGACGACCTCGATGACTACCTTGACATACCTGAATATAACCACATCTTCACTATTAGCCTTGCGGACTCTAAAAACACTAAAGACCTTCCCCTCGTTCACCCCCAACTCATTGACTGGGATGAGGATGGACCACCACAGTTTGATACATTTCAAAATGACGAAGCTATTGTTGATTATCTAGGCATTCGCGAAGATTTTCCTCTTGGAGACCATAAAGCAGGATACGCCATAGAGTTAAATAACATGGCATACTTTGGTGAGGGTGTCGGGCCTTCTAGTCGCAAAAATGTGAAAATAAAAACAAAACAAGGGTCTTATGGCGAAAACCACACTGTGGCGCTCTCCGACTCTAAAAAAGTAAAAAGAAAGGACGTATCTGAAGGTGAAAACCTCTCTGAGGCACCCGAAGATGGAAGGCTTGACATTCTCCCAGCATCATACGAGGAAAAATCATCCATGTTGATAGAGGAGACTATAAAGACAAACATTGGTACAGCAGAGGTTCCACACAACATATTTTTGGCTCAATCATTGACAGAGGCCGAGAAAGCAAGGTTCATAAGCTTCTTTAAGGAACGACAAGTCAACTTCGCATGGTCTTATGCTGATATGCCTGGACTAGACCCTGACTTAGTAATGCATCATTTAACAGTCAAACCGGGGGCAAAACCAGTAAAACAGAAATTGAGGAAAATGCATCCACAAGTGGCACTATTAGTCAAGGCAGAGCTCGAGAAATTACTAGATGTCGGATTCATACGCCCAATTGATTATCCTGAATGGATTTCCAATTTAGTACCTGTCAGCAAACCAGATCGCAGCATCCGAATATGTACAGACTTCAGGGATATCAACAAGGCTTGTCCGAAGGATGATTTCCCACTACCAAACATTGATTTAATTGTTGATCTCACAGCAGGCCATGAGATGTTATCTTTAATGGACGGATTCTCTGGATATAATCAGATCAGGATTGCACCTGAAGATCAACATAAAACATCATTCACTTGTCCATGGGGAACCTTCTGCTGGAATGTCATGCCCTTTGGGCTGAAAAATGCAGGTGCCACGTATCAACGAGCCATGACTACTATCTTCCATGATCTCATGCATGTAATGGTGGAAGATTATGTTGACGACCTTTTGGTTAAATCAATAGACAGAAATACACACTTGGATATACTTTCAGTTACTTTTGATAGGCTGGAAAAATACAAGGTAAGATTAAATCCAAAGAAATGTGTCTTTGGAGTAACCTCCGGGAAGCTCCTAGGATTCATTGTGTCTAAAAGAGGAATAGAAGCGGATCCAGCAAAAGTCAAGGCTATCTTGGACATGCCGCCACCCAAGAATATCAGTCAACTTCAGTCTTTACAAGGGAGACTCCAGTCCATACGAAGATTCATAGCACAACTTGCAGATAAGTGCAATCCTTTCCAGCACCTGCTACACAAAAACATTAAGTTCAAATGGGATGAGAACTGTCAACAGGCTTTTCAGGCACTTAAAGACTATCTTTTGAACCCGCCAGTTTTGATGCCACCAATTCAAGATCAACCATTGCTACTTTACATACCAGCTACTCCAACAGCACTGGGGGCACTCCTAGCACAGCAAATACCTGACGGCAAGGAAAAAGCAGTCTACTATATCAGTCGCACATTGGTGGGATATGAGCTAAACTACACACCAATTGAGCGTGCATGTCTCGCTGTGGTCTTCGCTTCACAAAAATTACGACATTACATGCTTACTCACAAGACCAAGTTGATTGCCAAAATTGATCCACTAAAATATCTACTCAACAAAGCTACACTTACTGGGCGACTGGCCAAGTGGGTAATGATTTTGAGTGAATTCAACATTGAATACGTGGACAGAAAAGCCATAAAAGGACAAGCCATTGCAGATCAATTGGCAGATGCTCCCATGATAGATGACGTTCCTCTACAGTCAGAATTTCCAGATGAGTCCATTCTAACAATATCACCTGCAAAGTCATGGCAATTATACTTTGATGGCTCATACACACAACATGGGGCAGGAGCAGGTATACTCTTTATAACTCCCCAAGGTGATTCTATACCAAAGTCATACCGCTTATCATTTCCTTGCACCAACAATATAGCGGAATACGAGGCATTAACAACGGGGCTAAGAATTGCAGTTCAGTGGAAGATCCAGGAACTTCGTGTTTTTGGTGATTCTCAACTTGTCATCCGTCAAGCAACTGATGATTATCAAACAAAAGATGAAAAGCTAATGCCTTACAAACAACTGGTAGATGATCTGAAACAGCACTTTGCAAAGATAGAGTTTGAGCAGATACCAAGAGAACAGAATCGTGCTACTGATGCCATGGCTACAATTGCTTCGCTCATTGACCTATCGCAAAATGAGACCTGCTATGAGTTCCTGGTGGACAACCTGCTGATTCCGTCATATGAGAGCACTCCTACGGAAATGATATGTGTTGTTGGTCCTGAATCCCAGTTATATGGTTCCATATTCACATACCTTCGCGACAACATCTTACCTCCCGATTTATCGAACAACCAACGCCGCACTTTCATCCGCCAATCCTCCCGATACGTTATCCTAGCTTATATCCTATACCGACGAGGTCTAGATGGCACCCTCCTTATATGTTTAGAGAGTGACAAAGCTCAGATTGCGTTACGTGAAGTGCACGAAGGGATATGTGGTCCGCATACTAGTGGTCCTACCTTGGCCAAGAAACTCATCAGGACTGGATACTATTGGCCTACTATGGAAAAAGATGCATATCAGTTTGTCAAGAAGTGTAAGCAGTGTCAAATACATGGAGACCTCATACATGCACCAGCGCAGGAACTACAGCCACTTGCATCTCCTTGGCCCTTTTGTCAGTGGGGACTCGATCTTAAAAAGACAGTCGACGATGCTGGCCGTAACTGGCATGTCCAACTCAATCCCGCACTTTGGGCCTATCGTACCAGTGTCTGCACACCTACAGGAGCTACACCTTACTCACTTGTCTACGGTGCTGAAGCCATCTTGCCTATTGAGGTCGAGTTACCTTCTTTACGGGTCTCCTTGAGAAACATAATCAACGATGAAGACTACAGGGTCTCTCGCTTACAAGAACTAGAATTGCTGGAGGAACGACGACACACTGCTTTTAATCATCTCAAGGCTTACCAACAACGAATGAGTCGCAGTTACAATCACAAGGTCAAGCCTCGCACATTTGAGGTAGGTGACTTAGTCCTCAGAGAGAACCCCAAGAATCAGCAAGATAGAGAAAAGAAGGGCAAATTTGAACCCAACTGGCTTGGTCCTTACATCATCACAGCAGTATATGGATCTGGGGCATATCAGCTCTCAACTACAGAAGGTGAACCCTTGGAGGATCCTATCAATAGCATGCACCTTCGCAGGTTCTACACATAGCTTTTCAGAATATCCTAATTCAAAAATACAAAAAAATCAAAAAATTCAAAAATACAAAAAAATTATAAAAACAAAAAAAATCGTTACTTGGTGAAAACCTGGCAAACAGGCGCCTTGTGACAACAAAAAAATTGAAAAAATCCAAAAAAGTAAAGAGAAATAATTTCGTCCAACAGCGAAAACCACTTCGGTGGCGCCCTGGGCAAGTACCATGGTGAAAACTGGGTCACCAGCGCCATGCGTAGGGACTTTGCTCCTCCCTCCTTCAGGATTCACTTTCATCCTTTCACTTTGCACACACTCACAACTTATTCGCCCACAATAAACTTGCCCATTCCCATCATGGCTTGTTATTGATCTACCCAAGATTGGTTAGCCATCCATAACCCTCCCCTTTCACTCCCTTTTCCATCCATAATAAATCAGATCCTATCTGTGACTACGGCCAATTCCTACGTCTAGTAATGGGTGTGAAACTGAGAACATCACATGTTTCGAGGAGTACAGTTTCTTTCAGCTTTCTTCAGTCTATCCGTGCACAATCCACAATAAAAGTTTCATCTTCTCCACAATAAGGTATCAGTTTCATGGATTCAGTCAGTTTCCAAGGAGACACAGCAGCAACAATGGGCTTCAACAAATTAAATCTTTTAACAGACTCAGACAACATATGGTTCAGTGCTATCTATCCTTTTTATGAAAGTGAACATTGTGACCACAATCAAAATTTGACTTATACAAGTGACAAGAGACACTAAACTTGAGGACTACAGTGGATGTTGGTGTCGAGTCTTAGTTTTCTTTTGATTTTATCTTTTTAGTGACATGTCTTTTAGCTTTTCCGGGATGTCTCTGACTAGAGATTCTATCTCCAGGATGTCTTTGACTAGAAAGGCGAGGATGGGGTATCGTCACCTACTTGCATTTGCTGTCTGTGGATTGTCTTTTAGTAATGCTATGACTTGTCCAAGGATATGAGGACACTGTGAGTCTAGTATGAACTGGGGCATTCCTTGTTTGTGACTGTCTTATCTCCATGCAAACAGGTACAATGACTTTCTGGGCCGAACAAATGCCTCGATTGTCATAACCTATTTTGCCATAATAAAGCTCAATGATGATAACGCACAAGAAGCTTTTTCATGTTCATATCTTCTGTCTTCCATCCCCCTTTCTTGATTGACTTCCATTGTCCTTCTCGAGTCCGCGTAGCCCGCTATCACATGACTGAGTATAATGACACACCAAAAACATTTGCATTTCATATAGTTGCACCTACATCACCACATATAAGCATTTCATACATACATATAGATATCACAATTGCATCACATCCTGCATACACATGTTAGCACATCTCACATTTTCATTATGTAAATAATCATTTGCATTATCATATTCATTTGCATTACATACATTCACATTTGCATCATGCATCACATATACAACATAAAAGAACAAAAATATATTGCATTGCATCATATAAACATCCATATCATAAAACATGCATCACATGAGAACACTTCATCACATAAGGTACACGTGCATATAGCTGCCGCAAAAATGGATCATCTCTCATATATAATCAAATGTGTCATAATACAATGATGTCAAAAGAATCATATGGCTACAAAAGAATCACTTGCAGGTGTCTACAATACAATCATGGTACATATACTGATACAATGGGAGCCCACTATAGCTATGAGGAACTCCCTCCCTTGGAGCCGCCTCGCCTCGACAGAGTCTGAGCTGTAGATGGACCTGCCCCAGGATCCCCCTGTCTCTCTGGTGGTGGTGGAGGCCCCATAACCCCACCACTGGATGCCTGTCTCCTGCGGCTCCCTCCCGTAGCCGTCGCTGTGCGCGACGATCTATGAAAGCTCCTAGCCCGCTGATCTGCTGGCACGGCTGCATAGTATAGATCCCTCCAGTAGGCGATCTCCTCTCCGGCTCGCAAAACATATGCGTAGCCTGCCCCTGCATCCTCTGCTGCCCGCCTACCTGCCCTCAAAGCTGTCTCGGCCTCGGTGTATCTCTGGATGGCCTGATCCCTCTCCCGCTCTGTGTCTCGGACCCTGATCCTGAGGTGGTTCCTCTCTCGAACCAAATCCTCAATCTCATCTGCCTGGCCCTGGCAGATCTCCCGCAGCCTAAGCACCTCATCCTCCTCAGAGTCTCCGCTCTCCATCCCTGCCTGTGGCTCCTCCTGTACAGGTGCCTGTCCCTGTGCCTCTGCCTGCACCTGTCCCTGTGCCTGTTTAGGTACCTGTGGCTGTACCTGTCTCTGTCCCTCTGGCTGCACCTGTCTCTGTCCCTCTCTGGGACCCTGTGCTGCTGGCACCTGTAGGGGCAGTCCACCCCATCCTCTCACCACTGGAGCTTCTCTCTCCTATCCTCCCTCCCTCCGAAGTGCTACCCATCTCTCTCCCACCACTCCCCTCCACCTCCGCCGACCCCTACCTCCATCCCCTCCTCCATCATCATCCTCTCCTCCACCCTCTCCATCCACTGGCTCTGCTGGATTTGTCAATCTAGGAAATGGATGCTCTGCCCAGTACGCAGAGTACTCTGCGTCCATCCCTGCATCATCTACCTCTGGCCACATGTCCCATGGCATCGGCATCATCTCCGCTAGCTGCATCACTGCCTGATCATATGATAGCAGTGGGCCAAACTGCACCTGATCTCGGACCGTACGGGCATACATGCCCGAGCCTCGGGGCATCCTCTGAATCCTACCATACTGCCTGCATACCCTATCCACCAGCTGTCTCTCTAATATATAGGGTGTCCGCCCAATCAGGTACCTGCTCCGGAAGGTGTAGGGCAGCTCCAATGCATCGTCCTCCCACTCCTCACACCCCAGGTACGGCCTCCAGATCACCAGGTCAATGTCATCAATGACTCTCCTCCAATGCTCCAATCTCCCAATCCGAGGCTGGGATGTAATCATGGCATATAGGTGTACAAAACTCTATCCCTGTCCTCTACCTCTGAAGTGAATCGGCCGTGTGATGGGAAGGTGCTCATAGGCCCACACCTGCAAGAGAGTCACACCGCAGCCCAAACCCACTGATCCATGATATACAAACTGATGCAGCTCATAATACAAATGTGCTAGGACACATGGCCCCCTTGCATACCTAGTGTGCTCTGCCATCAGCGTCTCCAAGGCCCCTCCCCAGCCCACTGCCAATCCTCGTGTGGCCCTGTCTGGACACAAGTATCCACTGATGACTCCCCCAACAACTGCCGGCAATGCTAATCCTGTGGCAGTCATGGTGTCCTAGGCTACATGACCTGCTCGCATCTCCAACCCGGGATCCTGAAACACCCGTCGCAATGCCTCCCTATCCCCGTCACGGTCGTAGGGGATCAACTCTCCATCAATGGGAACATGCAGTATCCTGTAGACATCCTCTAATGTCACTGTCATCTCACCTATCGGTAGGTGAAACATACACGTCTCCGAGTGCCATCTCTCGGCCAACGCAGTCAGCAACCCCATGTTTGCCCGAAACTCGGGCACATAGAGCATATGTGTGAGACCCATCTCCTCTATGGAAATCATGTCCTGGATAGACAACTCTGGTCGCAGTCTCTGAGTCGATGGGAATCTCTCCCGTGACTCCAACATCGGCAAATACTCCTGCAGTCAAGCAAAATCAATCTTGTCAGTTATCGTGGCATTCACTGTTTATCACAAAATGCTACTCGCTACCTAAATGCATATGGCTATCTACCCTAATGACACTCACTGTTCATCACAAAGTGTTGCTATTTATCCTAGTAGTGCTCCCTGTTCATCACAAAGTACTACGTGTGTGACATTTCCTATTCATCACAAAGTGTCACTCACATTCGCACTCCCTGTTCATCACAAAATGTCACTCACATTCACACTCCCTGTTCATCACAAAGTGCTGCCTATCTTGGTGCTCCCTGTTCATCACAAAGTGCCTTGATCTATCCTAATCTTCCTAGAGGACCTGCTTGAGTGTATCCTCTTAGCAGCTTATCCAATCGACAGCGTATGTTCATCACAGAACTGTCGATTTGACCTACAAGCCTAAAACCATGCATTTAAACACACAAACGCATTGTTTCAACACACACGCGCTTTTAACTCATAAACACGCTTATAGATTTCATACACGCGCCTCTGCAACACAGATGCGCTTCTTGAACACAAACGTGCCTATGCCAGACACAAACGCGACCAGGGAACACAGACGTCCCTACATGACATAAACGCTACTAAAAATCATAAACGCTTCTGCATTTCACAAACGCGTCCGCATTCAACACAAACGCGGTTCCACGCACAGATGCGCCTGGCGCTGACACAGACGCGGTTGCACGTTTTTGCACTTTTAAACTATCCTATTCCTAGCGCATTTATTGCTCCTAAACATGCATTTATGACAAAACTCGAAATGCGTGAAAGTACGAGGAGGTTTTCGGGTACTTACCGGCTCTCCTGCATCGGCTGGTCGCTGGAATCGGCGGACACGGTCGAATCTATGAACGAATGCCATCGCTACTGACTGCTGCTGCTCTTTTCTCGCTCTGCACTGTGATCTTCTAAGGGTGTGGATGACAATGAGGATGTCTTTTGCCCGTGGTCTATCTTATAGCCTACCCTAGCCCTGCCCTTCATTTCCCGAGTCAGTATTCTTCATCCTGTGACTTTGTCACATTATCCAATCAGTCCATTCTATCCCGTCTTTCTTATCGAGAGATTGTCTGCAATCTTTTCAGACATTTTCATCCAATCTCTCGAGGGGGCAAATAATTCCTTATTCTGGGGCAACTCTGTATCAGTTCATCTTATCTTCTTTGAAACAACGCGACAAGCCGCATTGTCTCAAAGAGGGGCAAAATGTAGACACCCAAAATTGTCATGTCTAATTAAATAAATATTTTATTTATTTAATTATCTAAGCCTAATTCTTCTATTAATTAAATAAATTTTATTTATTTAATTAATTCATTTATCCTCTTCTAGCCTTATTTCTCATTTAAATAAATACATTTATTTATTTAAATTATCCCTTTCCTAAATTAAATAAATATTTTATTTATTTAATTGTTCTATTTCTTCTATTAATTAAATAAATCTTTATTTATTTAATTAGTTCATTATCTTTTTCTACACATGACACATGTCATTCATCTCTTATTTCCTACACTACCTACCTCTTTCATTATTTTGGTATTTCTTATACCTACCCTCTAATCCTAGCCGACCTCTCTTTTTACACCTCTCAATCTTAACCCTCCATTTCTTATTGTGTCTTCTATTTAAGGAGATGCTTTCTTCATTGATAAACCCTAATGACATATCCTAATGACTGATTTTGGAGGACTTGGCTACACTACAATTCTACTTGCAACCACATTCCGTTCTTTGTTGAGCTCTTGTGCATACAAAAATCTGAGAGCAAGCATATCAAACAAGATCAATGGAGATAGGAAGAATGGAGATCAAAACCCTATTGGACATGTGATGGTATAATCTTTGTGATTTTGAGTTATTTGCATTGTCTTAGGTTATCTTCATATGTTATGGTGGATCTTTGTTCATTGTTAGGCTAGGGTTTGGTGGTTGAATCCATTTTAGTCTTTCAAATATTGTTGTTTATTGCTATCCATTTTCACCATATACAGCCACAAAAGAGGCTAAGAACGCGATTCGGGAGACCAAGAGAGCTAATTTGCACTCCGAAAGAGATAATCAACTTGTTAATGAAATTTCAAGGAAACTTGTTAAAAATCAAAGGGGCTAGGCCCCATGGTGGGCGCCAATGAATGTGGTGCTAAAAATGTTGTTAGTATAAGAGGCATACACATATAATGAGACAATAAAAACATAATTGAAAGCTTAATTGAAAACTAAATCAAAGATGCAAACCATAAGCCTTCCTTGAAATGTCCCATTTTCCTCTATTCTTGAGGACCTTGAAGGTGTTGGATTGATGGGCTCTCAATGGAGCAATGACCTCCAAAGTGACAACTCAAGAGTTGAGTAGCTAATTGATCATGATTAACTATGGAGATGATATGAAATGCATGATTCAAGAGACTAGATTAACATGTTATGATAAATCCAAATGCTAATTACTAGATAATTGAAATGCAAATGCCTATAGTAACAATGCCTAAATTGATATGAGATGGGATCTGCCTATAGTAAAAATACATAAGATGAAAATGAGATCGGATCCATATTGCTCCAAAATGAGGGGTATTTATAGGAATTCCAAGGCCAAAGCTGAGGTGGCAGGAATCGACGATCTAGATTTGATCTGAAGATATCAAAGGCCAAGATTGAGGAAGTTGGAGAAGAGGTTGGAGGAAGGGACACTTGTCATCTCTATGGTGACAAGTGTCAAGGAGCCTTGCTCATGAGAGGGCAAGTGTCCAAGGGAGGAGACATGTGGCAAAAGTGCCATGTGTCTCAAGGAGAGAATATCCACACCATGAGAGGTTAGGATAAGGAGGTTAGAATGTGCAAGATAGGATAGGTTTAGTTAGACCCAAGATTAGATTGTATGGGTTAGGTTAGGGGATGGTTAGGTTGGGTGGTTAAAGTTAGGAGCCATGTGCTCATTTGAATTTAGAAATTCAAATAATTGGAAAATGGTAATTAATCTCAACAAACTTGAGTTTGTTAACCTTAATTAGGGATTAGAATAATTGATTAGTATGGGGAGACATTAATTAATCAAAGGGGGATGTGAGATGAACTATATAAATAAATCATTTAGATTTATTTACTAGTAGATGAATAGAGAAATTAAGTAAATTGCTTGTGAATTCAATTAATTAGGAAGGGGAATTAATCAAATATCTACATATTTAAGTAACTATCTTTAGACCATTTTTAGGTGTATACATTTTGCCCCTCTTTGAAGCGATGTGTGACGACATGTTGGTTCAAAGAAAGCTCGATTGATGATGTTATTGATTCGATAAAATGTAGATTTGATCTTGATTTGATGCAGATTTGGTTTCGATATGATATTGATTTAATTTGGAGATGATAAATCTTGATATTATTTTTTTTCGATCTTGGAGATGATAAATCTCGATATGATGTTGATTCGATGTTTGAGATGATATGATGCCGATATGATGTGGATTCGATGTTTGAGATGGTATGATGCTGATATGATGTGGATTTGATGTTTGAGATGATATGATGCTGATATGATGTGGATTCGATGCTTGAGATGATATGATGCCGATATGATGTGGATTCGATGCTTGAGATGATATGATGTTGATATGATGCCCCAGATGCTGATTGATAGATATTGATGCGAGGATGCCCCCTTGGGAGATCAATTGAGATAATTGACCTTTGGAGTTTTTTGAATCTTTGTAAAATTGATTTCCTGATAGACTATTGGATGATTCCTACAACTGTGGTTGATGAAAGTGTGAGTTCTTTGATCACGTTGATGTGGTTCTTGATGTGATGATTGATAGAGTTTGATTGAATTGATAGGATTGATGAGATTGAGATCAAGTCTGGTTTCAGGAATGACACCTCCTGTATAAGACAAAGATGATCAAAGCATTTGGTTTCAGGAATGATATATCTTGTATAAGACTTGATCAAAACATCTAGTTCCAGGAAGGATTCATCCTGTATAAGACCTGATAGAAAGGATCAGATGAGATGGATTGATAGAATTGATAAGATTGATTGGATAAAGAACTGACAGTTTGTTGATATCATGTTGCAGGAAGATTCATATATGCTAATGTTGGCATATTTGGGGGAGTTGCATAAGATTTGCATTGGGTTTTTCCAGATTTAAAAAAAAAAATCCATACGCCTCCCAAAAAATTTTATTTATGCATGCATGTATTTTCTAAAAAAATACATTAAAATTTTATTTTTTTTGATTTTTGCAATTTTCAAAAAATGTCATTTTTAAAAAATAAAAAATAAAATTTTTTTGGGGGGGAGGCGGAGGTGGAGGGCGAAGGCGAAGGCCCACCACCAGCGCCGCGGGTGCCACAGCCAGCACCATCGGCGCTATAGGAGGCACCACGGGCACCACTGCCACTGCTGCCGGCGCTGCGAGAGGTGCCGCCGATGCCATAGCTAGTGTTAGCGGCACTGCGAGCGGCGCCTTAGGCACCACCGCAGGTGCCGAGGGTGCTAGTCGGGGGAGGGAAGCCTTTTTTTTTTTTTTTTTTTTGATTTTTTGATTTTTTTTTGGTTTTTTCGATTTTTTTGTTTTTTGGGTTTTTTCGATTTTTGAGGAATTGATGATGATTTGATTATTCTAATTTTTTGATGGTTTTGGTAATTTTTTATTTTTGATGATTGCTGATTTTGGTGATTTTTGATGATTTTTCGATTTTTGCAGTTTTTCAACTTTTCAATTTTTTATGATTGCTAATGATTTGATTATTCTGATTTTTTTTTTATTATTCTCGATTTATACTTGATTTGATTATTTTTTATTGTTTTGATTATTCTGATTTTTCACTCCGCATCTTAGTGGTCACACTGATATGAGACAGTGATGTACTCATGTACACACCCTTTTGTGATGAGATATTGATGATTCCCGTGATGTATATTTGTGATGTATCTCATATATTTTGTGATATCATTGTACCTTGGACATTGATTTTGTTTTGATGATATAATATGCAGTCGATCCTATTCGCTCTACATGACCTATGAGATGATGGATGCATTCTATTTGACATATGATTATGATGTGCAATTACTTTCATGATGTATGCTTTAATTTCTATATGCTTATGAATTCTATATAATGAATGCGCAATGCAAATGTTTTCTATGTTTATGATATTTTTATGATTTTCTCATGCATGTCAATATGAGATGGATGCAATGCAATGTAATGGTGATACCTTATGTGTTTTGAGATTAGATGAATGTCATGCAATGATTTTACTAAATGAATGAATGAGTTTATGCTTTATATGAATGATGCCTTGGTATGCAATGGATACATGAGATGAACTAACTTATCATGCAGGATGAATGAATTGATTATTTTTGTTATTGTCCAATGCACTCAATCATGTAATAAGAGAGATAACACCATTTTAGCTTTGGCCTTGGAAAAGATGAGAATTGTGATCCCATGTAGAATGAAATGCAGGTCTATCTTAAAATGCAATGCAATGCAGTGATCAGACCGGTCATGGAGTCATTGCTTTGTTTCATCATTGATCCTTTAAAATGTGGGAAGTGAGTGCAAACATCAATGGTATAATTGAACCATGATGACCTGAGCACTACTTTCCTGGGTTTTGATATTGCAAGTTAGCACAAGCATCGAGGTATAATTGAACCAAGATGACCAGAGTGTTGCTTGCATAAAACAGGCAGTATTAACCATTTCTATATGCAAGTCCGAAATGTCTTCCATGATATTTTTATGATCATTTCCTTAGACAACTTTGCACATATTAATGATTAATTTATAGACAGCAAACAAGAAAAATATCATGTTCCTTCCTTGTTCCTCTACTCAAAGACATCCTGGAGTTACTCAAAAATAGTGATAGCGAAAATCCAAATAAAATAGTTGAACCATCATTGCCAAAGTGTTAAAATAATGAGTCAAGATATATCATCCATTGATATGTGTTTTGTCATGTTTAGATTGATATGTGATAGTTAATGGTTGATAATGTGATCTCATGTTCAATGTTGGATGTGTCTCAATTTTTCGCTTGACAAGCGTTGTCTGACTATTGTTCTACCTTCTTTGATTAAGCTCAAAATGATTGCAACTTTTTGCCCCCAACAAGGTTCAGGATTTTGCCCCCAGCCTAGAAACAAGCCTTATTATGATATAGTCAATGATCCAAACGATGATGAGAAATAACCTGGGATGCCTACGTATGCACAAAAGGCTTTATGATGAATATGAACAACGTTGATGGAAAAGAATGCAAGCGAAAGAAAGTGTAAACTAATAGATGACAGAGCTAGCTGATAGATAGCACCCATTTGCCAGGTTTTCACCGTTTGTTTTTATTGCACTTTTTCTCATATTTGATTTTTTTTGTTTTTGCTTTTTTTACTATTTTTTGGATTTTTCTGCTTTTTCACTATTTTTGGATTTTTTTGCTTTTTCATTGTTTTTGGATTATTCTGCTTTTTCACCGTTTTTGGATTTTTTTTTGCTTTTTCACTGTTTTTGGATTTTTTTTGCTTTTTCTCCATTTTTGGATTTTTCAGACATAAAACTTCTTCAGATGCATGCTATTGATGGGTTCCTCGAGCTAATCTCCATCTTGTGTTGATAGTTGATATGCCCCTGACCCAAATACTGCTGTGACCACAAATGGACCTAACCAATTGGGCTCAAATTTTCCTTTCTTTTCTCGATCTGATTGATTTCATGGATTTTCCTTTAGTACTAGTTCTCCAACTTGAAATATTTGTGGTTTGACCTTGTGATTATAACTTTGGCACATTCTTTGTTGATATACCTTTAAATGGTCAAAGGCATTTTGTCTTCATTCCTGGATCAGTTCTAACTCTTGTAGTCTAGACACTCTTTGTTCTTCATCTAGGATGAGACCTTTTAGTGATACACATAGAGAGGGAATCTCTACTTTGATAGGCAATATGGCTTCTAATCCGTATACAAGAGAGAAAGGTGTGGTACCTGTTGGTGTGCGGATACTGGTGCGATAGGCCCAGAGAGCAAGATTTAGTTGAATATGCCAATCTTTCCCAGCATCGTTCACTATCTTTTTGATGATTTTTAGAATAGTTTTGTTAGATGCTTCTGCCTGCCCATTCCCTTGTGGATAATAGGGTGTGGAGAATCTATGCTGGATCTAAAATTTCTCACATAGCTCTTGTACATCCTGATTCTTGAATGGTCGCCCATTATCCGTGATAATGGTCATTGGTATTCCATAGCGACAGGTGATGTAATTCAAGATGAATGCAGCAATTTGTTTTCCTATGATATTTGTGAGAGGTACTACCTCGATCCATTTTGTAAAATATTCTATAGCTATAAGGATGAATTTGTGACCATTTGATGAAGAAGGATTTATTTTTCCTACTAGATCAAGACCCCATTGACAAAAAGGCCAAGATGTTGCCAAAGCATAAAGTTCTTGTGCTGGTGCATGGATCAAGTTTCCATGGATCTGACATTGTTTGCACGTTTTGGCTACCTGAAAAGACTCTCGTTCCATAGTCGGCCAATAATAGCCCAAGCATATGAGTTTTTTCAAAAGGGTAAGTCCACTTGAATGAGTGTCACAAATGCCATTATGGAATTCCTTTAAGGCCTTCTCAGATTCTTCTTGTTGGAGACATCTTAAAAGAGTACCATCTAGACCTCATTTAAATAGGGTATCTACGACAAGAGTATAATGGGAGGATTGGCAAATAAAGTTTCTCTTTTGATTTTTTTGATAAGTCAGGAGGTAAGATGTTATCTTTTAGGTATGTGTAAGTTTGGCCATAGCGGGAGGAATCATGTCCTATAAGTTGACAAATGGTTTGGGAATCAGGACAATTATGAGATGGGTAAAACAACTCTTCAACCAGGAATTCATAATGCTCTTGATTTTCCTGTGTTTGTAATAGAGAAGCAAGTGTGGCCATGCATCTGTTGCTTTGTTATCATTTCCTGGAATTTGTTCAAAAGTGATTTCAACAAAATATTTCTTGAAGTCATCCACCATCTTTTTGTAAGGCATGAGTTTGTCATCTTTTGTTTGATAATCATCATTGATTTGATTGATAACGAGCTGAGAATCTCCAAAGACATGAAGTTGTGTAATGTGCCATTCCATAGCCATTTTGATACCTATAACCAAAGCTTCATATTCAGCGTGTTATTGGTGCATGGAAAGCTTAATTTGTATGCTTTCGGGATGGTGTGACCTTGTGGTGTGATAAATAGAATTCCTTCTCCTAATCCATGTTGTGTATATGAACCATCAAAGTATAGCTGCCATGCTTTTGTTGTGACTGTTAGGATATCAGCGTCAGGAAACTCAATCTGTAGAGGATGATCATCTTGAAGTGGTGCCTCTGCTAGTTGATCTGCGATGACTTGTCCCTTGATAGCTTTTCTATCTACATACTCAATGTCAAACTCACTTAGGATCATGATCCATTTTGCTAGTCGTCCTGTCAATGTTTCCTTGCTGAGCAAATATTTCAATGGATCAATTTTAGCTATCAACTTGATGGAGTGAGATAGTAGATAGTGTCTTAATTTTTGAGAAGCAAAAACTACCGCCAAGCATGCTTTTTCTGTTGGGAAATAGTTGAGTTCTTATCCCACTAGTGTTCTACTGATGTAGTAGATGGCTCACTCTTTTCCTTCATTATCCTATTGTGCAAGCAAAACTCCTAATGATACTTTAGTGGTTAGTATAAGAGGCATAAACATATAATGAGACAAATAGAAGCATAATTGAAAAGCTTAATTGAAAATTTAAACCAAAGATGCAAACCATAAGCCTTCCTTGAAATGTCCCATTTTCGTCTATTCTTGAGGACCTTGAAGGTGTTGGATTGATGGGCTCTCAGTGGAGCAATGACCTCCAAAGTGACAACTCAAGAGTTGAGTAGCTAATTGATCATGATTGACTATGGAGATGATATGAAATGCATGATTTAAGAACCTAGATGAACCTGCTATGATAAATCCAAAGCTAATTACTAGATAATTGAAATGCAAATTGCTTATAGTAATGATGCTTAAATCGATATGAGATGGGATCAATATGCCTATAATAACAATGCATAAATTGATATGAGATCGGATCCATATTGCTCCAAAATGAGGGTTATTTATAGGAATTCCAAGGCCAAAGCTGAGGTGGCAGGAATCGATGGTCCAGATTTGATCTGAAGATATCAAGGGCCAAGATTGAGGAAGTTGGAGAAGAGGTTGGAGGAAGGGACACTTGTCATCTCTGTGGTGACAAGTGTCAAGGAGCCTTGCTCATGAGAGGGCAAGTGTCCAAGGGAGGATACATGTGGCAAAAGTGCCATGTGTCTCAAGGAGAGAATATCCACACCATGAGAGGTTAGGATAAGGAGGTTAGAATGTGCAAGATAGGATGGGTTTAGTTAGACCCAAGATTAGATTGAATGGGTTAGGTTAGGGGATGGTTAGGTTGGGTGGTTAAAGTTAGGAGCCATGTGCTCATTTGAATTTAGAAATTCAAATAATTGGAAAATGGTAATTAATCTCAACAAACTTGAGTTTGTTAACCTTAATTAGGGATTAGAAGAATTGATTAGTATGGGGAGACATTAATTAATCAAAGGGGGATGTGAGATGAACTATATAAATAAATCATTTAGATTTATTTACTAGTAGATGAATAGAGAAATTAATTAAATTGCTTGTGAGTTAAATTAATTGGGAAGGGGAATTAATCAAATAACTGCGTATTTAATTAACTATCTTCAGACCATTTTTAGGTGTATATAGTGGCAGGTTAGTATTGAAGGAAATGCCATGTATAGAGTGGTTAAAAAGCTATAGATTGTAAAAGAAAATGTTCAGAAGTGGAATAAGGAGTTCTTTGGGAATATCTTTGCCTCAAAAGCCACAATCCTCTCAGAGCTAAAGAATATTTAGGATGAGATACATAATAATGGTTATACTAATACTTCAAGAGATGTTGAAGATGTAATCCTTATGAGATATCATGACATAATAGCCAAAGAAGAAACCTACTGGAAACAAAGATCAAGAAATGTTTGGTTGAAGGAAGGGGATAGGAATACTAAATACTTCCACATGTCTACCCTAAGACATAAGGCCATTAATAGAATATCTTAGATTAAAATGAATGGCAAAAGTGTTGAAGAAGAAGAACCCATGAGTAGGGCTGCTATGGATTTTTTCTCCAATCTACTTGCTAAGGATCAGAATTTGGACAAGCAAGCCCAGAAGAATCTTTTGGATTGCATTCCTACAAACTTAGGGGATGATTATAATTATCACTTGATTGCTATCCCATCCCATGATGAGATTCTGAAAGCTGTCAATTCCTTTGAAGGCAACAAGGCTCCAGGCCTGAATGGTTTTCCCATGTTCTTTTTTCAAATGTATTGGCATATTATTGGAGATTATGTGTCTAGAATTGTGAAAGAGCTTTTTGGTGCTAAATTTTTTTTGAAAGAGGTAAATGGCACTTTTATTGCTCTTATCCCCAAAAAGATGGGGGCTGATTCTATTGATCTCTTCAGACCTATAAGTCTATGCAACTCTCTTTATAAGATAATTTCCAAGGTTTTAACATCTAGAATACTGAAGTTGCTTCCCTCTATCATATCTCCTCAGCAAAGTGGTTTTGTCCCGGGTAGAAAAATATTGGACCTGATCATCTTAGTCCATGAAAATATTCATTCTTTGTCTAACTCTAAAAAAGAAGGCCTTTTTCTAAAGCTTGACCTATCTAAAGCCTACGATAGAGTGGATTGGGATTTTATGATGGATGTGCTCTTTGCTTTTGGCTTCAGCTCTAGAAGTATTAATCTTATCAGACAATTAGTTTCCTTGGCTTCTTTCTCTATTTTAATGAATGAACCTCCTTCCCCTTTCTTTAAAGCCTCTAGAGGACTCAGGCAGGGAGATCCCCTCTCCCCAGTTATCTTTATTATAATGGCAGAGTGTCTGGGGAGATGTATTGGGAAGCTAGTTGAGAAAGGGGAGTTTTGTGGATTGAATCCATCTTCAACGGTTCAAATTTGTTCCCATCAGCAGTTTGTTGATGATTCTATAATAATGGGGAAAGCTACAGTGCAGGACTCTAGAAGTTTAAAGAATGCTCTGGATAGTTATGGTTCAGCTACTGGACAACTTATTAATTGGTCTAAAAGTTTTTTTTATTTTATCAACACCCTAGAGAGAAGGAGGATCAAAATAAGTAATATATTGGGTTGTCAATTAGGGAGTCTTCCTGCTTCCTATTTGGGGCTCCCCTTATGCCATGAACCACCTAACACTTTTTGGGGAGCTTTGGTGGATAAATTCCACAAGAAGCTAACTAGCTGGAAGGGTGCTCTTCTTAGCCAAGCTGGTAAGGTCCAGCTACTGAAATCTACTATTCAAAGTATCTCTCTTTATGCCATTAGTCTCTTTAGAATTCCTGCCAAGTATGTGGAGGCTATTGAAAAGATTCATAGAACTTTTTTATGGATAGGGGCTGAGGAGAAGAAGAGAATGAATTTGATTGCATGGGATAAGGTATACAAGCCTATAAGAAAGGGAGGACTGGGTCTTAGAAGAATAAGAGACATAAATGAGGTCCTTATGGCCAAGTAGATTTGGAGAGGGTATAAAAATTAGGGAGAATGGAAATTGATATGGGACAACAAGTATAAAAGACAATGTCCAACTCTTCAAAGCTTCCTTAAAGGGAAAATATTCCAATTGGCTCCAACATTTGGAAAAATGTTTCTAGAACAAGAGACTTAATTGCCAGAGGTGCAAAATGGAAAATGGGGAAAGGCAATCTTATCCAATTTTGGGATGATTCTTGGTTGCTAGAGTCCCCTTTGACTGAAAATCTTGAGTGGAGTAGATTTCAGAACCAGTGAAAAGAAATATTTGGATCTATGGTGGGTGATTACTGGGAAGATAGATAGTGGAAGGATTTATCTTAGGTGGATTAGTCCTTGGGAAGTTTGAACAAAGTTATGAACTCTATGGTAAGGGTTGAAGAGGAAGACCAATTAATTTGGAAACTCATAGCAAGTGGTACATTCACTATGGCTTCTCTTTATTATCATTAGTACTCTAACATGGAAAGCCCATGCTGGGCTAAGGCATGGGTGAAAGGCCTCACCCCTAAGATTAACATTTTTTACTGGACAACTCTTCAAGATAAAATTATAACAATTGAGAATATCAGAAAAAGAGGTATGAGCATGCCTAGTGTTTGCACTCTGTGTAAGAAGAATGAGGAGAACATTAATCATATTCTCTTTCATTTCCCTTTCTCTGTTGATGTTTGGGGAAGATGTCTGGACCACTTCAAAATTAGTTGGGGCTTCCCAGAGTCGAGTCGGGAGGTTTTCAAATCTTGGCATCATCCTTAAAGGAATAAGTCTACTATTTTATTGTGGAAACTTGTCTTACCTCATATGTGTTGGGGTATATGGAAAGAGAGAAATGATAGAGTTTTCAGAGAGAAGGTTTCTAAGGCTAAAATTGTTTTTGAGAAAATAAATAGAAATATAGTGGAAAATATGAATATCATAGGAGGCATTGATAATCCTCAAGACAAGGATGATCCATTTATCTACAATAAGTGGAGATTAAAGGGTTGAGAGCACTTTCAAATCAATCCTAGAGAGGGTGTGATATGGGTTAGCCCGCCCAATGGGTGGATGAAAATTAACTTTGACAGTGCTTCAAAGGGTAATCCGGGTGTTCCATGATGTGGAGTGGTCCTTAGGGACAAATGGGGAACATGTAAAATCATAAAAAGCATCCCCATAGGAAATCAGACAAACCATGTAGTTGAAGCTATGGCGGCTTACCATGGGATGATCCTTGCTAAGGAAGCCAAATGCACTAGAGTCTGGTGTGAAGGAGATTCATTGAACATAATCAACTATTTAAATATGAAATTCTCGCCTTCTTGGTCAATTAGCAATGCTATTAAAGCGACTAAGAAAACTAGTGAGGAATTTGAAATGTGTGTTTTTACACATGTATAGGGAAGCCAATTCCTGCACTAATTGGGCTACCAACCTGGCATGCCAATTGGAAGACATAATTACTTGTTATGGAGAGAATGAGATTGCAAGTGAATTGAAATCCTTGCTTAATCTGGATCGTAACTAGGCTAGACAACTTGGTACTTTTAATCATAGTTTCTAATGCCTCTTCCACTTTTATTGATGCAGGGTTATTTTGGAGGTAATGAGCATTTATATAGGTGTCTTCTCATAAATGTTTGGCATGGATTGTGGGCATTTTTATAGGGCATCCATAGAAACTAGAGAAGAGGTTTTGAAGCCGAGAAAAGGAATTTTAAGGAAAGTGCAGAAAAAATGGGAGGTAATAAGAAAAGATTTGAACCCACCTCTTGCTCAGAATAGAGAAAGAACACTAAAGTGTGGGACATCCTTCAGCAAGGGGGTCTAAATGTGTTCATGGAGAGGCTAAGTAGGAAAGATCCCACAATTACCACTATTTCATCAAGAATTGGAAAAATGGCAAAATCTTGGTCGAGTCCCAGATGATGAATGTTGATGAGGAGGTCATTGCTAAGGCTATGAGGATGATTACTGAGGGCATGAAATTTTATAGGGATTGCAACATATCACATAAAGTAGTGGACAAGTTCCCAGTCATGGATGATGAGAGGAGAAAGATGGTGAAAATTGACAATTCCTACCATTCGCCAAAGAGGATATGTAGGCCATGGAGGTTTGTTTTATTTGCTTCTATCACCTACATTACTTTGGATGGTAGGTTTACTAGAGCCTATGGTCATCACTTTGTCCTACTCAACCATTTCTGCCATGGGGAAAAGGTGAGCTTGCCTTATTACCTAGACTATTCTATGGACCATACTATCAAGGAGGTTCAGAAAGATCCCAAAGGTGACCATGCCCTCCACCGGGGGCTTATGGTTTTGGTTTATAAAATGCAAGAGATGAGACTATGGAGAGTGAAGCCAGTGGTTTTAACTTTGATTCAAAGATTGAGGGAGATTCGGAAGAGACTAGTAAAAAAGGGAGGAATAAGGCTAAGAGGAAAAGGATTGTGGTGGATTCAAACATTTCAAAGTCTGAAACTGAATCCTTTGAGAAAAAAATTATTAAAAAAAAGAAAGGGAAAGCAATTGGAAAGCAGATTTAGAGGAAGAACACTAAAAAGGGAAATAATAAAGACATCAACCATGTTCTAGTTGATTCTGAGGAGGATATTGAGGAGAACAAGAAGGATGAGGGTCACGATAAAGAGGGGGGTGGGGGGGGAAACCCGGTGATGGACAACATTGAGGGTTTGAACACCATAAGTCTACAAAAGGAGGAAAAAGGGGCTAAAAGTGGTATCAGTGATTATGATACTATAAAAGCTTTCTATGATACCATCGGAACCATGGTGAAGGATATTAATAGTTTGAAGACTGATATGATGGCTATTACAAGAGTAACGATTGGTGATAAACCCTTGGCGGAACATGTTAAGGAACTGGTTGTTGTACTTCACAATGAGGAAGCAATTGAATGTATGGTGGGTAAAATCATAGCAATGGAAAAAAGGTCAATGAGATGGAAGATAACAAGGAGATTAAAGGAATGGAAAATAAAATGAACAATCTGGGTAGCAGAATCGACAGACTGAAACTCAATGTTAAGTAGATTGCAGATCAAAATTTTCAGATCCTCAAAGCTTCGGTGGATAACATGAACATCCTGATCAATAGATTTGAGAACAATGCAGAGAAGGATGGTGACAAGGATCAACCAGACAAGAAGGGTCATGAAAAGAGGACCAGAGCCAATACAAGGACCAAGGGCAACATCAAAGGTTGTGAGCTGGAGGAATTAAAGACCTCAGTGAACAACATGAAACAAATGGTTGTCCATGCCGAGGATATCATGAAAAGTATTTAGGTCTTTGTCTCTGTTTCTGTAGGGATTTTGGGTCCTATATTTTTGCTATCATTGTGCTGTCCTTTGTTTCTATTTTTTTATGTTATGTATGTTGATCCCCTTTTTGTTTGGGTGGGATCTTTCTATTTTTTGAAGTGATCAGGCACATTTCTTTTATGTTCTTCTGATCTCCTGGCTTGTACAAGGTTCACGTACCTTTCAAATACCTGCTTTTACTTAATCAAAATAGGCTTATTGTAAAACCTCTAACCAGGTGACTCAAGTTTATTGAGTTCTTCAAATCCTCTAGCAAGGTAACCTTTAACAAGATTTCAACCTTTAACAAGGTATATAGCCATCCCTTAACCAAGTGATCTTTAACAGGATTGAATCCTAACAGAACCTTATTGTAAAGTCTTTAACTGGACTAGGCTCCTAATAGAGCAAGCTTCAAAAGAGTTCAAAAACAAGCTTGTGGGTATTCATCCCCACCGTGGTTTTTCCCTTTTGGGTTTCCACATGAAAAATCTGTGTGTCATGTGTTGTGCATTTTTCATGTGATGATTGAGTATTCTTTGTTTAGGTGATTATGCATGCAGAGCTAATGTTTATGGTATTACTGATACAACACATGCATATGCATATGGGTGAAGTAGTTATCAAGTGTTGAATGATATTTGAAGTATTCAATTTTACTAGTTTAGATGTCTGAAGTCTTACTGCATTTAACTAGTATTGCCATGGTTAAGTTCAGTGATGAAGACAACCGGTTATCATTGTTTTAACTTGATAAGTTGTTGAGAAATTTTTGTCTGTACTGATTCACCCCCTCCCTCTCAGTACTAGTTAGGGTATCATTTGTTCATCATTATTCATCAATTGGTATCAGAGAGACTCCAGGTCCTTAGTGATATAAGCTTAACTGCTTGAGGTAAAAGATCTTGCTTTAATGATGAAGAGGGAAGGTCCTAAGTTCAATAGAGATAACTTCAAAATATGGAAGGACAAAATGAAGATTTATATCAAGAGTTTGGGTGCTCAACACTGGAGCTATGTTGAGAATGCCTATATAATCCCCACTGACACTCTAACCGATGATCAGAAAAGAGAGATTCAAGAAAATGGGCAAGTCATGGAAGCCCTTATTAGCAATCTATTTGATATTGAGTTCATTGATGTACAAGATAAGGACACTCCTAAGGATGTATGGGAGACACTAGAAACCATTTATGGTGGTGATGAGCATGTCAATCGGGCTAAGGAAGAGAGCCTTAGAGGAAAATTTGAAGACATGAGGATGGTTGAAGGAGAGACCATTCAACAATATGGCATAAGGATCAATATTATGGTTGGAGACATCAAGAGCACTGGTGGAACAATTGATGATGCCACCGTTGTTAGTAAAGTCCTGAGATCATTATTACCGGTCTATGCAATCAGAGTTGCTTCTATTCAGGAGATAAGGTCTATCAACAAAACCAAGGTATCCTTAGACTCTATCATTGCAAAGTTGATAGCATATGAGTTGAATAGCTATGATGGCAGTGTTTAGAAGATTGAGTCAACTTTTAGAGCATCTATTGCACCAATCGAAAAAGGAAAAGAAGTAAGTACCAGTTATGAATCCATGCAAAGTAAAGGTATGGATGATGAAGAGATTCTAATGGAGTTTGAAGCTCTTCTTGCTAAGAGACTTCCAAAAGGTACCAGAAAATACAAAGGTAAGCTTCCTTTAAAATATTTTTCCTGCAATAAGATAAGACATATAGTTGTTAACTATCCTAACAATGATAATAAGGATAAACTAGAGAGGTTTAGAAAGTATAAAGGAGGAAGTAGAAGAAATTTTCTTGTTGTAGTTGATGAAGGTGTTACTGATGAAGAATTTGAGGATGAAGAGAATGAAGACATATTATTTGTAGCTGTAAAGAAACAAGTGTCTGACAAGAAAGCCCTTGTCTCTCGCATTGACAACTCTAATGAGTGGATCATTGATAGCAGGTGTTCTCACCACATGATTGGTGATCGGAGAAAGTTTATGTCTCTGGAAGAATATGATGGAGGTGTTGTCAAGTTTGGCAATGATGCACCTTTCTTGGTAAAAGGTAAATGATCCATCTCACTAAATGGAAAGAGCAGTGCGGATGATGTCTACTGGGTAGAAGGTCTTAAGCATAACCTTTTGAGTGTTGCTCAGCTAAATGACAAAGGAATCTTTTGGAGTTTAAAAGGTGGAGTCAATAGTATAATTGGAAAGAGTGGTGAACTTATTGCCACTGGTAAGTAGACCAAAGGTAACTTATTTCAGTTGAAGGCCAATATTAGTCAGTGTCTGATGGTGAAGCTTGATGACAGTTGGATATGGCATAGGAGACTTTGTCATATGAATTTTGATAATATTGTAAAGGCCAGTAAGATCAAGGCAGTAAGAGGATTGCCTTTGCTGAACAAACTAAAGAATTCTTTGTGCAGAAAATGTCAACTTGGGAAGATGTCTTCCTCAACCTTCAAAGGTAAGTCTTTTTCAGCAGAGAACTTACTTGATCTTGTGCATACTGATCTATGTGGTCCTATGAAAACTAGAAGTATTCAGGGAGATAGGTATTTCATGATTCTTACTAATGATTTCTCAAGAATGATGTGGGTCACATTCTTGAAAGACAAGTCTGAGGCATTTGGAAAGTTCAAAGCCTTTAGAGCATTAGTAGAGAAGGACAGTGGTCAAAGGATAAAATGTCTAAGAATTGATCAAGGAGGTGAATTCACTTCTGATGAATTCAAAATTACTATGAAGATAATGGTATCAAGAGGTAGTTGTCTGCCCCAAGGACACCACAATAGAATGGAATAGAAGAAAGGAATAACATGACTGTAGTTGAAGCGGCCAGAACAATGCTGATCCAAGGAAAGGTTGCTCACACTTTTTGGAGAGAAGTGCTGAGCACTGTAGTCTATACTATGAACTGGGTACTCATCAAGAAAGGTAAAGATAAAACCCCTTATAAGTATTGGACCAAGAAGACTCCCACTATAAGTTACTTTAAAGTATTTGGCAGTAAGTGTTACATCAAGACAGATGAGCATCTGAGCAAGTTTGATGCTAAATGTGATGAAGGAATATTTTTGGGATATTCCACCAAGTGCAAATCTCTTAAGTACTACAACAATAGGACTCAAAATTTTTTTGAGAGTATCAATGTCAGGGTTGATGAATCCCTTGAGAAACTTGAGGAAACCTGCAATGAGCAAGTGGAAGATAAACTGGGTGTAAACTTCTAGGAACCAGTTAGGAAAGAAACAAGCAAAGACCTAAGTGTTCCTGTATCGGTAGAAGCTGTAGTAGAAGAAGAAGAAGATGGAGAAGAAGAAGAAGAGGAAAAGAGAGCAGAACTAGCTAGAGTCATTCCTAGATATGTGAAATTACATCATGATCCAAAGTAGATCATGGGAGATAAAGGTGCAGGGATACTCACAAGAAGAAAGGTGAAAGAAAACTCTTGCATGATTTCTAAATTTGAGCCTAAGACTTCTAGAGAAGCACTTATAGATGAAGATTGGATTAAGGCAATGGAAGAGGAGCTAGACCAAATAGAAAAGAATGCAACATGGTCTTTGGTACCCAGACCAGAACACAAGAATGTCATAGGTACCAAATGGGTCTTCAGGAATAAGCTAAATGAAGAAAGCATAGTTGTAAGGAACAAGGCAAGACTTGTATGCAAGGGATATGCTCAGGAAGAAGGAGAAGACTATGGAGAAATCTTTTCCCCAGTGGCTAGACTGGAAGGTGTCCGAATGCTACTTCCATTTGTAGCATTTAAGAGATTCAAGGTATACCCACTGGATGTGAAGTCTACATTCTTGAATGGAATCCTAGAAGAGGAAGTGTATAATGAGCAACTAGATAGGTTTGCCTTATCAGAAGATAGTAACATGGTGTGTAGATTACACAAGGCCCTGTATGGATTGAAATAGGCACCAAGGCCATGGTATGAACATTTACACTCTCATCTTGTGAAAATAGGATTTCAGAGAATAAGTGAGGATAGCAATATCTACCTGAAATCTAAAGGTAATCAGATTTTGATCTGTGAAGTATTTGTAGATGACATAATCTTTCGAGGAGATGATGAAATGGGCCATGCATTTGCAGATGAAATTAAGAAAGAGTTTGAAATCTCTCTGATTGGAGAAATAAAGTTTTTTATTGGTTTACAGATTTCCTCAATGAAAGAGGGTATCTTTATTACCCAATCTAAATATGTCAAAGAGGTATTGAAGACCTTCGGCATGGAGGAAAGCAAAGTAGTTGGTACACCAATGATGACCAGATGTAAATTGACTAGGAAAGATGATTCAACATTGGTACATGAGAAGAAGTATCAGTCAATGATAGGTAATGTGCACTATGTGGTGCACAGTAGACCGAACATTGCTCATGCAGTGGGCATAGTAGCTCATTTTCAGAAAATTCCAAGAGATCCCACTTGGTAGCAGTCAAGAGGATTCTTAGATACTTGAAAGGAACAATTGATTATGGATTGTGGTATCCATACAATGGTGATTTTAATCTCAAAGTATATATCGATGCAGATTGGGGAGGTAATGTGGATGACCATAAGAGAACAATAGGTGGAGCGTTCTTTCTTGGTGAAAGACTAGTCTCATGGATGATTCAGAAGAAGAGTTGTACTTCTCAGTCTACAACTGAAGTAGAGTATGTGGTAGCATTTATGAACTACACTCAAGCAATCTGGATGAAACATGTATTGGATGGTTTCAAAGTACCTATATCTAAACCGGTGAGTATATTTTGTGACAATACAAGTGCAATCAATATTTCCAAGAATCCAGTATTGCATGCTAGAACTAAGCACATTGAGCTCAAGTATCATTTCTTGAGAGAGAAGGTTCAAAATAGAGAGGTTGTATTACAACATATTTCTAGTAAGGAGCAGCTAGCAGACATATCCACTAAGCCCTTACTGAAGACTCTATTTACCTATTTGAGAGATGAATTAGGGGTTCTTCCCCTTCATGAAGTAAATTAAAAAATGTGTGCTCCACATCAGTCAGGTACTACAATGACAAATCTTACAAGGTTGATGTGTTGAAGGATGCTACTCCATAGGGGGAGCAATATAGTGAAGAATAGAAGCTTGTGCCTCCACTTTGGCATTGCTGTCAAAGGGGGAGAAGTTATCTAATGTATGATATGGGAGAATATATCTGATGATGAAGATATATGTTATAGTTGCAATGCTACACTGAGTATTTCCATCAATGCCAAAGGGGGAGATTGTTGGCATATGATGAACTGCTATGATGATATGATGATAATATATGTTGTCATTGATGTCAATAAGTACAGGTCAACTGGTATGAATATTGGAAGAAGTTGTTATTAATGATCATGTTAGAGAACCGGTATGAAGAGATGAAGTGAACCGGTGGCAGGGTTTCACTAAGTGTGACTACCGGTTGGTAGTCTTAGCTCTAGGGTTTCTGGTTTGGCAATCTAGCTTGTGCGATGAAACCGGTGATATTCTATGATGAGTTAGCTATGAAATAAGGATGAGATCAAGATGCCACATCAGTTTTGTGCACGTGAAGGATTTCCTTGAGGATTTTGCATGTGAAGATTGATTGCATTAAATGTCTACCTCAGGAATGAACATTCTTCTTAGCGGTATGAGAAGAAAGCATGATGGGTTACTAATTTATATGTGCGGTAAATAATGGACAATGCAAAATGACTTGTGATCTATTTGAGATTGTTTTATTCCATGCAAGTGTTTGAACGGTCAGGATTGGACCACTTGTAATTGTAAACCTAAAATGTTTAGGGTTTAGGGTTTATGATACCAACCTGATTGTTGTCTATAAGGTCAATGATGTTTGTTATTGTAAGTGTTGGCAAATGTTGTGTTTGTATTCAAGTGATGAGATACTTTCCAGACCAATGAGTGGAAAACTGCAAAGTGTGATTGCAAAGTAAGTGAGTGGAAAACTACAGAGTGTGATTATAGAGTAGGTGAGTGGAAAACTACAGAGTGTGATTGCAGAATAGAGGAACTAAAAAATATCCACCTTAGCATATAGTGTTGTTATCAGATCAGAGCTTTACCTGTTGTCTTCTAACCATTTCAATAGTAGGAAAATCCCTTTGTCGGGTAGCTTTAACAGGCTTATTGTAAGACCTCTAACCAGGTGACTCAAGTTCATTGAGTTTTTCAAATCATCTAGCAAGGTAACCTTTAACAGGGTTTCAACCTTTAATAGGGTATATAGCCATCCCTTAACTGGGTGATCTTTAGGAGGATCGGTTCCTAACAAAACCTTATTGTAAAGTCTTTAACCAGACTAGGCTCCTAACAGAGCGATCTTCAAAAGAGTTCAAAAACAAGCTTGTGGGTATTCATCCCCACTGTGGTTTTTCCCTTTTGGGTTTCCACATGAAAAATCTATGTGTCATGTGTTGTGCATTTTTCAAGTGCTGATTGAGTATTCTTTGTTTTGGTGATTATGCATGCAGAGCTAATTGTTATGGTATTACTGATACAACACATGCATATGTATATGGGTGAAGTAGTTATCAAGTACTGAATGATATTTGAAGTATTTAGTTTTACTGGTTTAGATGTTTGAAGTCTTACTATGTTTAACTGGTATTGCCATGGTTAAGTTTAGTGATGAAGAGAACCGGTTATCATTGTTTTAATTTGATAAATTGTTGAGAAGTTTTTGTTTGTATTGATTCACCCCCCCCCTCTCAGTACTAGTTAGGGTATCATTTGTTCATCATTATTCATCACAAACACAATCTTCACTAGCATCATCATCAGATTCTTCATCAGTAATACCACTGTCAATAGTTACAAGACAATCTCTCTTGCCTTTACCCTTATATTTCTTAAATTTGTCTCTCTTGTATTCATTGTCACCATTAGGGAAGTTTACTACTATATGACCAATCTTGTTGCATGCAAAATATTTTAAGGGTAGCTTACCTCTATATTTACTAGTGCCTCTAGACAGTCGTTTTGCCAATAATGCTTCAAGTTCCACTAAGTTGTCTTCATCTTCAGCATCTCTGCTGGATCTAGATTCATAACTATGGCTGATATCTCTACTTCTTCTCACAAATGGGTTAGAGACAGAAGCTCTAAGTGCAAATTTTGATTTCTATACACTACCATCATAGCCATTTAGTTCAAAAGCAGTAAGTTTGCCAATAATAGAGTCAAGAGTTACCTTTGTCTTTTCAATAGATTTCAGCTCCTGAATAACTGCAACTCAGATAGTATAGACTGGTAGCAGGGTTTCTTAGTACCTTACTAATTACTATGGAATCTTCCACTTTCCCTCCTGCACTCTTTATCTCACCAACTATCTCTTTAATCCTTTGACCATACTGCTAGATATTCTCACCTTCAGACATTCTCATGTCATCAAACTTTCCTCAAACTCTCCTCTTTGGCAATCTTAACATGTTCATCACCACTATAAATCTCTTCTAATTTTTTCCATACTTCATATGCAGTTTCAAGAACATGAACATCTACATATTCAGCATCAGACAGGGAACTGATAATAACTTCTAATGCCTGGTTATTTTCTTGTTGTTCTTTCTTCTGATCATCAGTCAGGGGTCCAGTAAGCGTAGTATACTTATTTTCTATATGATCCCAATACTGACTACCAAGACTCTTAATGTAAATCTTCATTCTTTCACTCCATATTCTATAGTTATCTTTGTTGAACTTCAGACCTTCTTTCTTCATCATGATCTACAAGATCTTTTCCTCAAGCTATTAGGCTTTTAGATTAAGAGGACCTAAGACGCTTTGATACCAATTGATGGTATGATGAAATAATAAGTATCCAGTAGAATACTGAGATGGGGGGGGGGTGAATCAGTATATTGAAAAACTGATAAAAAGTTCCCAAACTCAAACTCAGTCAAACAAAGTAAACATATCTCAGTCAAGATCAATATTCATAAGAATACTTGACATCAACCGGTTTAACTGTTATGATAACTTTAATAGTAAACAACTTCAATCTTGTGAATAACAACAATGCTTACTCATAACTTAACATATTCATGTCTCAATGTTTCTACTTAACATGCCTTATCAGAAATTAACCACATCAACAAATAAGATCACAACCACAAAAGCATTCACCATTTGACACAAATGTTTATACATGAAAAACCCAAATAGGTAAAAACCACGGTGAGATGGGACTCACAAGGATAGCTATTTAAACTCTTCAAAAGTTCACCTTGTTAGGAGCCAAGCCTGTTAAAGCTTTACAATAAGCCTTGTTAAGAACTAATTCTGGTTAGGAATCACTCGATTAAGGGATTTACAAATATGCCTTGATTAAAAGCACAATACCCTGTTAGGGGTAACCTCGCTGGAGGATTTAAGAATCCAAGCTAATGAACCACCTTGTTAGAGGATTTAATGAGTAACCAAGCTTGTTAGAGCTTACCCGGTTAAGGGATTTACTTCTGCTGTAATTGTTAGAAAACAACAAGTTTTCTTGATCTATCTGAGTAGCACTATATTTGCTTGATCAGATCCTTCTAAGCTTCAATCTGCCTTCACTCAAAGTGCAGATCCATTCACTGGTTGGGCAACTGCACACTCAATAGGTTTTATTACCAATCTATCCAACAACCTTACAAACAACTTCATCGACCTTAAATAGAAATCAATTAGGTCGGTAAAACATCAAAAACCTAATTCTCATCATTGAGATTACAAACAATTCGGTTCAATCTTGACCGTTAGAAATCATGACAATCTCTTCACATTCTTCAAGAAAATTCCAACCGCTCCATGATCACCGCTCCATTGGATTTTGTAACTCATCACACGGTGTGCATTAAATGCAATCCACTTTGCTCCTTCCCTAGACAATAAGTAAACGCGCCAAAACAACTTGAACATATCCTCATTCAATGATCACACGTGTCTTCATCATTACTGCTCATCAGATAATAAACCAACAAACTCGATCAGTTAGGGTTTAACAGCTGATAGGGTTTACCAATTACAATGCATAGAAAGGTTTAACCCTTTACACCAGTTCATTGATTTATCTCACAAACTTAACATACTAGTTTACAACATCTTCCACAAAGCTCTCCTTACATGTTACTAGCCAATATCAAAAACAACAATATCAACAATAATATAAATACCATTACCGGTTCACTTGACATTAATGACAACATATCATTAATGCAATCTCTATGCAAAATACCAATAAACTCAAAAGGCCAACAAAGTGAAGCTGCCAAATATAGCCGAAAAAATAAAATACCTCCCCTCCTATTTTATGCATGGGAAAATATATTTCTTTCCCTTTTTGCCTTTTAAATAATTTTATTCTAATATTTATTAAAACAATTTGTTTTAATAAACAAATAAACAAATATATTTACTCATCTCTGAATAATATTGTTTTTACATCTAAATAAAACAATTTGTTTTATTTTGGTGTAAAAATAATATTATTAATTTTCCCTTTATTTAAAATTATAAATTTATAACTTTTATGTATTTTTATGAAGATTTTTATAAACTAAACCTTAATAAAAATATATAAAAGTTATATTACATCATAGCTTCTATGAGAAGGTAACGCTAAAAAAGTCGTCACCCCTTTTGCATGGGGCCATAATACATGCACAAATTGTTTTAATAAAAACAAAGAAAAATAAAAGCCCCTCATGTGTTGGAATTAGGGCATGCAAAATTGAACCCTATAAGATGTGTTCTTTCTTTCATTTTGAAATCTTGAGGAATTTTGTTCTGAGGTCGCCATGCATGTTGATGTGTGAGTTCGAAGCAAGAGTTTCAACTGGGCTTTTTTTAGACTGGAAATTGAGATTTTTTTTTAGCTTATGAGCATGATATGTGCCTCATCTTCACTCTATTGTGACCTTTCTATATGAAAAAGATTTTAATGCAAAATCATACATCTCTATATATGCTCATGTGGTTCCTGCACATGTGTTTTTCAATATTTTTGCAGTTATCTCCATTAATTTGCACTTATTCAAGAATTTTGTTTTTGAATCATGGATATATTTAGGGTTTTAGGGTGAAACCCTAAATATATGCATGATCCATATCTTTGTATCATGCATGTCTATTGGGTCTGATTTATGTCATTTTTACTATATTTTTGAAGAGGCTATAATAATACGTGTTTATACTAGTCACTTCTTATTGCTTAGATTCATGTCGTGACTATCCTCACTATGGTTTCATTACTTTTACCTATCTTGAATGTTGTTGTAGCTCTATAATACTAGACAACCATGGCCATTGGTGTTGTATGATTACTATCTTATCTTTTCTTGAAGATGTAACCTATAGGATTTGATGACACTGGGGTAAAAAAGATTAAGTTTGTTAATGATCTTGATGAGCCTTGTCTCAATGAATGCCTTTATTTTTCTGATTCTATCCTATCATAGGATTTGTATTTTTCTATGCGAGGGTGATCTCTTGTGTCTTATGCAAATTTTGGCTTCCATGTTGCACTCTGTAAGTGAAAAAACATTGTGCATTATGCCCCTTGACCATATCAAAATCATTGTCATTTATCATAGTATATTGCCTTTTAGATTGAGATTGTATTATTTCTGAAGCATCTCTTTGAGATTGTGATTAGGTTTTGATATTGACCATTGTGCATTAAAACATGATTGTCTCATAGGTATGAGACAAAGTACTCTATTAAGGTTTATATTTTTCTTTGACTACTACAGGTTCCTTCTGGATGCACTTAAGCATTTGATACTCCTGAAAAGACTGTATAATGACTGTGCATTCAAGTTGCTTTTGTATCTTCTTGTTGCACCTGTGACTTAAGCATGCAATTACTATTACAAACCCTTGCTATTATACTGTGAGGTCAAAGTGGACACCTTATACACTTGAGAAATATTACTAACTTCATGACTTATAATTGCTATTATTCAAACTTGATGTTCACTATATTTTCTCTTTAAGGATAATTGTCCTTGTTCATTGTTGTTGTATTAATCTCTTATTTAATCTCTTCATTGATTGCACTATGTCCATGTGGATTGGACTATTTTCTAAGACAATTGACAGCATCTATATTTATTGTTTTAGCTCTTCCTCTTTATAGACTATTTGGGCTATGACTATGATTGTTCTTTTTACTTGGGTTGTAGCAACCTTGTAATTTGTAAAAGAGTTTGTAACAATTACTTGTCCTTAAGATGATTAATTTGTCCATCTTAGATGATAGAGAAGAGCATACATGGTAACTTCATGGCTGTAGCTGCTAGGATCTTTTACAAAACCTTGTATCTTCTTGTGACTATTATTTGTAAAAAATAATCAAATATGACATGTGACTGTAATTGCCATTTAACTGATCTTTTCATGTCTTTGACAGTCTTTGTGACTGAGCACTTATCCTCAACACAGATTGACAGTCTTGGTGATAATGATAAGAAACTCATTTGTCACATATGCTGCTATATATGTGTTTGACAGTCTGGACTATCTTTATTTCCCTCCATCATGAATGCTATGCATATTTACTTGTTTTGGTTGTACATGATCCTTTATCTAAATTTCACTATCTTTCTAATTGCTATTGTCCTTTCATAGGTCTGTAATCTTTACTTTAATGACTATTCTCTATAGGTAGATGATACGAATCTTCTTTCACTGTGCTCTAAGAATCACTATGACTCTTATATCCAAGCCTTTATGACTATAATCCTTTGATATTAGATTGTTGTAGTTGATTCTTTGAATACCATTGATAAGTCTGTGTGTTGTTGGTACTGTATTTTGATTGTTCTTTTTCCTTTGTGTTTGTTGTCTCATACCTTTGACTGGAGATTCTTTTGTTTGGTTTGTTGACGTTATATCACCAAGACTACATTGTATGCTTTATAAAGTCTGATGTAACTAGCTTGCATGCCATGGACTATGTCCTTAGGGAGTACTATGATCTCACTATTTCATCTCTTTATCATGTTTCTTCTCCTTGATATTTGCACTAGCTGTATACAATGCTTGACTGTGTAGATATTATCATGGAATACTTCTTTTGTTGATGATTGTAATCTTCAATATCCACCGTCTTTTGATCTTAACTAAAAATTTGCCTCTTAAATTGATCTTTGGTAGTATGTATGTATTGTTCTTATGCTCAAACCCTGAAGCTACATGACTGTGCATTTGTGTTATTCTACCCTTTATTGTTCTTAGAAGCTTCTTTTTATACCAACTTCTTTGAATAGCAATAACATTGATAGACTGATTTTTTTAATTTCTCTATTCTAACAGTAAATAGTGCTCACTGTTTATGCCCATGAATGTTGTAACTATGATTATACAAGGTTGTCTTTGTATGCCAAATTATATCATTATATAACTGTACTATGTCTTGTGATTCTTGGAGTAGTTTGATTCATTCTTTACCTTCATGCTCATGTGATGACTTTATTCATTTTTTGGAAATTGAATTCAATTCTATTCATTGTTGTATGCACTGTTGTTTGATGGTTTATGCTTATCATCGAGTAACAGTGTATAGGATCATGGGTATAGTTTAATTTTTTGGTTAACAATTGATTAGTGTCACCCTGTGAGTGATGACTTGTATGCTAATATTTACCCTTGTGGGAGCCCATTTTAACGCACATACCTGATATTCATGAAATGAAAACCTATCTTATACCTGCACATGAAACAAACAAGTTAGATAAAACATGATACTTGTTGCTATCTCATGGCTCCTTCTCTGCATTGATCTTTCTTTTTTCTCTAAGTCTAATGTAGCACTATAAGCACATTGGGAATATCATTATGTATGAAGGAGTGAGATAAGTAACCTAGAGCTCTAACAAATTGTTTCTCTTTCTTTTTTCAGGTCATCTCTTGGAGTGGACAACGGAGTACTTGGAATAACCAGACTATTTAGAAGACTCCAAAGAGAACTCATCAATCTATCAAGACAATGATGGGTTCTCTCTCTCTCTCTCTCTCTCTCTCTCTCTCTCTCTCTCTCTCTCTCTCTCTCTCTCTCTCTCTCTTTCATATATTCTTTTGATTTCTTATGTGTTTATTGTACTATGATCATAAAGATATCTCTTGGCTATTCCCATGGCTTGTGTGGAATTTTATGAACAATTTGATCTTTATAAATAAAAATGTGTTTTATGCAAATGTTTTATTCATGTATATCTCTTTTGATTCAAAAATTGCACATTTGAAATAAAACTTCTATGGCATGGATGTTTATTTATAAAGATAATGAAAGTAAAAAAAAATTGTGTAACTTTCTTCAAAACAACAATGTATAAAGCATGTAACATGTCACCAAATTTAGGTGTAGAAAAATTTGGTAACAATTGGTTAATTAGAAGTTTAAATAAGTTCAAGGGAATACTAATTCACCCCTCCCCTCTTAGTATTCTTATTATTAAACAATTGGTATTAGATCCAAGTCCTTTAGAAGAGTCTAACCACTCAAAGGAGATTCAGAAAGTTGAACTTATGGATTTGAATGATTAATTGAGAAAAGCTCTTGAAGAAATTGAGGCAACAAAATCTGAAAACAAAGAACTGAAGGAGAATGTCTAACTAGAAAATGAATGCATCAAGAAGCTAAGAGATCAGATCTAGAAATCTAAGATTAGACACAAAGAAGTCAATGAGGAGCTCAAGCAAGTAAACAACATCATTTCAGATATGAGGATCAAAGATGAAGACAATGAGAAGACTAAAGAATACCTGAACCAAATGGTGAAATGTAAAACTAAAGAATGTGAGAAGCTAAAGCAAGTAGTAACACTCCTCAAAGTAGATCTCAAGAAAACCAAGAACCAGTAGAACAATACTGAATCCAGCAATGCCCAACACTGTAACAAATATTTAGGAAGCTCCAAAAGCTAAGAAGGAAGCAAAATCTGGTGGAGAAGAATCATCTCTAGTAAAAGAAGCAGTCACCAAGGAGGAAAAAGGTAAGTTTCCGGTCAAGCAATAGGTAGTTATGAAAAACCCCTTTTTACGGTTTTTGTTACAAATATAATAGAATAGGACATAAGGCAGTAGAATGTAAAAGCAGTTTAAATAAATTCTTAATATCATTCTTTGGTAGATATTACACATGCAATAGGTATGGTCATAAAGCTAATCAATGTAGGAATCTAGTTGCAAATCATAATAGATATAATTATTTTAGAAGAAGATGTTATATATGCAATATTATTAGACACAAAGATAACCAATGTAGGTCAAGACAAAGTCCAATAAACATCAAGTGTCACAACTGCAATAAACCTAGACATATGGCAAGGCAATGAAGAAGCATTAAGGCTCAATAACAAACCGAACCAGTCAAGAAAACCAATGTGGAGGATGTCAAAGCCAAGATGAATAAAATTTGGACAAAGAAGGAGACTGCAAAAATGCTAGCATGTAGCTCTGGTGTAGGCACTTCATTAGGAAATTAGATAACTTATGGCTTTGGCCAAGGGGGAGTAACCCAAAAAGCATAATCTTATCCCCAACCAAAGTTGTATGAGGCCGTATACTGACAAAAGAAGAGATCTAGTAGTCATTATCATAACTCATCACAGGATCCGATAAGTTGTTATGAAAATCAAGGATATGGAAGACAACTCATGTGCATTTAATGCAAAGCCCTTGATGAAAGAATATAAAGATAATTACTCGCTTAATTGTTCTTACCTCTAATTAAAAGTATTCAAGATTTGTTGAGGCAATCAAGGCGACCAGGTGAATTAGGGTTTCTCCAACAAGATTCAATCAAGGCCAACAATCTATAAAATTAGTAATCATGGCTGCCCCCATAGTTTTTGATGTTGCTTCCAAGCTCCGACCCATATTCACAAAGACACCCTATGTGGCAATTCAAACTGATCCCAATGGAGCATTCTCAAAATTCTGATTGGGGTTGTTCTATCGAAAGACGTTAGGTCCTTCATCCATGCCAAGCTGGAAGAATTTGTTCATCATGGTAAAATACTAGATCTTTGGAACAAGCAAATAGTTGATCAACGTGGCTAGGTAAAATCAAAATTTGTTAACTTAGTTCAGAAGAATTTGAATGCATGGAATAAATTTCTCAATTTCTATCATGATGAAAAGTGGGTCAAGTTAGTAATGAGCAGGTTCCATGATGGATTTCTCTAGTTAGATAAAACCCACATGATAATCAAAGATGTAATGAAGACTATCACAGGTTTGAGTGACTCCGACAAAATTTTCAGACCGACCAAAAATAAGGTTGTTATGGAGTTAACCAGTGCCACATTCGACAAGCGTTCTCTAACAATTGACAATGTTAGGATTCTGGTAGTTAAGTATCTATCTATGATGGTCAAAGACAAAATTTATTTCACAAACAGAGAGAATTCTATTTTAGCTATTGCAGTGCACATGGCTTATGAGCTGGTGGAGTTAAATATGGATTTTGACCTCTGCAAAATCCTATGTCAGCAATTCTTGGAGAATTTTGTTCAATGCAAACAGAAGAAACACTCATTCAAATTTGAAACCCTAGCTCTATGTATCCTGTTCTACTTCATGGAAGCTTTACCTAGTCATGGTAGGGTTTTTTGGTCATTAGACAAACTGGTAGCCTGACATCAGATTGTAGATGAGCTCCAAGGGTTTATTAATGAAAAGTCAAGAGAAGAAGAGTTTATGGATTTATTTGCCATCTTTCAGATGAACATGCAGAACAAAGACAAAATTTTGAAGGAAACTGTATCTAAATACAAAAAGGATATCACATTTGTAATCTTGACTGATTAATGCTACATGGAAGCTATGGTGCCCAGAAAAATCTAGGTTTCTCCATTTGGATATGAAGCTTCTTCTAATACACTTGAAGGAACAACCAAAGTTCTCTTGGAAAGTCCAATAGATGAATCTCAAGAATATTTTGGGATTGTTGATGAAAAATCTTTGCAAGTTTGGATGGAACTCACCAAGAAGGACCATGAAAAGACAGTGAAAAAGGTCATTCAAGAATCTCTGGACAAGGCCAATCTAACTGAAGAAGAAATTTTAAATTTTAAGTGATCGGGAAGGCTTGGTACATTCATAATAGCCAAGGCTTCTCAGACATAGCATCCCTCTTCAAGATTTCCAAAGAAGAAGATTGAAATCAAAAGGAAAACCATGGTCTTGGAGTCTAAGAAAGAAGAAGAAGCTGAGTAGTTCCAAATACATGTCCGAAAGTCCAAAGGGAAGAAGGCCAATCAACCACTTGATGCAGAAAGTCTATGTGAATCCCTTGCTCAAGACAGGAGTCCAATAGAGGTAGGTAATCTATTTACTAAAGCCACTGCTGAAGATTGGAATACCATAATTAAAGTTTTAATAATGTATTGTATAAAATTTGAAGCTACAACTGATGAATATAGAAATATGGTTCCCAAAGAATTGTATGAGGACTTGATGAGAGTTAGGGAAATATCTAGAGAAGAGGAACAAACCATTAAATACCATGTACTTGAAGTTGTCGGTTCAACCCTCTCTCCGGAAAATAAGGCCACCTCATTGGAAGTGTTCAAAACTTAGTCGAGAACCAAGAAAAATTTAGATGATCTCATGCTTGGTGTACCCAATGCTAAAGAGAAGGTTTAGAAAGAAATTATGGATATGGTTATGTCTATTGCAAAGAACCATGGTCTTTTCTCTTTTGATTTTGGTATACCACCGGAATATCTGAGGATTTCCATATTACTATTCCTGAAGATAAAGTTGATCCCTCAAATAGCCCTGTTAATAATCCAATGGATGTGAATGATGAGTTTGCTATGGAAAGTCCTGTAGACAATATTATGAGTAGTAATGACGCTCTCGAAACTTCTAAAGTTGCTCTGGTCAACTCTAGGTCTGATAAGGGCAAAGAGGTTGTAGGTTCCTTTGATAACCAAGTATCTGACAAGGATGAGAGGAACACTGAATGCAATGTACCATCTGAAGTGAAGACATATATCTCGACAAAAGAGTCCAATGTATGAGTATCCATAATTGGTACAAATCTTGGTTCATTTGAAGATGTCTGGAAAAAGATATTTTCTACTCCTTTGATTCTTCCACCAATTACATCTTCTATGTAATCAGTTGAATTCTCTAATGTTTATCTGATGCAAAAACATGAGATTGAAGAAGTGTTCATTTCCTTTGCCAAGCAAAACTTCAGTAAAGGTAACAAGATTATTGAAGATCTTCTAGTAGAACTACATGTTGTTATTCCTCAGTGTTAATGTTGTGGATGATAAAGAAAATCTTTTGTAGGAAATCAAGTCCAAATGTGAATTAACCTATCATCATCTTTCTCAGCTTATCTCTAAATATTAGTCTTATTTGGAAAATGGTGATATATTGTTTGCTTTTAGACTTCAATGGTCAAATGCCACTCAAAACATCAAAGATGAAATGAATATCATTGAAGAAAAGATCTGTCAAGCTCAAGCAAACTTAAAGTTATCTAAGGATTTATCTGGCTCTGGAAGGTGAAATATTGAGGAATTGCATGACAAATATTATGAGTTGCAGGAACAAAGAGACAATATCATCATTTCCTTAGGCAAGCTTAGAGATATGAGCAATGAAAGTATCTCTTTCATGAATAGGGCTCTTTTTCGTGCTTCTTAGTTATCTTACATTGATCTTGGTTCCATTCCTAAAGAAAATAAACTACATGCATACCTATTGGCTCGACGAGAAGTTTTGACAAAAGTAATCTCTCATTGGGACTCACACAAGGACACTTGGACTGTTCACGCCCAAAATCTCAAATCGTCCTCTGAAAGATAATGATTGTTCTTGTTAGGGGGAGTTCATTTTTTTTTTGATACTCTTCTTACCCTTTGTCATTGTTGTCAAAGGGAGAGTAGTAGGAGTAGTATAAGTAGGAGTAATTGGACTAGTAGTTGTATACACCTAAAAATGGTCTGAAGATAATTAATTAAATAAGCAATTATTTAATTAATCTCCCTCCCCAATTTAATTGAATTCACTAAGCAATTTGATTAAATTTCCCTCATTCATCTACTTATTAATAAATCTAAGGATTTATTAAATAGGTTCATTTCATTTCCCCCATTTAATTAATTAATTCAAATTAATTAATTCCCTCCACCAAAATCATTTCTTCTAATTCCCTAATTAATTAAAACAAATCGTTCATGAGTTCTTGAGATTAATTAGCCATTTTCTTAAATATTTGAATTTCTAAGTTCAAATTCTCCTAACTTCTACCACTCCTAAACCTAACCATTCCTAAACCTAACCCATTCTACCTACCACCTTGTCCCCTTTCATCCAACATTTTCTAGAACCTTTGTGACACTTGTCACTAAGTGTTCCCTTTAATCCAACTCCCTTTGCCAACTTCCTCCAATTTAACCATTGATATCTTTAGATTAATCTCAACCATTGATTCATGCCAACTCACCCCTAGCCTTGGAAAATCCTATAAATAGACCTCATTTTGAGCAATATGGATCCCATCTCATTCATAGCTTAAGCATTGTTATTATAGGCATCTAGCTTCTAGTTTATCATTCCTTAGCAATGTTATCATGCTCATTTTAGTTTAATTGCATCTTCATTTTAGTTCATTTTCTAGATCAATCATGAATTCATATAGCTTAATGATGCTATTCTTGCTAGATCATGCATTTTCAGCATTCAAATCCTCCATGTAAGTGTAGTCAAGTCACTGGAATTTGCATACTAAGATCTGAGAGCAAAATTCATACTCGCATTTACTAGGAGGTAATAAGTCGATTAGCTATGGTTTCGTCTTCCATTGTTTCAATTTTCTAACCATTCCTTGTAATGATTTATTAAGTGCATTGTGGTTGCAGGTACAGGTACACTTCACAGAGCACGACAGTAGTTAATTACTTTATTTTATTTTATGCAAAGTCTATTGATACTTCTGTTATTACTTCCTATTATTGTTTTAACAAACTTACTGTTATTATTTATGTAAACTTAGTCTATACAACCCATATTGCCATCAATGACAAAGGGGGAGATTGTTTGCTTCATTATCTGATTTGGAAAGTTTGCTTCATTATCTTATCATGTATGTACAGTTTTTAGGTCTGGTATTTTGTGTTACTGGAAGCTATTTTTTGGTCCAGTCTTATCTAGACATAAGTGTTGCACACATTTTTAGATCCGGTCCTATTCGAATACACTGAGATGCTATCTCTCCAATTTGTTTCTAGTTGATAGCTGACACCGTATGGAGACACCCAATTTGTGTAGCATGTGGTTAAGTATGGTCTCATCTATCCAGCTAAGATGACTTGACAATCAAATAACGTGGATATATATTACCAAGGATATCATGTGCTAAAGGTATGGTTGTTGAAAAACAACTATTTTGGTGTACTATATGCGAAAATATTGTGGTTGTGTTTTGTGTGCAAGTTCGGTACAACGAACTTGTGAGATAGTTTATGTGCTTCAAGGGAATTGTATTATATGCATATGTTAGATGCAATCACAACAGTTCAAATTTTTGTATACTTTGTAATTTGGCTTTATGCCTTCTTCTATATATTGGACAAAGAGTCCAAATCGACAGTGAGTCAAACCGACAGTGAGCCAAATTGACAGTGAGCCAAATCAACAATGAGCCATACAGACAATGAGCCACTCTTTTTTTGTATTGTGTAACCGGTTGCATATTACACTAATCTTGAGAGTATCATCTCTCTGTGGTTTTTCTTATATTGTGTTTTTCACGTATAATTTAGTTTTGTGTTATATCTCCATTTTGTTTAGTGCATTTGAATTATGTTATGTGATTGGTTAATTAGAAGTTTAAATAAGTTCAAGGGAATACTGATTCACCCATCCCCTCTTAGGATTCTCATTATTCAACAGTCTCCTCTATCACTTCTTCCTTCTCCATCACCTACCTTCCTTCAATTACCTCCACCTATGGCCCAAGTTGCATAAACCATAATTTATGAGGCATTAACACCTCTAAAGAATCTCTTTATCTAAACTACCTGATGTGACAACCCTTCTCCTCCATCAATCTGCCACAGGTCTTTATCTAGTTCTACATATGCTGAAGCGTTGTGTCATCAGAAGGACACACCTATCTCTGCCACCATTGAACCATCACCCTACATCCTCCTTTTTTCATCATTCGAACCAATGACCCATCTTCAGCAATGGGCTTGCAACAATTGGTGCACTACGAGATCAACCCTATAATATAGATTATTTTATAATAAAAATAAAATTTAAATAATTATCATAGAATATTTTAGTTTTTATGTTTTATGATTTTTATTTTTTCTAAAAGTTATGTTAATTGAGTAATTTTTTATATATAGTTGAATTAAGTTTTTCTATATATGGTTTTTGTTTTTGTTATAAAAGGATTGAATTAAAGGTTATAATTCACAAGTTGATTAGAATATTTATAATAAAAAGAGAGTTAAGAATTGGTGTTGCAAATAAGGTAAGTTTATTTCTCCCATCCATTAGTTTATCAATCATTTTTTTAATTGCTATAAGATAAATTCTTGAACATGAATTGAATTTTTATACCAATGCATTTTGTTTTACAATAAAAAAAGTATGTTATAAATTTTTGAAACATATCTATTGGTTGTATATATTTTTATTTTGAAAATGTATAACTTGTAAACAACATTTAAGGAAAAAATGGATGGTTCTTTTTGAAATCCTTCTATGTTTGAATTACGGAGCCAACCCACCAAACGCACAAAATATGACAAAGCAAAGAGGAAATTTGTGTAAAGGTTGTGAAAGATTATTACACTAACAAGAAATTATTTATCAACAAATTATGGAAATTTTGGAAATAGGCAATGGAGCTAGTTCCATTGCACTAGTCTGGTATTATTTGTTGGGGGTTGGAAACAAAGAATAAATAGTTGTTTGTAGTAAAATTCCTAAAGGGGAAAGATCTAATTAGATTAGAGAATTTAATTTATTATTGTTCATAAAATATGTTAGGAAAATGTGCTTCTTTGCAACTACTTTATTATGTAAAACACAATTTGTTCCAATTTTCTCATGGTTGACCAGACTGTGAAGGTAAAACAAGCATTATGTAAAATGGTGGTGTCCACTAAATGGGACGGATGGAGAAATAGACAAAGTAACAATAGCCAAGCATGTGATAAAATTAATGCTCTCATAATTGGTAGTGGGTCTTTTTTTATTTTGGCAACATGCGGGTCATCTTTTGACACTTTCTTAACCTATTATTGAAGTCCTTGATTCTTTTGTTAATGATAAACTGTGTCGGGGAGATGTGTTTGAGAAGCTAGATCAAATAAAGGAGAAGCTAAAAGATAAATTTACTATTGGTGTGCCATCATTTCATAAAGAGACATATGATATTGTCTGTGAATGTAGTTTACAAAGATGGAAGATGCTTCATAGTCCTCTTCATTCTATTGTATTTTTACATAATCCAAATGGTTTTTTTGGGTCTCAAATCAACAGATTGGATAGGTTCTAAGGAAATGCCAACTCCTATGATCAAACCCTCCAATTGACTTGGCCAACATATAGAGTGAACCTGTTTGGTTACGAACTCTCTCACTTTAGGCTCTGCAAGACCTAGGCGGGTATACCTATTCACTGAATGTCACCAATAACCAGTGCCTTTTATAGCAGATTTATTAACCTAATCTGATATCTCTTGATCTTGAAATGGCATGAGTTCCTTGAATGGAGATATAGCAGATGATTTCAAGATTGTTGTTGTAATAACTGTTTGTCTTATGTTTCTTAATCACTTCTATTGCTCTTAAAACAATCAATTATGAATGAGATGATGAATGTGATTTGTAATTTAGCCAGTGCCTTCTTTGCTCTTTGGGTTATAGAGTCATTACACTTTTCTTCAGGACTTATGATGCGAACCCGTGAGACAGTTTTTTAATTCATCCCTTTATGAACCTGTCAGTTATTATTTCTTTTGGAACCAAATAAATGCTTATATCATATGCTGATTGAGTGAATTTAACCCTACCCTTAAGGGACCAGTCAATTAAGCTCTGCAAGGAACAATCACAATCCGCAAGCAAAACTTTTGTTGCAACATTATAATACAAAGCATAAATTCAATTTTAAGAACATGAATAACCTTATCTTATCAGACAAAATCACAGACGATTGCCAAAAGAAAATGAAATGATCCGTAACATATATGCAGAGAGATAATTGATCAAAATTTGTATTCCATTATGGTTCGTATATAGAAGACTTACAGGCTGTCATTTATCGCTACCTTCATCCTATATAATCCCTATCACCATATTACAAAAATCATTCTCATATATATATGAGGATGAAGGCTTTTCATGAAGAGACACGACTCTTCGAAATACTAATCGTTAGTTTCAATGTTCCTAAACTTAAGCAAAAAGAGATTTAGAAGTCCTAAATGATGAATGTAATCATCGTTCTTGAAGGTTTTGATTTGAGCACTTTGTTTCTTTAATTCATCTCCCTGCGATAGATATTTGAATATCATCTGGTTGATAGTAGGGGCCATATCTTTACTTCGATCTATTTTTGACAAGGCCCAATCCTTGACGCTGACGAGCTCTTTTCACAAATCCTCCAGGGATATCACTTCTCCTTCTTTGTAGACGGAGGGCATTCCAATAGGTTTCTCATCATCCAAATCCTTCAAGTCTCTCCTCAGTGTATCCTCAAGTTTGACATGATTCTCCATATACGCAGTCCCCTCAGCTTTTTCCTCTGGTATCATGGCATCGACATTATTCAGTACTTCATGCAGTCATGCTTTTAGTCTCTCATGCTCTGTTAACGCCTTTATCGTTCCATTATATACTTTCCAATATGGTTCAACCTGCAAGAGCATGGTGTTAAACCGATGTCCTATGATGTCGTTGACCAGTTTGTCCATCCTTTGTTGGATACCTTCTGCGCGTTTATTGGCCTTTTCTGCTTGATACTTCCAGTACAGAGCATCAAAGACATCATCCAAGCTACATCCCGCAGGGTATGAGGTGTATTCACTGATAGGAGTCCCTGTCTCTAGTTGCAATACTTTTGCCTGCAACTTTTGATTCTCCTCTTTAGATTTTTCATATAACCCCTTATATGTGATGTTTTCTCTGACCAAAAATTATGTCTGGTCCAGGTTCAATCTAGCAACAGCCAAGTTGAGTTTAGCAGTGACCCTAGGGTCTGTCTTACCAACCTGATGAACCATGAGGTGCCCAAAGGTTTCTTCAATGTCTACAATGATAGGCCTCTTCCCCTTTGGATATAATGCCCATTGTAGGAGAGCTTTCTTGTTTGGATCATATCCAGAGCCTAAGAACAATTTGTCTATCTCTTGAGGCAACACCTGTTGATTTAAGTCTTGTTTCTTCAGGAAGCCGTCAAATAAAAGTGCTAAGTTTATATCCCAACCAGAGAAGATGATTACACCGGCCTCTTTCAGTAATTTCCTCCCTTTCTCAGGAGTCATATCTTTCATGAGGACATCAATCTCATCCTATAATTTCTTCATCTGTTCCTCCTCTGGTCTTCCAGCCATGCTTCATTTTACATGAGCTCCTTTGTATTGGTATAAAAATGAAATAAATTCCCTAGAGGAGGTGAATCCATCATCAGCAACAAAATCTTCATGCTCAGTCATCCTTATATCGACGACATCCTTGATGTTAATTTCACAAGTGTCCATATTCATCTCTGCTTCGAAACCAGCAGGATAATCTTCTCTAGGAGAATCAGCTGGGATACTACTGGCGGTCGATTTTTGTGACATGTGGGCTAGGGGCTGACTATCCTTCTCAGTATTAATGAAATGAAGGAATTGCGAAGGCACTCTATGCATGATTTCTGCTTCATGTTGAAGCAGCCTTTTAGCCACTTCCAGAGGATCTTGGAGATTTCCAATTAGGTCTCCATCTATCATTCCCCTTACCCTTTTCCATTTGTAGGCCTCCCAAACTAACTCACTCTTTTCTCTCAAAGCTTTGGCCTCCTCTCTTTCAAGATTCTTAATCAGGTCATCTGGCATTTTGGCCACATGTATTCCAGCTTTGAGTTTTTGTGATACTCTGGCAGCTCTTATATATTCTTCAGGGTCGAAGTTCTCTCTAGGTTCACCCAGAGTCATGCCATAGTAGTCTAACTTGTTCTGTAGTAAATGATAACTTTTTGAACTTTTAACAATGAAATCAGAAAAAACCAATAAACCTGGAACAATGGATTATTTACCAGAATCTATAAGGTGTTTAGCACTGACAATAGACAATTGTCTTATAATCTCCAGGCTAGCCACCCTGTTTGGCACTGTAATTGGGAGCATGTGGGGTTTTCCTTCATATCCAAATACCCTGATTTCTGTGTGATTGTTATGGCAATACCAATCACCCCAATTATGATCAATCTATGACTCTGGAGAGAAGTCCTTTGGTCTGAGGAATCTCTTGATTTCAGGGGACAAAGTGTAATCCCTGTGTTGCCCAAAAGCTGCACTAAGAGGTTTCACAAAATATTCTTGAAAGTACCAGTACTGGTTGTTCATGAACCTCTGGTCCCATGCAGATACCCATAACTGAACTGGCTTCTTCAAACCATTTTTATCATAGGATCGAATGCAGAAATCATCTGACCAGAAATTAATCTCTTGTCCACAATAAAGAATGATATGCATTAACAAGGAATACAATGAAAAATGAACATTCACAAGGTCCCCTTTCAACTTTTCCAATCCATGATTTAAAGCATCTGCAACATAAGTGGCAAAATCAAATGACCTAGGGTCTTTTGACTGTAAATCAGCACACAGAACCATAACCCCAATATCCATGAGTGGATGAGCCTCTAGGCCTAATACTTGAGCTGCAGCATAGTAGGTATATTTAAAATAAGGATGGAAATGGTTGACATCAAACGGCACCTTGTCATCTTTGCTGAATGGAACAAATGACCCACCCACTTTTGGCCTGTGAATAGGTAGCCTCGAAGTCCTGTAGATGTTTTCCAAACTAAAGAATTCTTGTGAAAGTTTCTTCATATCGATACTCTCCTCCACCTCCCAGTCCAAATCAAACACCATATCAATAGTCTGTTTGTTAATATCTACTAATGTATTCCCTCTGTAATCACATATGGTTTTGGTTCTTGGATTGTAACAATCTACCAGAGCTTTCATTAATTCTACATCTACAAACACATTTGGGACTACCAATTTGCCTAAGTTCTTCTTCCATAGATTACTTATGGGTTCAGGAGTGTCCCTTCTTTTCTAACTAAATAAGGATAACTCATGTCCTCTGATTTCAGTCCAAATATCTCCTAGATTTTCAAATCTATCCTCCAATCCTTCTTCTTCACTTTTGATCTTTTTGGACCTTACACTAGATGAGGGACATTGGTCTAATAAATCCTGAGTCAGAGCTCTTCCTTCCTTCTTTTGTCTCTTGGGCTTCTCTTTAGGGTTTAACTCTTTTCCTTTCCTACTCTTTTTAGAAGAAGAAGACGAAGGTTCCATGATTACAGCAAATATGAGAAACAACACTTACTTGGAGAAATGCTCAGCTCTTCTGGTTATCGTTCGCAAGTTTCCACAAGTTCTTCGCAATTTTCAGTCTTTTAGCATTGATCTGGTTCTTATGAAAATTCAATCAGTTCAACTGTAATCGTATGGGCAACTTGTGCACAGTTAATGTTCTGCATCTACAATAGCTACTCAAGTGTTTAAACTTAATTGCAGATGTGACATTCTTCACTTGGGCCTTTAACTCTTTCACGGGAAGTACAGTTCGCTCAAAGTGATCATATTTCAAGTTATCGATGAAACCCTTGTCTTCGGCTGAGTGTTTAAATCCTTCATCGAAAGCCCATTTTCTTCGATACTATTGTTTCGGTGAATAGCCCATGTCGAGAAGCCACTTTCAAGACTCATCGAAACCATTCTTTCATCGATAGACCTCCTTTTCGATAAGTCACTCGCAAGTTTCATCGAAATCATTCTTTCGACGAGTTTCTTTCTTCGGTGAAGGCTCATGTATGTTCATCGACATTCCTTTTTCATCGATATCCTCCTTTATCGATGAAACACCTTTGCTTTTGTTCGACATTATGTCATCGATGAAAACTTGTGTTTCGATGAATGCTTTATGAGTTTCTTTGGTAATGATATTCCTTCGAAATCACTTTTGCCTTTTTGCCTTTCGTTTTTTACCTTTTCGATGAAACTTAGAGTATCGATGAGTGATTTTCTACATTCATCGAAAGTAACTTTTGCCAAAATACTTTTGCTTGGTGCTTTCTATACCTCGTTTCGATGAAAATACTCTTTCGATGAAACTTCTTTTGCAGTGCTCGATACAATTTGCTGGCCGAAACATCTTTCAGTCTTCATGCCTATGGGAATATACATTTTTTTATATATTTTTTATTTTCAAATATAGTGTTCAACAGCGGCTCTGACTGAGGATGGAGGCATATTGAATATGTCTTCAAGAATTTAGAATCTCTGGTTAGCGCAGATTTATGATGGTATTTACAATGGAAATGGATCCTAATCTACTGTACATGTGATACAGAATGTTCAAGAAAAGAAGTTTTTTAAGAATTTCCCATGCACCGGCAATTCTTGGACCTCTCCTGTTGCGTTTTGAAGAAAATAGGAATCCTCCCCTTTTTTATCTATGATCACATATGGGCTGATCCACAAAGCTTCAAATTTACCATGCTTACCTTTGTCCTGAATCCTGGCATTCCACATTAAAACCCAATCACCTACACAAATTTTTTTGTTTGATGTCCTCTTGTCATACAACCTCTTCATTTGATTTTGAATTTTGATATTTTGCCTTTGAGCTTCTGCCCTGACTTCATCAAGTTCTACTAACTGCATTATTCTTTCTTGTGATGGATCTTCAACATCTATCCCTTCTTGAATCATAAATCTATGTACAGGCAAGAGATTATCCAAAGGTAGTCTGCCCCTTTTGCCATAAACTAATTCAAATGGAGACTTTCCTGTAGATTTTTTCACAGTTATCCTGTCTGCCCATAGTGCAAGATTCAACTTTGAATCCCATGTTTTTTGTTCTATCCCAACATCTTCCTAATGATCTTTAGGATATTCTTGTTGCTTGATTCAGCTTGTCCATTCCCCTGGGGATGGTAAGGAGAAGAATGTGATATCTTAATGCCATATTCTTCACAAAAAGTGTTGAATTCCTCTGATCTAAAGGACATGCCATTATCTGAGATGATCCTTGCAGGAACACCGAATCTAGTAATAATGTTCTCCATTAAGAATTTTATCACCACCTTGCTAGTGGCTTGTTTGGTAGGTATTGCCTCCACCCATTTGGTAAAATAGTCTATAGCAACTAATATCCATCTGTGTCCTCCACTGGATTTTTCTGATATTTCCCCTATAAAGTCTATTCCCCATTGTTGGAATGGTTCCTCAGCCAACATTGGTCTCAATGGGAGTGATCCTTGATACTTTGTTTTGTTTGAGAACTTTTGACAAGCTTCGTACTTTCTGACATATCTATAAGAATCATTGAAGACACATGGCCAATAATATCCAGCTCTCAATATTTTATGTGCTATAGTCTTGGCCGAGAAATGGCCACCACAAACCCCATCATGCATTTCATGAAGAACCTTATCTGCCTGGTAGTTATCTAGACATAATAACAATATCCCATCTCTATTTTTCCAATATAAGTCCCCATTGATAATTACATATCTTGCTGATTTTAGCTTCAGAGCTCTCTTCTGATTATCAGTCATGCCATCTGGACATTTCAAATGCTTGAGATAGTATATGATATCGGTGTACCATGCTGTTCTTTCAATACTGAAGTTAGCTTCTTCCCATCCAACCTGATTCACACCAGATTCCTCAATTTCAGTTCCTGTCATGAGTTTGGCCAGCCCTTGTCCTTTGATAACCTGTGAAATTTTGATTTCAATGTTAAATTCTTGTATCCGATTGATCCATTTGCATCTTTTGCCCGTGACCTCAATCTGTCTGAAGATATCTTTTACTGCTGCATTGGGGACATAAGCTATAACTTCAGCCCCTACTAAGTATGGTCTAAACTGTTTCACTGCTTTGACCAAAGCATAAGCTTGTTTTTCATTCAGTTCATATTTTACTTCTGAAGGGCTCAAAGACTTGCTAAAGTATGCAATGGGCTGCTCATACCCTTCTGAATTTTTCTGTAACAACACTGCTGCTATAGTGTGACAAGAGGTGAATGAGAATATCATAAAAGGTTTACCAAAATCTGGGGAAATTAGTACTGGTGCCTCAGAAATTGCTCTTTTGATTGCCACAAAAGAATCAATTGCCTCTTCAGTCCAGTCAATTTGGGCCTCTTTCTTCAACATCCTTACTATAGGTTTTACTATGTCTGCAAAATTTAAAATGAACCTTCTCACAAAATTAATTTGTCCCAAGAATGATTGAATGGCTTTGATAGTTCGAGGGATGGGAACCTTATTGATAGCTACTACTCTCTCAGGGTCAATTCTTACCCCCTCCTTGGATACTATGTGTCCAAGTAGTTTTCCCTCTTCAACACCAAAGTGGCACTTCTTAGGATTCAAGGAAATTCCATATTCTAAAGCTCTTTTAAATATCTTCTCAAGGTGTTCACAGTGATCATCAGCTTTCTTTGAGTATGCAGTCAGATCGTCTTGGTATACCACCATGATTACATCAATCAATTCTGCAAAAGCCACATCCATTGCCCTTTGAAAAGTAGCTCCAACATTGGTCAATCCAAATGGCATTCATGCATAAACATAAGTTCCCCATGGAGTTGTGAAGGCTGTCTTATATTTCTCAGTTTCTCTAACTTTCACCTGATTGTAACCTGAAAATCCATCCATCATAGACAACAACTCACACCCTGTTACCCTCTGCAGCATGTTATCCATATTTGGCAATGGATAGTTATCCTTTAGAGATGATATATTCAAATTTCTAAAGTCTACACATAATCTAATATCCCCATTCTTCTTCCTGACTGGTACCAAGTTAGAAACCCATGTGGAATATCTGCATGGTTCAATTATTCCTGCATCTTTCATCTTTATAATTTCTTCCCTCATTTTTGGTAACAATGTAGGATTAATAGGTTTCTGCTTTTGTCTGAATGGTTTAGCTTCTGGTTTAAGTGGTATCTCATGTTGAAAGAGATCTTCCCTATAAGCTTTGAGATCTTCATAAGACCATGCAAACACATGTTTGTATCTTTTTAGCAATATTATCAGTTGTTGCCTCATAGTAGGAGTCAATTTTTTTCCAATAAAAACATTTTTGGGGGCTTCTTTGCTTCCTAGATTGATTTGTTCAACATCACTCTCTTTAATAGCTGACCCTTTGGTTTCAATCACATCTTGAGCATTAAAAGTTCTTTCTAATGCTACTAGGCCTCTTGGTAATTTATTTGATTTTAGTTGTATAATTTCATGTCCAAATAAAGTTTCCTTACCTTTAGTTTTCTCCACAAAGTCATTAAAATTTATAGCTTGAGTCTGATAATGATCAACACACTGTAAGAAGTTCAACAGATCTGCATCATCTTGAAACACTTGCCAATTATACAAGTTGTCAGGAACAGATGGTCTTACTTTCACTTCCACTTCAGATATCCCAGTTAGTGTTATATCATTGCCTTTTAATACAATATTTGCTAAAAAATCTGCCATGATGTTTTTTGACCTATCTATCCAGGTTATCTGAAAAGCATCAAAAAGCTCCATGGTATCCCAAACAACATTCCTGTATTGTTTCAGTCTTAAGTGTTTTGAGGCATATCTTTCCTTTACTTGTGAGACTATTAATTCTGAATCACCAAAGACACTTAGCAATTTGATCCCATGTTTGACTGCTATGTTAAGACCAGTGAGTAGAGCTTCATATTCAGCAATGTTATTTGTACATTCAAATAACAACTTGAAAGAATATTTGTAAGTTTCCCCTGTGGGTGAGATAAAAAGGATTCTAGCCCCACTCCCTTCTTTGCTACAAGACCCATCAAAGAACATTTTCCATATCTGACCATCCTTTTTAGTTAGACATGACTCAATGGGGACCCACTCTTTAATTTTAGTTCTTGTTAACTGTACCTGGAAGTTGTCCATGTCAGTTTGTAAAAAACATACTTGGTTCACTGTTTCTTCCATGTCTTCTATGATATATGTGGACCGAGGTTCCCTGTCAATTTTTATTTCCTGTCCATTTATTGGAATCGTAGCATATGACAAATCCAGCTGCACATATCCACCAATCATATTCGACCATTGTCTAGACAACAACATTCCATAATTTGGAGGAACATCTACCACTGTGATATCTGTTTTATATGATGCTTCTGGACAGGCTGCTAATCTGAACTCTACATCCTTCATGATACCAACCACTGGGACTGATCTATTGTCCATGGCATAGCATTTCCCAAAGGTAGTATCAACTTCCAATCCTAGTTCTTTCATCACCCCAACAGGCATGACATTTATGGCTGCTCCTGAATCGATCATACAATTCTTCACCCTTTTGTTGTTTATCACCAAAGTGAGATAAAATGGGTCTACTTGTGTTGGGTTTTTAGTTATAGTGGACCCTAAATATATAACTGGAGCCATTTGTTCATTATTGTCACCTTTTGGGACCTCTTGTTTCTGTTCATTAATCTTTTCTTCTTGGACACCTGAAATCATCTCCAAAGTTTTTTCTCTATACTCAGGAAACCTCATTATTTCCATCAATGGAACAGAAACTTTCAATTGTGTTAATGCAGCTAAAATATCAAATGAGGTAGAGTGTTGTGATGAAGAAATTTTTACTATTTCTTTGTTTTGAACATCAGGACCCTTATTACTATCTTGCTTAGTCTTAGTTGCCTTATTTATTCGTTTAAGTGTCTCATCAGTTTCTTTCATAAAAAGACTAGTAGGTTTACCCTGCTCTGGATTCACCATTCTATTTCTTAAATCATAAGTCCTTTTTGCTTGTGCAATAGCATAAGCTGTAATTTTTCTTTTCTCTTCTTCAGTAGGGACTCTGAGCTTGACACTTTCATTCTGACTGGTGGTCACAGGTAAGACAGAGCATTGATCAATGTTCATGGAATCTGACCTTCCTGTCTGGGCAAATGATATCATGTTAACCATTGAATCAGCCATATGTTCTTCGTAACTATCCTCCTCCTCTTGCAATCCTTTTGCTACTGCACACAGAGAAGAAGCGTGTGGCATATTGCAAGCATAACACCACATGTCATCGTCTTGAGTATAATTTACTATTCTTTTTAAAGGATCTGGAATTTGTTGATTATCTCTGTGGTTCCTGTCTACTGGTTTTCCATCCTTCCATGTGGTGTTATAAGGCATGTCATGTAGTCTAGGTCTCTCAGGATGGTAGTATTGCTGCTTCTCTATTTTGTTTACTCTTACAGATAAATCTTTCAGGGCATTTAAAACTTTGTCCAGCTTATCTTCATCTCTATTAGCCTTGGGTGCCTTAGGATTGTATAACCTTGCATCCTCTCTTTTTCCCACTTTACCAGCAGCCTTTCTATTGTTTTCTATAACAATGGCATCCTTCATAACATCCCGGAGATCTCTAGGATTTCTGGTTCTCAGCTCATAGTTTGTTTTACTATCATAAGCATTGATGTAATACAGAATGCTCACTTCAGGTATTGGTTTCATCCTATTAGGGATTTTGTTTAGAACCCTATTAAATCTTTTGTTAAAATCTATCACTGATTCATTTTGCTCCTTTTTTATGCTAATGATTTCATGCAGGGCAAACTCAGGGCTGTTATGGTCTCCATACTGCTCAAGGAACAATTCTTTGAATTCTGCAAGATTTCTAATGGATGCATCAGGCAACGTTCTAAACCAATCTCTCGCATCTTCTATTAATGACTGCATAAACAACCTGATCTTGACATCCTCATATGGTAAACCAAAATCCTCAATTACTGCATCAAAGGCTTTACAATGAGTCTCACCTGAAACTGCATTACTTCCTGTGAACCTTGGTATTGCTGTCCTGATTTCATTTGGGAGAGGATATGGGTACACCATCATTCCTAAAAAATCAAACTGCCTCATTTGTTCCATATTTATTAGTCCATGCCCTCCATGAGGATTCACAAAGTTCTGGTTCATATTACCATATAAGGGCATTTGATTTTGATAAGGAAGAGGGTATTGATTCTGGTGTTGATACTAAAACTGCTCAGGGGGTGGGTGTTGGTTATAAAATTGACTAGGGGGGGGTACTGATTATGAGTAGTGAATCCTGTATGTGAATTTTGCTGGACTGGTGGTGCACTTGATTGCACATGATCATCCCTTTTGTTACCAAACAAGGGATTCTCATAAGCTTTGAAATCATTACCCTTTGTTTTACCCACTCCTTGAGCATATTTTTTCTTGTAGTTGTTTACATCTTTATTAAAGTCATCCTCACCAACATTTATGCCCAACTTAGCACACAGCTCCAAACATTCCTGAGTCCTTCCTGAATCTCTCATCTCAGCAGCTGCCTCCATCATTTGTCTAGTTAAATCTATAAATCTATCTGCAGGATCTGCCATACTTGATCCTGATGGAGGTGGTGTTTATTGTCTGGACCATGCTTCGTGATTTTCAAACCCAGGGGGAGTTTGATATCGCCCCTTCTGGGCTTTATATGCTGCAACCAAATCTTAATTCACCGGGCTTGAAGTTGTTGTTCTATCTTGTTCTCTTAAGGGTGAATGTTGGCTATTTTCATGTTTATACTGGTTGTATCTTTCTCTCATGGAATCATTCATGGGTTCTTTATTTTTGTTCTTTCATTGACAGAAATCTAATTGGGATAAAGATTGTCCTTTTGTAACCGATCTTGTCCCGTGCATTGATATTCTTATTTCAGAGTCGCCACCTCTTTCCTAGAGGATATATGTTATTTATTTTTTCTGAGTTCTTTCCCACAGCAGAGTCTTAATTCTTCTTCCCCAGCAGAGTTGCCAATCTGTTGGGTCTCAAATCAACAGATTGGATAGGTTCTAAGGAAATGCCAACTCCTATGATCAAACCTTCCAATTGACTTGGCCAACATATAGAGTGAACCTGTTTGGTTACTAACTCTCTCACTTTAGGCTCTGCAGGACCTAGGCGGGTATACCTATTCACTGAATGTCACCAATAACGAGTGCCTTTTATAGCAGATTTATTAACCTAATCTGATATCTCCTGATCTTGAAATGGCATGAGTTCCTTGAATGGAGATATAGCAGATGAGTTCAAGATTTTTGTTGTAATAACAGTTTGTCTTATGTTTCTTAATCACTTCTATTGCTGTTAAAACAATCAATTATGAATGAGATGATGAATGTGATTTGTAATTTAGCCAGTGCCTTCTTTGCTGTTTGGGTTACAGAGTCATTACACTTTTCTTCAGGACTTATGATGTGAACCTGTGAGACAGTTTTTTAATTCATCCCTTTATGAACCTGTCAGTTATTATTTCTTTTGGAACCAAATAAATGCTTATATCATATGCTGATTGAGTGAATTTAACCCTACCCTTAAGGGACCAGTCAATTAAGCTCTGCAAGGAACAATCACAATCCGCAAGCAAAACTTTTGTTGCAACATTATAATACAAAGCATAAATTCGATTTTAAGAACATGAATAACCTTATCTTATCAGACAAAATCACGGACGATTGCCAAAAGAAAATGAAATGATCCATAACACATATGCAGAGAGATAATTGATCAAAATTTGTATTCCATTATGGTTTGTATACAGAAGACTTACAGGCTGTCATTTATCGCTACCTTCATCCTATATAATCCCTATCACCATATTACAAAAATCATTCTCATATATATATGAGGATGAAGGCTTTTCATGAAGAGACACGACTCTTCGGAATACTAATCGTTAGTTTCAGTGTTTCTAAACTTAAGCAAAAAGAGATTTAGAAGTCCTAAATGATGAATGTAATCATCGTCCTTGAAGGTTTTGATTCGAGCACTTTGTTTCTTTAATTCATCTCCCTGTGATAGACATTTGAATATCATCTAGTTGATAGTAGGGGCCATATCTTTACTTCGATCTATTTCTGACAAGGCCCAATCCTTGACGCTGACGAGCTCTTTTCGCAAATCCTCCAGGGATATCACTTCTCCTTCTTTGTAGATGGAGGGCATTCCAACAGGTTTCTCATCATCCAAATCCTTCAAGTCTCTCCTCAGCGTATCCTCAAGTTTGACATGATTCTCCATATACGCAGTCCCCTCAGCTTTTTCCTCTAGTGTCATGGCATCGACATTATTCAGTACTTCATGCAGTCATGCTTTTAGTCTCTCATGCTCTGTTAACGCCTTTATCGTTCCATTATATACTTTCCAATATGGTTCAACCTGCAAGAGCATGGTGTTAAACTGATGTTCTATGATGTCGTTGACTAGTTTGTCCATCCTTTGTTGGATACCTTCTGCGCATTTATTGGCCTTTTCTGCTTGATACTTCCAGTACAGAGCATCAGAGACATTGTCCAAGCTACATCCCGTGGGGTATGAGGTGTATTCACTGATAGGAGTCCCTGTCTCTAGTTGCAATACTTTTGCCTGCAACTTTTGATTCTCCTCTTTAGATTTTTCATATAACCCCTTATATGTGACGTTTTCTCTGACCAAAAATTCTATCTGGTCCAGGTTCAATCTAGCAACATCCAAGTTGAGTTTAGCAGTGACCCTAGGGTCTGTCTTACCAACCTGATGAACCATGAGGTGCCCAAAGGTTTCTTCAATGTCTACAATGATAGGCCTCTTCCCCTTTGGATATAATGCCCATTGTAGGAGAGCTTTCTTGTCTGGATCATATCCAGAGCCTAAGAACAATTTGTCTATCTCCTGAGGCAACACCTGTTGATTTAAGTCTTATTTCTTCAAGAAGCCGTCAAATAAAAGTGCTAAGTTTATATGCCAACCAGAGAAGATGATTACACCGGCCTCTTTCAGTAATTTCCTCCCTTTCTCAGGAGTCATATCTTTCATGAGGACATCAATCTCATCCTGCAATTTCTTCATCTGTTCCTCCTCTGGTCTTCCAGCCATGCTTCGTTTTACATGAGCTCCTTTGTATTGGTATAAAAATGAAAGAAATTCCCTAGAGGAGGCGAATCCATCATCAGCAACAAAATATTCATGCTCAGTCATCCTTATATCAACAACATCCTTGATGTTAATTTCACCAGTGTCCATATTCATCTCTGCTTCAAAACCAGGAGGATAATCTTCTCTAGGAGAATCAGCTGGGATACTACTGGCGGTCGATTTTGGTGACATGTGGGCTAGGGGCTGACTATCCTTCTCAGTATTAATGAAATGAAGGAATTGCGAAGGCACTCTATGCATGATTTCTGCTTCATGTTGAAGCAGCCTTTTAGCCACTTCCATAGGATCTTGGAGATTTCCAATTAGGTCTCCATCTATCATTCCCCTTACCCTTTTCCATTTGTAGGCCTCCCAAACTAACTCACTCTTTTCTCTCAAAGCTTTGGCCTCCTCTCTTTCAAGATTCTTAATCAGGTCATCTGGCATTTTGGCCACATGTATTCCAGCTTTGAGTTTTTGTGATACTCTGGCAGCTCTTATATATCCTTCAGGGTCGAAGTTCTCTCTAGGTTCACCCAGAGTCATGCCATAGTAGTCTAACTTGTTCTGCAGTAAATGATAACTTTTTGAACTTTTAACAATGAAATCAGAAAAAACCAATAAACCTGGAACAATGGATTGTTTACCGGAATCTGTAAGGTGTTTAGCACTGACAATAGACAATTGTCTTATAATCTCCAAGCTAGCCACCCTGTTTGGCACTATAATTGGGAGCATGTGGGGTTTTCCTTCATATCCAAATACCCTGATTTCTGTGTGATTGTTATGGCAATACCAATCACCCCAATTATGATCAATCTGTGACTCTGGAGAGAAGTCCTTTGGTCTGAGGAATCTCTTGATTTCAGGGGACAAAGTGTAATCCCTGTGTTGCCCAAAAGCTGCACTAAGAGGTTTCACAAAATATTCTTGAAAGTGCCAGTACTGGTTGTTCATGAACCTCTGGTCCCATGCAGATACCCATAACTGAACTGGCTTCTTCAAACCATTTTTATCATAGGATCGAATGCAGAAATCATCTGACCAGAAATTAATCTCTTGTCCACAATAAAGAATGATATGCATTAACAAGGAATACAATGAAAAATGAACATTCACAAGGTCCCCTTTCAACTTTTCCAATCCATGATTTAAAGCATCTACAACATAAGTGGCAAAATCAAATGACCTAGGGTCTTTTGACTGTAAATCAGCACACAGAACCATAACCCCAATATCCATGAGTGGATGAGCCTCTAGGCCTAATACTTGAGCTGTAGCATAGTAGGTATATTTAAAATAAGGATGGAAATGGTTGACATCAAACGGCACCTTGTCATCTTTGCTGAATGGAACAAATGACCCACCCACTTTTGGCCTGTGAATAGGTAGCCTCCAAGTCCTATAGATGTTTTCCAAACTAAAGAATTCTTGTGAAAGTTTCTTCATATCGATACTCTCCTCCACCTCCCAGTCCAAATCAAACACCATATCAATAGTCTGTTTGTTAATTACTACTAATGTATTCCCTCTGTAATCACATATGGTTTTGGTTCTTGGATTGTAACAATCTACCAGAGCTTTCATTAATTCTACATCTACAAACACATTTGGGACTACCAATTTGCCTAAGTTCTTCTTCCATAGATTACTTATGGGTTCAGGAGTGTCCCTTCTTTTCTAACTAAATAAGAATAACTCATGTCCTCTGATTTCAGTCCAAATATCTCCTAGATTTTCAAATCTATCCTCCAATCCTTCTTCTTCACTTTTGATCTTTTTGGACCTTACACTAGATGAGGGACATTGGTCTAATAAATCCTGAGTCAAAGCTCTTCCTTCCTTCTTTTGTCTCTTGGGCTTCTCTTCAGGGTTTAACTCTTTTCCTTTCCTACTCTTTTTAGAAGAAGAAGATGAAGGTTCCATGATTACAGCAAATCTGAGAAACAACACTTACTTGGAGAAATGCTCAGCTCTTCTGGTTATCGTTCGCAAGTTTCCACAAGTTCTTCGCAATTTTCAGTCTTTTAGCATTGATCTGGTTCTTATGAAAATTCAATCAGTTCAACTGTAATCATATGGGCAACTTGTGCACAGTTAATGTTCTGCGTCTACAACGACTACTCAAGTGTTTAAACTTAATTGCAGATGTGACATTCTTCACTTGGGCCTTTAACTCTTTCGCGGGAAGTACAGTTCGCTCAAAGTGATCATATTTCAAGTTATCGAGGAAACCCTTGTCTTCAGCCGAGTGTTTAAATCCTTCATCGAAAGCCCATTTTCTTCGATACTATTGTTTCGGTGAATAGCCCATGTCGAGAAGCCACTTTCAAGACTCATCGAAACCATTCTTTCATCGATAGACCTCCTTTTCGATAAGTCACTCGCAAGTTTCATCGAAATCATTCTTTCGATGAGTTTCTTTCTTCGGTGAAGGCTCATGTATGTTCATCGACATTCCTTTTTCATCGATATCCTCCTTTATCGATGAAACACCTTTGCTTTTGTTCGACATTATGTCATCGATGAAAACTTGTGTTTCGATGAATGCTTTATGAGTTTCTTTGGTAATGATATTCCTTCGAAATCACTTTTGCCTTTTTGCCTTTCGTTTTTTACCTTTTCGATGAAACTTAGAGTATCGATGAGTGATTTTCTACATTCATCGAAAGTAACTTTTGCCGAAATACTTTTTCTTGGTGCTTTCTATACCTCGTTTCGATGAAAATACTCTTTCGATGAAACTTCTTTTGCAGTGCTCAATACAATTTGCTGGCCGAAACATCTTTCAGTCTTCACGCCTATGGGAATATACATTTTTTTATATATTTTTTATTTTCAAATATAGTGTTCAACAGGTTTTACAAAAAAAATGGTTGGATTATAAAAATTCTATGGTATGGAAAACCTATATGGGTAGAGTTTATCCAAATCGAGAGGACGATACTAAAATTGATGAAATGTCAAAATATATTGATGTCGTATATAGCTTTTCCCATAATGATGTTACATTTGATCGATTGAAGATGGAACCCATAGTATTATGACATAATTATGAAATGAAAATGCCACTACTAAGAGATACTGCAATATGTGTTATCTCAAGTAATTTTTTTCATGTTTAGTCATATGACATTTGAACAGAAAAATCACTTTATTATTAATTTATTTCAAAATGTTAATATTATTTTATTCTATTTTACATAAACAGGTCTCTAGTGCTTCTGCATGTGAAATAAATTAAAGTGGGTATTCTTCCATCCATTCTATGAAGCGTAATAGGCTAGGTAGTGAACAAGTAGAAGATCTTGTGTATGTACATTCAAATCTCTATCTTTTATCTCAAGCTTCCATTGATTATTAATCAGGGCCTCATAGGATGTGGGAGTATGGGGCCTCAATGAATGATGGAAATGATGAATTCCTTATAGAGGTACTTGAAGATGATGTAAAGGAAATGTTACTTGTAGTTGGAATGAAGAGAGGTGAAGCAAGCAAAAGCATTCCTTCAACATCAATCTTTTGATGATATTTTTAATATTATATAAATGTAGTTGCAAACAATTATGACAATAATATTTTCTTTTTTGAACTAAAAATAATTTTAAATTATTTAAAAGTGACTTGTAATATTCTTGGTCTTTATTTTATTATGTTTAGAATTTAGAAATCTTTAACTTCATGCATTTTTTTTTTTGTAAAATAAATATTTATAATGAAAGGATATATGTGTGTATACATGTTTGTGCATATGTGTATTTATGTATGTATCTATTTCTTATACGCAAACTCTAAATATCCAATTTCTTGTCACTTTATCATTTCTATTATGGTTTCTATTTCTCATTTCTGGTAACATAGTGTTGGGTGAAAATTTTGTAAACTAGTGAAGGTTCACAATATGTATATTTCATGAAAACACTTGGGATACTATCTCTGAGAAGGAAAGATATTCTCCCTCCTAATTATAAGGGAAGGCTCCCCCTTTATACTACAATTAATTTCTATTCTATCTACATGCTAACTTTACCCTAATCCAAGGTACAATAACAATTGAGTTTTCTTTCTTTAGAACTAGTTCTATTCAATTCTCTTTAAAAAAAAAATTCCCTTAACTAATTTGACTTAAAACTTGCAGTAATATTTACAAGTAATTTAACTAGGAAGTAAAGTGTTCGTGAAAGAACAAAGTCTTCCATTACTTCCTCTTTTCTGAAAAAGGACCTAGGGACAAGAATTATGCATACATAAGAACTCAAAGACTCTCTAGTTATATACTGAACTCCTATCAATCGTTGTAACCCAAATATATTTTTAGCTCAAAGACCTACAATTTATTAAAAGATTTTCTACTCTAACTGGGCAACTGTTTAAAATCCTGGTGAATCAAACTTTATTTTCGGGGGGAAATTTTCATATCGATGGCGATATTTTTTTTTTAAATGGGGAAAAAATATATTTTGTATTGGTGATAGTTTTCTAGTTTACAAAAATTCCATAAATTTCTGGTGAATAATACCTTGTTCTATGGGGAAATATTTATTGTGGGAGGCGAATAATTTTTGTTAAAAGGAACAAATATATAATTGTATGAGTGAAAAATTTTACTCTGAAGGAAAAATTATTTAAATGTATTGGTGATTTTTATCCATCGCTTGAAAATTATTTAAATGTATTGGCTATTTTTATCCACCACTTGAAAATTATTTAATTTGTTTTGGCGAATATTTTGTTATTTATGGAAAAATATATAATTTATTAGCGATTTCATGAATTCATTGCCATTAATAGACAAGGCACATCACATCACATCACATAGTACATTGAGTCTGGACTTTGCACGATGTATCAATAAGCGCAACCTCTTTGACACGTGAAGGGTGACACATACCTAAAATCTATCAATGATTTTAAACCATTTGATGATCGTAGATCAATGGCTGAAGTTCTATTTCGACCCAATTTTTTGAAGAGAACATAGCTCACTAGAAAGTGCCCGGAATGGAATCAGATTCATTAGATACATATCAAATGTCACAAATCATGATCAATAATTTCATTCATTTAATACATATCTTTTCACTAACTGTAATCCACTCTATCCCCATGACTTCCAATGTGATACTTGCCAATTTGGTACTAGTTTATAGCTGTTTCCATTTTTGCACAAGAGCGCATTTATGGGAAAGATTAGCAGAGATGCGAAAGATTTAAATTTTTTTAATAGCAATTAATATGGTTAAAGAAGTAATTATTACAATCAAGAGCTTCAACTATTTATATACGATCTCTACTTCTTTCATCTTCAATTAGCCTTTGCCATTTGGTAGATAAATCGTCGGAGCTCATAGTATTTAAAATTTTAAATTCTTCCTCTGGTTTAGGTTTATAGGCTCAGGTTGTTTAATTTGTTAATCTATTTTCTCAAGATGGACACTCCCATCCGCTTGAGAAGCATGTTTGCAGAGGACCAGAGGGCCTTTCTAGGCTCCATTAGAGACCCAACCCTCCAATTAGTCTGCAATGAGGTTGGGTCGTTCACCAATGAGGCTATGCGGATGGTGCTGGGCAGAGAGTTTCTATGAAATGAAAATAGGTACCGTGTTAACATGGATATTACATCCCACTTCTTAGCATCTCTTCTAGACCACGGAGGAGACAAGGTGGATATGATGATGCTGTTGAGGAAGGTTTTTAAGGAAGACTTCCTTGGAGATGACATTACTCTTGTCTTCCTTGCAGAAGTAGGGGTGGGGATCCCTTGGGCGAGTGAATTATCCAAGCTTCTCCTCCCTGACCAAATAGTGCCAGTGGTCAGACAACCGTTTCTCCTGAACCTCAATGCGGAGCAGTTGATGCGTCATAGGAAATGGGCGCGGATTGGCAAGGACTTCCTCTGGAAATGGTTGCTCCTAGATGACTTTCCAAACTACATGTGGCTTGAAGAATTCTCTCATCTTATGCCGTCTGAAGAATTCTACATGGAAGGAGGGCTAGATTCTTAGGGCAAAATTATAAACAATTCCACTACCTGTGCCCTAGCCCCGCCCCCCTGGGGCCCTAGTAGTTTTTTTTTCCTATGTCCTTGAACCCTAATAAGCCCAGTGCCAGTGGATCACTCATTTTGGCTTTTAAGTTTTTGAGGGACTCAAGTGTCAGACGTAAAAAATTGTAAATTTCCAAAGCATAAATATTAATGATATTATCAAGTCTTAGAGTCTTATGGATATAAAAATGCTTTCTATAATTCTATTTCATTTTTATTAATTAAAGTTTTTCAATTTTTTTTTGCATATGAGCTACGTTATTTCAATTATTTGTTAAACAATGGAAATAAATTTAATATTGTGATCTTTTTTATGTAATGCTTCTTCCTCTATATTTAATATATAAAAAAAAATTCAATTCGTTCCATTAATTATTTGTAAATTGATTATGGTTGATTATAATTTAATAAATATATAGTTAAGATTTGAACTAAAACTCCAACTTACTTATATTAAACTAAATTAAATTATATTAAATTTTTTTTTTGATCGGTAAATATTTTTTTCATTCTATTGATTCAGAGATTTCAAAATACAATATTTGCAGTCCATCACCAAGCATAAACGCAAACATAAAGAGATCCATACTGCCCACAGTCCAAACTTGTAAATTATCCTACCCTACATCTAGTAGCAGTAAACAAAAAACTAGTTCATGGCTGGTTATCCAACAAATGTTCCAGCATTGATAAAAAGTTTTGGAATTAAAAAACTAACAGTTGAAAACATTTGGAAGCAAACTAAAAAGCACTGGCCAATAGGCCACTCACTCACTATCCCCCTGGGTCACCTCCTCTCTTCCTTCCTTAGAGGTTGATGCTTTCCCTTTTGCCGCTTCAACTTTCATTTTTGGAATGCAGTCTAGGCACCCGAAGTCGGGGTCGCCCTCCAAACTTGCCAGTAGCTGTATGGCCCTGCTTTCTTCAAATCTATCTCTCAATTCCCTGCCAACCTCCATCCTTGCCACCACGTGCAGAGCCTTTAGGAATTCATCCATCCTGGTTAATTTCATGAAAAGTTTCATAGCTTCCCACCCCACACGAGCTCGTTCACAGCACTGGTATTTGATTTCATCCTCTGGGCCACAGATAAAAGGGAGAAATTCCTCCTAGTCGTCACCTTCCTGAATTTGAATGCCAACTCGTGACACCACCCACTCCAAAATTGAGTCCAGGTTGATCAAAAAATCCCCATCTATCAATTTGACCAAAGTGAGTTTCACCTTTTCCACCTCCAGTTTGAATTCACAGGCCTACCCTGGAATCAAAGAGTATACCTCCATGTTGGTTCTATATCGGTGACGAATATGTGCTACCTCCTCTACAAGCATCAAACGAGCTGTCGCCCACAGCTTCTCATCCATAAACCAGAATAATCCTTGCATTCGTTTATCCGATACTTTGCCCAAAAAGGGCATCAATTTCTTTTTTGTTCACAGCGTGAAATTGGCCTCCATGGTCACTTGCAATTTAAAAAAACACTTCTTGCAAAAATAATGTAATACAGAAGCTACGAGATACAAATTTGGTCTTCTTCAAAACAAAATCTGGCACGCAGATCAAAAGGTAATAAATTCTGCCTCCATCTAGGGCAGGTAATGAGTGTGGAGGATAAGGGATTAATGCCATTAGATCAAGGAAAAGATTTCTTGCCATCCTCTCCTCCCTCCGTTCGTGCGACCTGCCGCAAAGAACTCCCTTCTACAACAAACATTCACCACCTTGACAATTGTACTTGCCACATTTATTCACTTAACAAGTTGAGAACTGCACATTTTTTAAAAGACTGCACATATTTACTTATTTTAATTATATTAAACTTTAAATTAATATTTTAGATTTAATATTGAATGTTTTCTTTTTTATATTAATTTTTACTTTTCAAATTGTATATCAAAATTTATATTTTTATTTAGTTATTTGTTTTATTCTAGAAACTAAGTTTCATGTTTTATACTATTTTTCAATTTCATATTTTTACAAATAATATTAACAATAGATTTAATAGTTATCTCAAACTATTGCACATCTTTAAAATTTAAATGTCTCTTATTATGGGACCGACAACATCTAATAACACTCAATAGGTACCATCATCCATTGGATGAGCAAAGATCAACGATTTAGGGTGGATTTCGGCCCAAATGTGAGAAGTGAACACATTTGTGAGAACTTTGCCTGGAATTTAATATTTTCAATTTAATTAAATATAATTAAGTCTATAAAGCTCTTTTTCGGGCAGAATTTTAAAATGATTAAATAGACTTAAAAAACAGACCCGAAAAGTGACATGAGTATGGTGACGTGCCAGAAAAATAACAGAAGTCATGGGACCCATGACATCTGACAACGGGTACAATCATCCATTGGATGAGCAAAGATCAATGACTTAGGGTGGATTTCGGCCCGAATGTGGGAAGTGAACACATTTGTGGGAACTTCGCCTGGAATTTAACATTTTAAATTTAATTAAATATAATTAAGTCTATAAAGCTCTTTTTCAGGCAAAATTTTAAAATGATTAAATAGACTTAAAAAACAGACCCGAAAAGTGACATGAGTATGGTGACGTGCCAGAAAAATGGCAGAAGTCATGGGACCGATGACATCTGACAATAGGTACAATCATCCATTGGATGAGCAAAGATCAACGACTTAGGGTGGATTTCGGCCCGAATATGGGAAGTGAACACATTTGTGAGAACTTCGCCCAGAAATTGGAATTGAACATTTAAATTTAATTAAATATAGTTAAGTCTATAAAGCTCTTTTTCAGGCGGAAGTTTAAAATGATTAAATAGACTTAAAAAAAATAGACCCGAAAAGTGACACGAGTATGGTGACGTGCCAGAAACATGGCAGAAGCCATGGGACCCATGGGCCATGTCATCTAACAACAGGTACCATCGTCTGTTGGATGAGCAAAGATCAACGACTTAGGATGGATTTCGGCTTGAATGTGGGAAGTGAACACATTTGTGAGAACTTTGCCCAGAATTGAAATGTTTTAAATTTAATTAATATAATTAAGGTTAATGTCCTCAAAATTTATACTGAAGTAATGAATGTTTTGTCCTTCAACATGGAATAGTTATTAATAATAATTAAAAAAATTACAACATAATTCTAGATACTTTGCCATCATCCGTTGGATGAGTTAAGATCAACGACTTAGGGTGGATTTCGGCCCGAATGTGGGAAGTGAACACATCTATGAGAACTTTGTCTGGAATTGAATGTTTTACATTTAATGTCCTCAGAATTTATACGGAAGTAATGAATGTTTTGTCCTTCAGCATGAAATAGTTATTAATAATAATTAATAAAATTACAACATGATTCTAGATATTTTGCCATCATCCGTTGGATGAGTTAAGATCAACATCTTAGGGTAGATTTTGGCCCGAATGTGGGAAGTGAACACATTTGTGAGAACTTTGCCCATAATTGAACGTTTTACATTTGATATCCTTAGAATTTATACTGAAGTAATGAATGTTTTTTCCTTCAGCTTGGAATAGTTATTAATAATAATTAATAAAATTACAACATGATTCTAGATATTTTGCCCTTTAGGTATTACTTTTGTACTTTTCAGAGTTTTCAAAATAAGAGACTCATAAATCATAATCGTATTTAACTTCATGGACAAACTTGTAAATCGAGGGAGATTCAGAAATAGCTACTAGATAGAGGAATGCAAGTTGCAATAGAGACTGTCTGTGCCAATCTAGTGAAATATAAATTCCGGGTAAAATCTACAATACCCACATCCCACCTTTTTGCTTTTTTTAATCTTGTGGTCCAATTTGAGGGTTAGCATTTTTAGGTTTTTATCTAGCATTATTTTGAATTATTAATAATAACAGCGATGGGGAAAATGGGAAGTAGTAGTTCAACAAGAAGCAAAGTGAAAAACAAAATGTACCTAACCAAACTGGTTAAAACACCAAGTTTCACTGATGAATACCATGATATTTATGACCCTGCTATCCATGGTGAAAAGCATATCATAGATATTGCATATGCATTGTCTAGTAAGGTGACAAATGCACCCAGGGCAAAATTTACTATTTTCAACCCAATGTTAAAACAAAAAAACAAATAAAATTGCATCGTGGGATGCTGGATTGGGAAGCATGGTGTTACCTGAAGTATTCCCTTGCCCTAATTTTGTCATGGTCTGCACCGAAAATTATGATGAAGATAAAAAAGCAATTGTCAATAAAAATACAAAAGAGGAGATTCTATCCATAAACGAGGGAGAATTTTCTCATTTGTTGAACATAGGATTTTAAGCTCAAAACTCAAACGTCCAAATTGACCTTGAAAAGCTGGCAGGGAATTATGAGAGTCACGATCCAAGTTGCAAAGATTCATTTATCAAAGCTATATAAAGAGTGGTACTGGTATTGTGTTGGATCAGAATCATAAGCCTCCTTATGATTCTAACATTTTTGTTCCATGGGGTGGGGATACTATTTCCTTGCTATTGTTTTGCATGGGATTGGAAAATGATAGGGAAGTGGGTGCAAGCCTTCTTGAAATAATTTATAATATCCAATGTGTAGGTCAACCAGTAAGATATAATTGATAGTTCTGATACTTAATGTTAAGTACAGATGCCAAGCTAATAAGATGAGAGGGGGGGGGGGGTGAATCATACAAACTTAATCTTCCATAAAAACAACAGATTCAACCTCGGTAACATATAATTTAGTAATATAACCAAAACTATTAAACATGCAAACTCAAAAGCATATCAACATCATAACACTAAATATGAAAAGAACTAAATGCAGATTCAACTTTATTTACCGAAGACCCACTGTTATCAAAGTTACTTAACTCAAATGCATGTAGCTTACCAATAGTAGCATCTAAAGAAACTGGTATATTGGGTACAGACCTCAATTCATTGATTGTAGAGACTTGGATTGCATAAGCTGGTAGAAGGTTCTTAACAACTTACTTGTTATGTCTTTTTCTTCAATAGTTCCACCTGCTCCTTTGATTTGATTGACAATCTCCTTTAGTCTTGTATTGTACTAGGTTATGTTCTCACCTTCATTCATCCTCATAGATTCAAGTTGTCCTCTTAGACTATCCACTTTTTCTCTTTGAACATGTTCATCTCCACCATACACAGATATGAGCTTGTCCCACATTGCCTTTGCATCATTGCAGCCTTCTAGATCATTAAACTTTGAGTCTATCAATGCAGATGTTATTTCAATCATTGCTTGAATATGTTCTTGCTTTACCTTTATATCTTCTATTGTCAATGGATAGGTGCTCGGTGTAATGAAATTATTCTCTAGATAATATACAACATATTCTCCAGCTCCTAATAGGTACAACTTCATCCTTTTCTGCCATGTAGAGAAACTTGACTTGTTTAGCTTTGTTGTATCCCTCTTATACATCTTTGGATCTTTGCCTCAAGTACCTTTAAACTTTTTCTTCCGGAGTCCAAAGCTCTGATACCAATTGATAGGTCTGATACTTAATGTTAAGTGCAGATGCCAAGCTTATAAGATGAGGGGGGGGGGCTGAATCATACAAACTTAATCTTCCATAAAAACAACAGATTCAACCTCAGTAACATATACTTTAGTAATATAACCAAAACTGTTAAACATGCAAACTCAAAAGCATATAAACATCATAACACTCATAACACCAGATTTAACATGGAAACCCAAATAGGGAAAAACCACTATGGGATTTCAGAACTACTAAGAAATATACTCTTCTAGAGTATGCTCGGTTAAAAGAAAATCCTATTAAAGATTACAAACACATTGCTAGATGTGACCCGGTTAAGGGATTTCCCTCATATCTGTTAGGATCTTCACCTTGTTAGAAGTGACCTTGTTAAAGGATTTCAAACACTCAATCAAAATGTCACCTTGCTAGAAGGTTTTACAAATAAGACTGTTAAGTCCACTCGGTTAAGAGATTTTCTATCACTTTACAAAATAACAGTAATAAAAATCTATCTGCAACTTCACATCTAAAAATGCTAAAGCATATTCTTATTTGCTCAATACAATAGGACTTATCTTGTCCATCTGTTGGGCTCTATACTCTATTATTCAAAATAGGTCTTCAAGCTTTTGTTCTCGGTAATCACTATGTAGCATCCCTGTGCATACACTTGCCTGCATACATTGTTTATCAACAGTTCCTTATTTATAAATAATTTGCCAACCGCTTAATCTCCTTGATCACATTTCCCATGATCAATCATAGCCATCAGATCTTCAAACTTTGACCAGGTTCAATGTATCCTTCGATCTAAAAATGTTTTACCTCACCTTGGAACTTGCATACATTTCTTGGAACTTGTGCTAGGGTATTGCGGTTCAATTTGAGTTGTAGATCTTCTTGCCAATTTTCCTTTGCCATAGATTCTTAACAAACTTCATTCACGACATACCAAACATTTAATCATAACCTGCTCATCAGCTTCCTTCATTAAATAATGCTTTTATTCATTCAATGCATTCTGTTATTGCTCGGTGGCAACTCGATAAATACTAAACTTCACTCAGTAGACATTCCGCCTTCATTAACCAATAGCGATAACCTTAGGGTTTACCGACTAGGTTCTTTAGGGTTTACCAACTAGGTTCTTTTCTCAGTAACATAGGTATTAACTTTACAATCAATAACATATGTATGATATCAAAACAATCTAAACATCATGATCTCATCATTGTCTAACTCGGTAATAGTTTCCCATTGAATAACTTATTCCTCCCCTTATTCATCACATTCTTTCTGTGTCTTTTACCAACATCTTTATACTCATCAAATCATACTTCTTAAGATATGGCAACATCATACTGAATTAGAAAATCAATTTCTTGACATCAATGACAAAATAATAATATTAAGATAGTAAACATCCTTTAGCAGTTATATCCATAATCATCAACAACCTTCTCAATATCCTTATTGAAATGCCAACAATCTCTCCTTGTCTGTTATAATGCCAAATATAATTTTATTGAGCACATTGTTAAATCCATGCAAAAACAATTACTAATGATAAAAAAAGGTTCCTGTAAGACATTTAGGTTCTCATCCTACTTGTGCTATCTCCTTGTATCCAAGTATTGTGCAATATTCGAGACCAACAAGCTTCAAATTGTGAGCTATAAGATTGATGAGAAGACTGGGAATAGAATAGAGTGTCTAATATATGAATGGACACCAAAGATAAGGATGCATGGTAACAGAAAGAACTACAACCATTTTGTAGACTTCTTTTTGGCACCAATGTATAATGAAATTACAAGCACTCCAATGCCTAGGTTGCATGTGTCTTGTAGAGATTGCATTCAACTCGGAAGTCAAATAGAATTGGTTGACTGGTTCTTCATGGAAGAATTCACTGTGTTATGGTTTTACGGACTGATAGTAAAACCATACAGACTTCCAATACATGTGACAGAGAGGGTATTTGCATTAGAGTATGTATGACAATTGGAGAGCACAGATAGGCACTTCCATGGTTAGCAAAAGAAGAGCATATTTCCTTCCTCGCCTTTCTCATGTGGAGGGTTCACATTTGAGAGAAAAGCATTCAACGTGCACATGATTTTTTGAAATTTTTTAACTTTGGTGATGAGGGTCTCTGGCAGTATGATCCAATCGATGTAGTTCAAGCAAGGCTTAAGAAAAATGGGAACTCTTCAACATTATGTCAACATGAAAGTAAACCATTGCTAGAAAAGCTTAGAAACATGGACTCTTGGGATGAGGTAAAAAAAGAGATGGAGAAAATTGCAGCTGACAATAACATTTCAATGGAAGAAATTTCATCACAAATTATGGCATTACACACATAGAGGACAACAGAGGAGGACCAGAGCATCCAAAATAGGAGGTTCTACAATTTCTACCTAAAATATGCTAATCCATCTAAGAAATCTATTCCCAAATCAATTCTGCAAGAATGTAAAGAGAGTTTTTGGACTCAAATCAAAATAAATGATTTTTGGACTATGAGGAAGAATCTCGGTGAACCAAAGACCAGTGCAGAATTTAAGACCATCGACGAGGATGAAGAATTTAGCAAATTGTGGAATATGGAGCACCCCACAACAACACATGACAGGAGTGAAAATGATGATGAGTATGAGGTTGAGCCCACTCCAACAACTACTATAGTCCCTAAAATATTAGGTGCAGTCCATGAGTCCATGAAAGAAAAATATAGCAAAGGGGCAAGCATTGTGGAAAAAATGGGTTTTGAAGGTGGTGGTCTAGGTGCCAGAGGAGAGGGCATTTGGTATCCACTTTAGGTACAGCTTCCATCAGGGTCAAAATCAAAAGCTCCTGTTAAACTAGTCATTGGACTTGATTATTCAGATTCATCACAAATAGGTACTACTCATTACCCTCAAGGTCCACCTACATTTGTTTCAGGTTCAAATCCACAACCACCACCACATCATGGTATTCCCATTGGTGGTGAATCAAGTGCCACTGCCACAGGTGGGGAATTTAGGGATAGTATTCCAATTATTATTCAGTCAAGTGACACTGTGATTGGTAGCCATGGTGGGGTTGGCATGGGTACTACTAGTACTACTGATACTAGTTGTCTAGTTGTTGGACAAGGGCTACAAAAAAATATCTCTTGCAAGAGGCCACTAGTGGTAGATACTAATACTATTCAGAATCCTATATCAAGTGCCACTGACACTACAAAATAATCATTTGCAGCTTTAGATCACACACCTAAAAAGATTATGAAAACTACACATGAAAGTGTCAGTAGGAGTGGGATAGTATCAAGAATTGTTGTTGGTAATCCTAGTCAAGCATTAGTTAAAACCACAAGAATAAGTGGAACTAGAGCCTTTGGTATTCCTATGTCACCTTTCAAACATTCAATTGCTTCAGCAAGCCTAGATTTTCAATATCGTGATTACTATGAAAAATATGAACACACAACAAAAGAAAATAAAGAAAAAAAGAAAGCATTTCATAGGGTTTCCCTGACTAAAGTTTTAAACGAAGAGCCTACAAGGAACAAGGTATTTCCAACATATGACCCACATAAAGATATGATGGAGTTCATGGTTGTTATGCCCCCGACCCCAACTAAAGATAAAAATCCACCACACAGTCAGATAGATCCCTCTGAATTTCAAGTTAGCATCCTCCAAATGGATTTTTCCAAAGTACATAATGTGGACAAAATTAGTGTGTCAAAAAAGACTAACGAAGTGGTCTACACTTCACTGCTAAAGGTGGAGAGAGAAAAAATAAATTGGAGAAACAAATAGAAAAGTTACAGGCAAACTTGGCAAATGAAAAATCAAGGAGGAAAGTAACAAAAAGCAAGTGCAATGATTTACTGTAAAGGATAAAAAATTTGGGCTCTGCAATAGAAATTGCAGAGCAAGAGAAGATGGATACAGAATCAAAGGACCTGACAGAAAAGCTGGCTAAAAGCAATAAAAAAATTGATGAGGAAAAAGCCAGTTTTCAAAAATTATACAAAAGTTATGAGTCTGCTGCTGTCGAAATGAGAAAATTACAGGACCTATTGGATCATGGGAAGGAAAAATAAAAACATTCACAAGAGGAAGTAGAGGAAGAAAGAAAAAATGTGCACAAATGAAAGAAGACCCGCACAATGTAAATGATAAAATAAAAATTTTGGAGGGTAGATTGAAAGATAATATGAAAAATACAATGAAGTATATACAAGAAAACATTTGGCGGAAAATAATGCAAAGGAGTGACAACTTGTGGGAATGGTTTGAATTGAATGAAAGTCTGAGAGTAATTTATATGAAAATCAAAGGGCACTTTGAGAAGAGCACACATGTTTATTCAAAAGAGGATATGGCAAAAAAGATTCTACAAGTAGTCTACACTTCCATTGACAACTACTTGGCATCCAAGGGAATTAAGAGCTGCATTGATGCCACAGTTAAGACATCATCTATCATTCAAAAATGCCAAAAACTAAGGGAAACATCAGCATTTATGGAAAATTGTGGAAAAAGATATTGAAGCTGCAAGAAAAGAAAAGAAAATTGATTAAACTTGGTTTGCCTAAGACTTATGACCCATCAAATAAATTCATTGGAAAAGAAGCTTGCAAAAAAAACATGGAGATAAAAATGAAGTTGGATTTAGACTTGCTTCCTAAGGACACAATTCCCCAAAGCTTTCTGGAATTCATCCAATCATTTACAACTCTAAATTTGGTATTGGATGAAACAGTGATGTCAAGTCAATCTTCTAAATACGGAATGTTGACGAAGTTGCAGTTGAATTTCCATATTTTATAGAATATTGACCTTCCATCAGACAAAGAGTGGAGCACCTTACAAAAATTGGCACATAAATCTTAAGAATCATAGTATGTATTGCACAATTTTCTTTGTTTACTGTTAATTTCAAGGTTTTATGTTTTTTCTGTTTGAAATTTGGCATCGCTTGAAATAACTTTGTTTTGTGAATAGGAAAAAACTAGTACTCGCACAACTATGATGCACAGTGCAAAACTTCAGCTAGTAAATTTGTACTCTCAAATTCTCCCTTCCTTTAACATTTATGCATTTCTCTATTTCTGATTACTAGGTTTTAGGCACTACTATTATCTATATTTAATTTGTCATGGTGTGAATTAATATTTAATTTTGAACTCTATTTTTTGAACAGGAGACATCAGACATGTAGCAGATGTTAAATTTCTAATACAGCCTGTGATGGCCATATAAATCTGTGCTGAGCTCATGATTTTGATGTTGAGTATTCACATGTTGCAAACTTGCAATTCAACTTGAAGTTGTTGTTGCTCCCTTGTTTCTATAAAAGGGAATTCAAGGTCATTTGCAAAGGGTTCTGAAACTTTGTATTCACTTTTGCATGGACATTGGAGAATCACACAGGAGTTGTTGTTTCTCTCTTGTTTCTATAAAAGGGAATTCAGGGTCATTTCCAAAGGGTTCTGAAACTTTGTATTCACTTTTGCAATTTGCATGGAGAATCACACAGATTGGTGTATTACTATTGAATTAATTGCATCATATGGCTAAATTTTGAAATAATTAATGAAAATCTAAGTTCTCGACATGTGTATTACTATTGAATGAATTGTATCATATGGTTCTGAAATGTATCACACAAATTTGAGACTCAAACATGTCTAAATAAACAATAAACATCTCTATATCAATAAACACATTATGGTTTTTTTTTTAATGCTATTTTAAATCTGGAAAATTGAAATTAGAAAGTTGAAAAATATAATTACAAACCAATATTAAATTCTAATTGCAAAAAGTAATATGCTTTTGTAATATGAATGATGAGATACATTAATAAGATTAATAAATACCAATCTCTTACAATTGCCATTCATCCTCATCAAATTCAGAGCTTTCTTGATTCTTGTCTATGGTTTCTTCACTGTGAGTCTGCATACCTTCACTGAACTGCATCTCAATAGATCTAGTACATGAGTCAATAGTCCCACTGGCACTTTGGTTTTAAGTGTTTCCCAAACCTCTTCTTTTACATTTGGACCTCTAGATTTGCAGTGCCCTATCATAAGGAAAAGTGTGGACATCATACCTAGATGTATAGAGCCTCAAGCAATTTTCCAAATTTTTGTCTAGTTTGTTTCTTAGCTTTGATTTTAGGAACCCCAAAGCACTAAAAAATCTCACATCTTCCACCAAACCCAATATCATGGTAAGACATAAATCAGCAAGCTTCACATATTTTGGCATTGAATCAAGCAACACTAAGTTCTCAACTATAGTTTTCCAAAGCCTTGTTATTGATCCCTCTTTGCGAGGGTTCTCCATTTTGGCATATTGTTCTCTCATAGTGTATGCAAAATGAGATGATTTCTCTCGAAGATGAGTTTCATCTAATATTCCATTTATAGTTACTCCATTCAATTCTCTGGATGTGAAAAATTATTTTATCAAAATCAGTAGCTTACTTCAAAAATCAGATGCATTGTTGAGGCTCCAATAATGAGGAAACACAATAGACATGGCTTCGAGAAGGTTGTCAGGAGGGAATCTACTTCTAATTTGTGAGGAAAGATCATACACAATTTTCTTCACAGAAGTAGTTACAGTTTCAACAATCTTGTCAAAATCTTCCCTTGTAACTCTTTCTAGTTGCTTCTTGGGGCGCTTTCCTAGTTCCTCAGGGTCGACTGTGGCATAGAAGTGCATTGGTATCTCAACTCCCTATACATTGGCACATACCTCCATGTCTGCACTGATTTGTAAAAAGTTATCAGGATTGTTCAAATCTGTGAGTGTCTGCCACTTAACAAATTTTTCATCAGATAGTGTTGATTGATTTCGATAGAGATTGTCGAGGGTCATGCATGTCATCTTACGTAGTGTAGCATATTTTGCAATATACATAGCTCTTTTTGGGTAGCCTTCATAATATTCCTCATTTCCTCTAGCATGGGAAGAAGAGCTGCTAAAGTTAAGAGTGTCTCTAAATTACTTAACCTCCCAAGAAGGTCAGGAAATTTCAGTTGATTTGATTCATCACGAGGTGTGTGAAATAGTCCAATCGAGGATGGATATTCTGAAAACAATCGATGCACTAGACCATCCAAAGAGATCCATCTGGTATCATTATCCTTGAGAAGCTTGTTCCCATTAGTTATTCCATCAAAAAAGTGTTGAAATTCCATAAATCGCTTGGGACTTTGACATAAGTGTGAGTAGAGCTCTCTGATTAAAATTTCAATTTTTTAAACTAAAGCAAACTTTCTCACAATTCCAAAAGCTAGATTCATTATATGAGCCATGCAGTGAATTGCAGTAATATATGGTGCAAATGAAGTTTCAATATTTGTACAAAGACCGTTCCTGTGACCTTGCATTACTGAAGCTCCATCTGCTCCAACACAAACCTATTTATTGGCTACCGTCATGTCATCCATACCTCCATATTCAATTAAACTTCTCTTTACTAGTTGAAATAAATTTTCCGCTGTCGCACTCTCCTTCATTTTAGCAACAAATAATAGATGAGATTGATGGGTATGATTCTCTAGAGTATAAACATGCATGCATACCCATGAAGTATTGTCCACCACCGTAACTTCATCTAAAGAAAATGTAATAAAGTTTGACTCTCTTATTTTTTCCTTTACCTCTTCTTTTTCAACCTCAGCAAGACAACTTGCCCATTCCCATCCATTGTTTACTGACTAGTGTCTATTAGGATAGTTAGGAACTTTAAAAAAGTTTAATAAACCACTAATTGATGGGAAATCTATCATAGCATGCCCTCTGCTCAAAATATAAAAAACAACGCTTAACTGAACAACTTTTCCCAGTTGTTCTATTTGCATTGCTTTTCCAAAAGTAGCTTCAATAGAACCTTTAACTTCAACAAGCTTCGTCTATATTTTCTCATGAAAATAATACTCTTCGGCATTCCTCACATGCTTACATTCCTCCTTTGTTTTACATCTTATTACTGATTTTTCAACCCTATCTATCATTTGTTTTCATAAACTTTACCCATATGCTTTTCTATGGTGTCAAATTTTAGCTACAACCTAATTTTCTTGTTATGTTTCCAAGTGCAAATCTTACACCTGCATTCTATTGGAGGCTCACCTTCAATTGGATTCTCCATTGGTTCAATGAATGGATACTTTGATGCCCAATTAATTTCAAAATTCCTCACTAACATATCCCACTCCCAATCCTTTTTTTATTGTGGTTCACCCTTTTTTGATCTAGCCTTTCTTTTCCCCTTCCATGCATTATCATTAATTGCATTATCACCCAAGTTGATTATATCATTCCACCTAACTTGGGCATCTACCAGATAATCCTCTTCAAGATCATCCTGATCTGAGATATTAGGTTCATCATCGTCTTCAACATGCGGTGTAGGTGGCAAATTTTGTACTTGTACTTGTGATGATGTACCTTCCTGGTTTTCACCACAATCTTTTCCAATGCCAAAGTATGAAGACAACGTTCTGCTTTTTGTTGGCCTCTCATGGCCTTCCCCACATTCAGGTTTCCTACCCCTCTTCCTGTTCAACATCTGCAATGAAATAAAGGCTGGCAAAAAAATATCAATTTGTTGAAGAAGCAATGTTAGACTATAATGTATAATATATGTTTCATTGGCCCTACGACCTACAATCTAGATGTCTGAGGTCTGAATGTCTCCCCTGAGTCCTGACTACTTGGCACTAATGGGTCACCATTGAATAAAAATGAACTCAACAATGCAAACAAATATAAATAAATTTAGAATAATATTATAACACTTCAAAAATATGATCGCTCACCTTTAGGTCACTAGAAGTCGCCAATGCAGTCAACAACAATGATTTTCCTTGGTCTAAAACTTCTCTATTGATCAAAATTCAGAGCCTAGAACCCACCAGATTGTGTTGAGATAGATCTGATCTTTGCATGTATTTATACCAATCCTTATATGGCAAATTTCATGAGAATTTTATATGGTATACAAATATTTGGCGAATCCCACATAACTATAACATGACTTATGTAATTTTTGAGGTGATTATAGGTCGTCCAAATATGACTTATTTAATTTTTGAGGCGATTATAGATCATTCAAATAATTGGCAAATACAATATAGTTGGCAAAAGTTGGGGTGAATGGAGACACACGTCGACAAAATGTCGGGCGAATTGGGTCCTCCTTGCTAACAAATCTTCACATGCCTATAGGCGAATTATGGTCATCTATTAAGGCAACCTCAGAGAATGTAGGCAAAAAAATTAAATTTACCCTTTGTCCACTGTATATTGTATTGGTGAAATCATCGCATAAAAACATTTAATTGCCTAAAACATATGGCGATCGGGTCGTGACTTTGACGGAAATCGATAATGTTCTGGCGACATGGCCACTCCCAGGTGATACCAAATATTCACCATTTCCTAGGTCCCTGATGTGAAAAATTTGCCATTGGTGAATATTCGCCACTAAAATAATCTCTGCTGATAATATTGAACTCAAAACAAAGTTTGAATGCCAATCTTATCTCCTTCTTGACTAAATTGCAAATTTACAAAAAGAACACAATGTCTCAATTTTCTCTACACTTGGGCATAGTTTTGCTACATAAACAAAGATGGAAAAAAGATCCTTTTTACAATAACAACCCTCATATATATAGAAGAAGGGTTCAACATGAAAATAGGTAATTATAACTAATTCTAAGGCTAAGTCAAAAGAAGAGTTCAATTTGACTTAGGACTTGTGCACTCAATAGGTGCACATGAGAAATTACATAATGACACCTGAGGTGTTGATGGACAAAATGAAATGCAAGTAGGAAAAACATGAAAATGACAAAGAGTAATTTTCCCTAAGCTAAATGTCACTTCTGGAATTCATCAAACTTTTGCAAAGCATTCTTCAATTGAATTTCATCGGGTCCATGGGTATTGCTGGTGATGATATTTACCCAAGTGATGGAATCTTCCAAGATGATGTGACATTTCTTATGTTTCTTCAGAAGTGAATTCAGAAAATCCAAGATGAACTAAAGATTAGTAACCTATCAATTAAGGACAAAGAGAGGTCCTCCCTATTAACTTTGACAATCACAAGAAAGACAAACTCTTCTTAATGATTTCATCCACATAAGCATCTTTTCATTCTCGTCAAGGAAAGCACATTGGATCTCATAGATTTTTGCAACAATCTCTTTCTTCTTACCTGCATATTATTTTTGAGCCTTCCTCATATCCTTGACTAGGTGCTCTATGATATTCATTTGCTGCTCCAGTGCTTCTCCTTGTTCAATGTACATGAAAATTCCTAAAGGGGAAAGATCTATTTTGATTAGAGAGTTTAATTTGTTATTATCTTTAAAATATATTAGGAAAATGTGCTTCTTTGAAACTACTTTATTGTGTAGAAACATAATTTGTTCCAATTTTCTCATGGGTGACCAGACTGTGAAGGTAAAACAAGCATTATGTAAAATGGTGGTGTCCACTAAATGGGATGGATGGAGAGATAGACAAAGTAACAATAGCCAAGCATGTGATAAAATTTATGATCTCATAATTGGTAGTGGGTCTTTTTTATTTTGGCAACATGCCGGTCATCTTTTGACAATTTCTTAACTTATTATTGAAGTCCTTCATTCTTTTATTAATGATAAACCATGTTGAGGAGATGTGTTTGAGAAGCTAGATCAAATGAAGGAGAAGCTAAAAGATAAATTTACTATTGGTGCACCATTATTTCATAAAGAGATATGATATTTGTTTGTGAATGTAGTTTACGAAGATGGAAGATGCTTCATAGTCCTCTTCATTCTATTGTATTTTTAAATAGTCCAAATGGTTTTACAAAAAAATGGTTGGATTATGAAGTTTCTATGGTATGGACAACCTATATGGGTAGAGTTTATCCAAATAGAGAGGACGATACTAAAATTAAGGAAATGTCAAAATATATTGATGTAATATATAGCTTTTCCCATAATGATGTTACATTTGACCGATTGAAGATGGAACCCATAGTATTATGGTAGAATTATGAAATGAAAATGCCACTACTAAGAGATACTGCAATATGTGTTATCTCAAGTAATTTTTTTCATGTTTAGTCATATGATATTTGAACTAAAAAATCACTTTATTATTAATTTATTTCAAAATGTTAATATTATTTTATTCTATTTTACATAAACAAGCCTCTAGTGCTTATGCATGTGAAATAAATTGAAGTGAGTATTCTTTCATCCATTCTATGAAGCGTAATAGGCTAGGTAGTGAACAAGTAGAAGATCTTGTGTATGTACATTCAAATATTTATCTTTTATCTCAAGCTTCCATTGATTATTAATCAGGGCCTCATAGGATGTGACAGTATGGCGCCTCAATCAATGATAGAAATGATGAATTCCTTATAGAGGTACTTGAAGATGATGTAAAGGAAATGTTACTTGTAGTTGGAATGAAGAGAGGTGAAGCAAGCAGAAGCATTCCTTCAACATCAAACTTTTGATGATATTTTTAATATTATATAAATGTAGTTGCAAACAATTATGACAATAATATTTTTTTTTGAACTAAAAATAATTTTAAATTATTTAAAAGTGACCTATAATATCCTTGGCCTTTATTTTATTATGTTTATAATTTAGAAATCTTTAACTTCATGCATTTTTATTTTTTGTAAAATAAATATTTATAATGAAAGGATATATATATGTATCCATTTTTGTGCATATGTGTATTTATGTATCTATTTCTTATACGCAAACTCTAAATATCCAATTTCTTGTCACTTTGTCATTTCTATTGCGGTTTCTATTTCTCATTTCTGGTAACATAGCGTTGGGTGAAAATTTTGTAAACTGGTGAAGGTTCACAATATGTATATTTCACGATAGCACTTGGAATAGTAGCTCTTAGAAGGAAAGATATGCTCCCTCCTAATTATAAGGGAAGGCTCCACCTTTATACTACAATTACTTTCTATTCTATCTACCTGCTAAATTTACCCCAATCCAAGGTGCATTAACAATTGAGTTTTCTTTCTTGAGAACAAGTTCTATTCAATTCTCTTTAAAAAAAAAATTCCCTTAACTAATTTGACTTAAACCTTCCATTAATATTTACAAGTAATTTAACTAGGAAGTAAAGTGTTCGTTAAAGAAAAGAGTCTTTTGTTACTTCCTCTTTTCTAAAAAAGGACCTATGGACAAGAATTACACACACATAAGAACTCAGTGACTCTCTAGTTATATACTAAATTCCTATCAACTGTTGTAACCCAAATACATTTTTAGCTCAAAGGCCTACAATATATTAAAAGATTTTCTACTCTAAACAGATAATCCGTATAGAACAAAGACTCTACTTTTTACCTTTTCAATACAAATTCTTGAGATAACTTGTAAAAGCTCAAAGACTTAAAGCAACCTTCTCTCAACCAATTTCCAATTCTTGTATTTTCAAAGTAACTCAAAGATTACTTGCAAAGACTAAAACATTCTCCAAAATTTAGCACAGAAAACTATATTTGACTTTAATAATTCAAGAAAATATGATATCAATGACATAAGAACATTCACATCATACATAATATTGAACTCAAAACAAAGTTTGAATGCCAAGCTTATCTCCTTCTTGATTAAATTGCAAATTTACAAATAGAACACAAAGTCTCAATTTGCTCTACACTTGGGCATAGTTTTGCTGCATAAACAAAGATGGAAAAAAGATCCTTTTTACAATAATAACCCTCATATATATAGAAGAAGGGTTCAACATGAAAATAGGAAATTATAACTAATTATAAGGCTAAGTCAAAAGAAGAGTTCAATTTGAATTAGGACTTGTGCACTCAATAGGTGCACATGAGAAATTACATAATGACACCTGAGGTGTTGATGGACAAAATGAAATGTCACTCGAAAAAACATGAAAATGACAAAGTGTAATTTTCCCTAAGCTAAATGTCACTTCTGGAATTCATCGAACTTCTACAAAGCATTCTTTAATTGAATTTCATCTGGTCCATGGGTATTGTTGGCGATGATATTTACCCAAGTGATGGAATCCTCTAAGTTGATGTAGAATTTCTTATGTTTCTTCAGAAGTGAATTCAGAAAATCCAAGATGAACTAAAGATGAGTAACCTATCATTGAGGACAAAGAGAAGTCCTCCCTATTAGCTTCGACAGTCATAAGCAAGTCAAACTCTTTTTAATGATTTCATCCACATCAATCACGTTTTCATTCTCATCAAGGAAAGAACATTGGATCTCATATGTTTTGGCAACAATCTCTTTCTTCTTATCTGCATATTATTTTTGAGCCTTCCTCATATCCTTGACTAGGCACTCTAGGATATTCCTTTGGTGCTCCAGTGCTTCTCCTTGTTCAATGTAAATGCAAATTCCTAAAGGGGAAAGATCTAATTTCATTAGAGAGTTTAATTTTTTATTGTCCTTAAAATATATTAAGAAAATGTGCTTCGTTGCAACTACTTTATTGTGTAGAAACACAATTTGTTCCAATTTTCTCATGGTTGACCGGATTGTGAAGGTAAAACCAGCATTATGTAAAATGGTGGTGTCTACTAAATGGGATGGATGGAGAGATAGACAAAGTAAAAATAGCCAAGCATGTGATAAAATTTATGATCTCATACTTGGTAGTGGGTGTTTTTTATTTTGGCAACATACAGGTCATCTTTTGACACTTTCTTAACATATTATTGAAGTCCTTGATTCTTTCATTAATGATAAACCATGTCGAGGAGATGTGTTTGAGAAGCTAGATCAAATGAAGGAGAAGCTAAAAGATAAATTTACTATTGGTGCACCATCATTTCATAAAGAGACATATGATATTGTTTGTGAATGTAGTTTACAAAGATGGAAGATGCTTCATAGTCCTCTTCATTCTATTGTATTTTTACATAATACAAATGGTTTTACAAAAAAAATGGTTGGATTATGAATTTTCTATGGTATGGACAACCTATATGGGTAGAGTTTATCCAAATAGAGAGGATGATACTAAAATCAAGGAAATGTCAAAAATATTGATGTAGTATATAGCTTTTCCCATAACAATGTTACATTTGACCGATTGAAGATGGAACCCATAGTATTATGTTAGAATTATGAAATGGAAATGCCAATACTAAGAGATACTATAATATGTGTTATCTCAAGTAATTTTTTTCATGTTTAGTCATATGATATTTGAATAGAAAAATCACTTTATTATTAATTTATTTTAAAATGTTAATATTATTTTATTCTATTTTACATAAACACGTGTCAAGTGCTTCTGCATGTGAAATAAATTGAAGTGAGTATTCTTTCATCCATTCTATGAAGTGTAATAGGCTAGGTAGGGAAAAAGTAGAAGATCTTGTGTATGTATATTCAAATCTTTATCTTTTATCTCAAGCTTCCATTGATTATTAATCAGGGCCTCATAGGATGTGGGAGTATGGGGCCTGAATGAATGATGAATTCCTTATAGAGGTACTTGAAGATGATGTAAAGGAAATGTTACTTGTAGTTGGAATGAAGAGAGGTGAAGAAAGCAAAAGCATTCCTTCAAAATCAAAGTTTTGATGATATTTTTAATATTATATAAATGTAGTTGCAAAAAATTATGACAATAATATTCTTATTTGAGCTAAAAATAATTTTAAATTATTTAAAAGTGATATATAATATTCTTGGCCTTTATTTTATTATGTTTAGAATTTAGAAATCTTTCATTTCATGCATTTTTATTTTTTGTAAAATAAATATTTATAACAAAAGGATATATCTGTGTATACGTGTTTGTTCATATGTGTATTTATTTATGTATCTATTTGTTATACTCAAACTCTAAATATCCAATTTCTTGTCACTTTGTCATTTCTATTGCGGTTTCTATTTCTCATTTCTGGTAACATAGTGTTGGGTGAAAATTTTATAAACTAGTGAAGGTTCACAATATGTATATTTCACGACAACACTTGGGATAGTATCTCTTAGAAGGAAAGATATGCTTCCTCCTAATTATAAGAGAAGGTTCCACCTTTATACTACAATTACTTTCCATTCTATCTACTTGCTAACTTTTCCCTAATCCAAGGTACAATAACAATTGAGTTTTCTATCTTCAGAACTAGTTCTATTCAATTCTCTTTAAAAAAAAATTTCCCTTAACTAATTTGACTTAAAACTTGCAATAATATTTACAACTAATTTAACTAGGAAGTAAAGTATTCATGACAGAATAGAGTCATCCGTTACTTCCTCTTTTTTGAAAAAGGACCTAGGGACAAGAATTATGCACACATAAGAACACAAAGGTTCTCTAGTTATATACTAAACTCCTATCAACTGTTGTAACCCAGATATATTTTTAGCTCAAAGACCTACAATATATTAAAAGATTTTCTACTCTAACCAGATAATTCGTATAGAACAAAGACTCTTCTTTTTACCTTTTTAATACAAATTCCACAGATAACTTATAAAAGCTCAAAGACTTAAAGTAACCTTCTCTCAACCAATTTCTAATTCTTGAATTTTCAAAGTAACTCAAAGATTACTTGCAAAGACTCAAAAATTCTCCAAAATCTAGCATAAAAAACTATATTTGACTTTAATAATTTGAGAAAATATGATATCAATGAGATAATTACATTCACATCATACATAATATTGAACTCAAAACAAAGATTGAATGCCAAGATTATCTCCTTCTTGATTAAATTGCAAATTTACAAAAAAAAAACACAGAGTCTCAATTTGCGCTAAACTTGGGCAGAGTTTTGTTGCATAAACAAAGATGGAAAAAAGATCTTTTTTACAATAATAACCCTCATTTATATAGAAGAAGGGTTCAACATGAAAATAGGAAATTATAACTAATTATAAGGCTAAGTCAAAAGAAGAGTTCAATTTGACTTAGGACTTGTGCACTCAACAGGTGCACATGAGCAATTACATAATGACACATGAGGTGTTGATGGAAAAAATGAACTGCCACTAGGAAAAACATGAAAATGACAAAGTGTAATTTTCCCTAAGCTAAATGTCACTTCTGGAATTCATCAAACTTCTGCACACCATTCTTCAATTGTTTTCATCGGGTCCATGGGTATTGTTGGTGATGATATTTACCCAAGTGATGGAATCTTCCAAGTTGATGTTGCATTTCTTATGTTTCTTCAGAAGTGAATCCAAAAAATCCAAGATGAGCTAAAGATTAGTAACCTATCAATTCACGGCAAAGAGAAGTCCTCCCTATTAACTTCGACAGTCATAAGCAAGTTAAACTCTTTTTGATGATTTCATCCACGTCAAGCATCTTTTCATTCTCATCGAGGAAAGCACATTGGATCTCATAGATTTTTGCAACAATCTGTTTCTTCTTATCTGCATATTATTTTTGAGCCTTCCTCATATCCTTGACTAGGTGCTATAGGATATTCCTTTGGAGCTCCAGTGCTTCTCCTTGTTCAATGTACATGCAAATTCCTAAAGGGGAAAGATCTAATTTCATTAGAGAGTTTAATTTGTTATTGTCCTTAAAATATATTAAGAAAATGTGCTTCTTTGCAACTACTTTATCGTGTAGAAAGATAATTTGTTCCAATTTTTTCATGGTTGACCGGATTGTGAAGGTAAAAACAAGCATTATGTAAAATGGCGGTGTCCACTAAATGAGATGGATTGAGGGATAGACAAAGTAACAATAGCCAAGTGTGTGATTAAATTTATGATCTCATAATTGGTAGTGGGTCTTTTTTTATTTTGGCAACATGCAGGTCATCTTTTGACACTTTCTTAACCTATTATTGAAGTCCTTCATTCTTTTGTTAATGATAAACCATGTCGAGGAGATGTGTTTGAGAAGCTAGAAAAAATGAAGGAGAAGCTAAAACATAAATTTACTATTGGTGCGCCATCATTTCATAAAGAGACATATGATATTGTTTGTGAATGTAATTTACAAAGATGGAAGATGCTTCATAGTCCTCTTCATTCTATTGTATTTTTACATAATCCAAATGGTTTTACAAAAAAAATGGCTGGATTATGAAGTTTATATGGTATTGACAACCTATATGGGTAGAGTTTATCCAAATAGAGAGGACAATACTAAAATCGAGGAAATGCCAAAATATATTGATCTAGTACATAGCTTTTCCCATAATGATATTACTTTGACCGATTGAAGATGGAACCCATAGTATTATGGCAGAATTATGATATAAAAATGCCACTACTAAGAGATGCTGCAATATGTGTTATCTCAAGTAATTTTTTTCATGTTTAGTCATACGATATTTGAAAAGAAAAATCACTTTATTATTAATTTATTTCAAAATGTTAATATTATTTTATTCTATTTTACATAAACAGTTCTCTAGTGCTTCTGCATGTGAAATAAATTGAAGTGAGTATTATTTCATCCATTCTATGAACCGTAATAGGCTAGGTAGGGAACAAGTAGAAGATCTTGTGTATGTAAATTCAAATATTTATCTTTTATCTCAAGCTTCCATTGGTTATTAATCAGGTCCTCATAGGACGTGGGAGTATGGGGCCTCAATGAATGATGGAAATGATGAATTCCTTATAGATGTACTTGAAGATGATGTAAAGTAAATGTTACTTGTAGTTGGAATGAAGATAGGTGAAGCAAGCAGAAGCAACAATTCAACATCAAACATTTGATGATATTTTTAATATTATATAAATGTAGTTGGAAACAATTATGACAATAATATTTTCTTTTTTGAACTAAAAATAATTTTAAATTATTTAAAAGTGACCTATAATATTCTTGGCCTTTATTTTATTGTTTAGAATTTAGAAATCTTTAATTTCATGTATTTTTATTTTTTGTAAAATAAATATTTATAATGAAAGGATATATGTGTGTATAGATGTTTGTGCATATGTGTATTTATGTATGTATCTATTTCTTATACGCAAACTCTAAATATCCATTTTCTTGTCACTTTTTCATTTCTATTGCGGTTTCTATTTCTCATTTCTGGTAACATAGTGTTGGGTGAAAATTTGGTAAATTAGTGAAGGTTCACAATATGTATATTTCACAATAACAATTTGGATAATATCTCTTAGAAGGAAAGATATGCTCCCTCCTAATTATAAGGGAAGGCTCCCCATTTATACTACAATTATTTTCTATTCTATCTACCTGCTAACTTTACCCTAATTCAAGGTACAATAACAATAGAGTTTTCTTTCTTCAGAACCAATTCTATTCAATTCTCTTTAAAAAAAAATTCCCTTAACTAATTTGACTTAAAACTTGCAGTAATATTTACAACTAATTTAACTAGGAAGTAAAGTGTTCGTGAAAGAACAAAGTATTCCATTACTTCCTCTTTTCTAAAAAAAGACCTAGGGACAATAATTATGCACACATAAAAACTCAAAGATTCTCTTATATACTGAACTCCTATCAACCGTTGTAACCCAAATATATTTTTAGCTCAGACGTACAATATATTAAAAGATTTTCTACTCTAACTAGATAATTCATATAGAACAAAGACTCTACTTTTTACCTTTTCAATACAAATTTTTGAGATAACTTGTAAAAGTTCAAAGACTTAAAGCAAACTTCTCTCAACCAATTTCCAATTCTTGAATTTTCAAAGTAACTCAAAGATTACTTGCAAAGACTAAAAAATTCTCCAAAATCTAGCACAAAAAACTATATTTGACTTTAATAATTTGAGAAAATATGATATCAATGACATAAGAACATTCACATCATACATAATATTGAACTAAAAAAAAACATTAAATGCCAAGCTTATCTCCTTCTTGATTAAATTGCAAATTTACAAAAAGAACACAAAGTCTCAATTTGCTCTACACTTGGGCATAGTTTTGTTGCATAAACAAAGATGGAAAAAAGATCCTTTTTACAATAATAACCCTCATATATATAGAAGAAGGGTTCAACATGAAAATAGGAAATTATAACTAATTATAAGGCTAAGTCAAAAGAAGAGTTCAATTTGACTTAGGACTTGTGCACTCAATAGGTGCACATGAGCAATTATATAATGACACATGAGGTGTTGATGGAAAAAATGAACTGCCACTAGGAAAAACATGAAAATGACAAAGTGTAATTTTCCCTAAGCTAAATGTCACTTCTAGAATTCATCAAACTTCTGCAAAGCATTCTTCAAATGAATTTCATCGGGTCCATGGGTATTGTTGGTGATGATATTTACCCAAGTGATAGAATCTTCCAAGTTGATGTAGCATTTCTTATGTTTCTTCAGAAGTGAATCCAGAAAATGCAAGATGAACTAAAGATCGGTAACCTATCAATTGAGGACAAAGAGAAGTCCTCCCTATTAACTTCAACAGTCACAAGCAAATCAAACTCTTTTTCATGATTTCATCCACCTAAAGCATCTTTTCATTCTCATCGAGGAAAGTACATTGGATCTCATAGATTTTTGCAACAATCTCTTTCTTATTATCTGCATAATATTTTTGAGCCTTCCTCATATCCTTGACTAGGTGCTCTAGGATATTCCTTTGGTGCTTTAGTGCTTCTCCTTATTCAATGTACATGCAAATTCCTAAAGGGGAAATATCTAATTTCATTAGAGAGTTTAATTTGTTATTGTCCTTAAAATATATTAAGAAAATGTGCTTCTTTGTAACTAGTTTATTGTGTAGAAACATAATTTGTTCCAATTTTCTCATGGTTGACCAGATTGTGAATCTAAAATAAGCATTATGTAAAATGGTGGTGTCCACTAAATGGGATGGATGGAGAGATAGACAAAGTAACAAGAGCTAGGCATGTGATAAAATTTATGATCTCATAATTGGTAGTGGGTCTTTTTTATTTTGGCAACATGCAGGTCATCTTTTGACACTTTCTTAACCTATTATTGAAGTCCTTCATTCTTTTGTTAATGATAAATCATGTCGGGGACATGTGTTTGAGAAGATAGATCAAATGAAGGAGAAGCTAAAAGATAAATTTACTATTGGTGTGCCATCATTTCATAAAGAGACATATGATATTGTTTGTGAATGTAGTTTACAAAGATGGAAGATGAATCATAGTCCTCTTCATTCCATTGTATGTTTATATAATCCAAATGGTTTTACAAAAAATGGTTGGATTATGAAGTTTCTATGGTATGGACAACCTATATGGGTAGAGTTTATCCAAATAGAGAGGATGATTCTAAAATTGTGGAAATGTACAAATATATTGATGTAGATATAGCTTTTCCCATAATGATATTACATTTGACCAATTGAAGATGGAACCCATAGTATTATGGCATAATTATGAAATTAAAATGCCACTACTAAGAGATACTTCAATATGTGTTATCTCAAGTAATTTTTTTCAATTTTATTCATATGATATTTGAACAGAAAAATTACTTTTTTATTAATTTTTTTCAAAATGTTAATATTATTTTATTCTATTTTACATAAACAGTTCTCTAGTGCTTCTGCATGTGAAATAAATTGAAGTGAATATTTTTCATCCATTCTATGAAGCGTAATAGGCTAGGTAGTGAACAAGTAGAAGATCTTGTGTATGTACATTCAAATCTTTATCTTTTATCTCAAGCTTCCATTGATTATTAATCAGGGCCTCATAGGATGTGGGAGTATGGGGCCTCAATGAATGATAGAAATGATGAATTCCTAATAGAGGTACTTGAAGATGATGTAAAGGCAATGTTACTTGTAGTTGGAATGAAGAGAGGTGAAGCAAGCAGAATCATTCCTTCAACATCAAACTTTTGATGATATTTTTAATATTATATAACTGTAGTTGCAAACAATTATGACAATAATATTTTCTTTTTTGAACTATAAATAATTTTAAATTATTTAAAAGTGACCTATAATATTCTTGGCCTTTATTTTATTATGTTTAGAATTTACAAATCTTTAACTTAATGCATTTTTATTTTTTGTGAAATAAATATTTATAATGAAAGGATATATGTGTGTATACATGTTTGTGCATATGTGTATTTATGTATGTATCTATTTCTTATACGCAAATTCTATATTTCCAATTTCTTGTCACTTTTTCATTTCTATTATGGCTTTTATTTCTCATTTCTGGTAACATAGTGTTGGGTGAAAATTTGGTAAATTACTGAAGGTTCACAATATGTATATTTCATGACAACACTTGGGATAGCATCTCTCAGAAGGAAAGATATGCTCCCTCCCAATTTTAAGGGAAGGCTCCCCATTTATACTACAATTACTTTCTATTCTATCTACTTGCTAACTTTACCCTAATCCAAGGTACAATAACAATTGAGTTTTCTTTCTTCAAAACTAGTTCTATTCAATTCTCTTTAAAAACAAATTTCCTTTAACTAATTTGACTTAAAACTTGCAGTAATATTTACAAGTAATTTAACTCGAAAGTAAAGTGTTCGTGAAAGAACAGAGTCTTCTATTACTTCCTCTTTTCTGAAAAAGGACCTAGGGACAAGAATTATGCACACATAAAAACTCAAAGACTCTCTAGTTATATACTGAATTCGTATCAACCGTTGTAACCCAAATATATTTTTAGCTCAAAGGCCTACAATATATTAAAAGATTTTCTACTCTAAACACTTAATTCATATAGAACAAAGACTCTACTTTTTACCTTTTCAATACAAATTCTTGAGATAACTTGTAAAAGCTCAAAGACTTAAAGCAACCTTCTCTCAACCAATTTCCAATTCTTGTATTTTCAAAGTAACTCAAAGATTACTTGCAAAGACTCACAAATTCTCCAAAATCTAGCACAAAAAACTATATTTGACTTTAATAATTCGAGAAAATATGATATCAATGACATAAGAACATTCACATCATACATAATATTGATCTAAAAACAAAGTTTGAATGCCAAGCTTATCTCCTTCTTGATTAAATTACAAATTTACAAAAAGAACACAAAGTCTCAATTTGCTCTACACTTGGGCAGAGTTTTGCTTCATAAACAAAGATGGAAAAAAGATCCTTTTTACAATAATAACCCTCATATATATAGAAGAAGGGTTCAACATGAAAATAGGAAATTATAACTAATTCTAAGGCTAAGTCAAAATAAGAGTTCAATTTGACTTAGGACTTGTGCACTCAATAGGTGCACATGAGCAATTACATAATGACACCCGAGGTGTTGATGGACAAAATGAAATGCCACTATGAAAAACTTGAAAATGACAAAGTATAATTTTTGCTAAGCTAAATGTCACTTCTGGAATTCATCAAACTTCTGCAAAGCATTCTTTAATTGAATTTCATCAGGTCCATGGGTATTGTTGGTGATGATATTTACCCAAGTGATGGAATCTTCCAAGTTGATGTAACATTTCTTATGTTTTTTCAGAAGTGAATCCAAAAAATCCAAGATGAACTAAAGATCAGTATCTTATCAATTGAGGACAAAGAGAAGTCCTCCCTATTAACTTTGACAGTCACAAGCAAGTTGAACTCTTTTTGATGATTTCATCCACATCAAGCATCTTTTCATTCTCATCAGGGAAAGCACATTGGATCTCATAGATTTTTGCAACAATCTCTTTCTTCCTATCTGCATATTATTTTTGAGCCTTCCCCATATCCTTGACTAGGAACTCTAGGATATTCCTTTGGTGCTCCAGTGCTTCTCCTTGTTCAATGTACATGCATCGTGAGGGGATCACAACATTTTGAATGAGATCATATGGATCATAGTCTTTAAATTTCAAGCAGTCTTTAAAATATTTTTCTTGTGTTTCAGGTACCTGAGAGAAAATCTCTATGGTTCTATCTACCTCTTTCTTCACTGCATCAAGATCATCAAAAATGGCATAGGCTAAACTTATGGGTTTTGTTCCTTGACTCAACATCTGATCCATCCATTCCCGTACAACCTTGCTATGCGATTCTGCTTGTTCAACCCTTTTATCAACTTGCTCATTACAGATGAGGTCATTATTTCAACAGCCTCTAAGGGCTTAGTTATCTTGATCATAATTGAGGTGATTTTCTTAATTCATGCCATGAGGTGATGTTTATTTGCCTTGTCTTCATCATATCTGGAGACTAGGGCTTCCAAAGATGACTAAGCATCCTACGCCACAAAATCATGAGTTTTATTTCCTAGCTAAATCCTGTGAATCACATAATCTAACTCTTGGATTTTATCAATATCTATGTTTGGAGGTGGTACAAAAGCCTCAAAGTAATTCTTCCTTCCTTTGTCAACCTTAACCCTTGATAGATTTTTAGCCTTCTTGGTAGTTTTGGGCTTGACAAGAACAAGTTGACTAAAATGAAAATCTTTAGGAGAAACTTCCTCCTTCTTCCTCTTTGGTGCATTGGAAAATAGCCAAGGTGGTAAAGTTGGATCATCATCTTCACTTGCAACCGCACCCTGAGAAGTATTGATAGAGTTTTGAATGGTGGTGGTTACAATAAGAGAGGTCTTGGTGACTACATGGGAAGAATTTTCAAGGGATGATTCATTGGATCTAGGAGCCAACTCATTCATGAATTTGTGAAAATCATCCATCATGGTGACATACACTTTAGAAAACATGGGAGAACCTGAGAAAACATTCTCAATATTTCCATGATTTGAATCTAGAACAAATTCACTAGCACTAGTGAAGATACATGGATAATATTTGAAGGGGAAATACCAATGACCACTCGAGGTTCTGACTCAAAAATAGAGATAAGAACCTGTAACATAGATAAAGGAGGTACTTGGGGTATGGACTTATCTTCTTGTGACAAATCTTCATCAAATTCAACATTTTCTTGATCACCTTCTTCTTGCACTTCTTCCAATTGATCAAAATCAATTGGTTCTTAATCAAAATGATCACCCTCCACTTGTTCATTTGCAACTTCAAACTCCTATGTCTCATGAACATTAGAGGCTGATGGCTCTCCTTGGTATTTCCCTTTCTTAGTTCCAACTATGAAATTCACTTTGGGAGGCTTGGTTGGAGTAGTGGGATCCTATTTGTTCTTGGTTCTAATTTCTAACCTTCTTCCCATTAGGCCAATAGTGTCATCATCAAAACCAGAAGAGAATAGTGTCATTGGAACACCATGTAGAGTCAATGAAATATTGGTATTTGTAAGAATACTTTGAAACCACTCCCCGATGGAAGTACATTCCTTTTGCGTTCATTGGATGAGAGGAAAAGGAGTAGAGGAAACTTTGTTCTTCTCGTACATAGAATCTAAGATATATTCATCTTCCTTAAGATCATCAGGAACATCAACAAGACCAAATTTTTCAATTTGCTCAATTGTTAACTAGAAGTAGTTAAGTTTCCTTACATCATGCTTAGACCTACAATCAACCCAAACTTCTTCTATTCAATGCACATAAACATATGCCTTCTTCAACTCATTTATCATCCCTCTAAAGTCAAAGTCCTTCCTGTCTTTAAAGAACCTCATGGCGACTCTTCTCATCTTCTCTTCCATTGCTTTGGCTTTGTAGATGGAGTTGATGGAATATCTACAAATGGTAAGAGATAATTTCAAACCTATTTTATGAGAACTTGATTGGGACTCATGTCATGCATTCATTTGATGAGCTAGCTCCATCAATAAAATCTTATCAGAAGGGTACCTAGGGAACATGAAAGGATCACCAGTGAAACAACCAACCCTGAGGTATGTAAAGGTTTGGAATTCTAAAAACATGCATCCATATTGGTTCACCACCTCCCAAGCATGATCACATACTCTCTTATTATACAATTTCTTATTCTTCATATCCATATAATATCTGAATAATGCCTCATTCACTCTTTGGAAGTGACTATGACTATTTTGAAGAACCAACTAAGAATAGTGTTTATGTACCTGAAACTGTCTTCTATCTCCTATTGCAAATATACCTGGAAAATGCCTCATTGAGGCTACAATGTACAACAAGTATGAGTTCATGTGAAAATTGAGTGTGGTAGGTACCTTGGATAGCTTCTCACAGATAGCATCACTTATTTTTTTCCCCTAAAACATATTCTCTTTGTTTTTCCTAAACACATGAATGTATTGATACATCCATTTATAGAAAGTGTTGGAGGTGGGAAGGCCCTTCACCCTACTCAAAAGCATTATCAGATCATTGAATTCTTCAATGAATTCACATCTTGGAAGAGTTTCTTGTCATTTTGCAATGGTAGGTCTTGGGGTATTTAACCAATTATCATTCATGTTCTTCCTACACTTGTCAATATTTATATCAAAATAGGCCATGGTCGTTTACATTGTGATGTTAGCATACTTGTAGTACCTCTCCTCATTTGAACTTATTAGACTCATATTTTATTATTGTTTGTTTTTAGTGGATACATTACCATGATGTGTTATTCAAACTTATATGACATTATTTCATGCTTTATCTAGATATGAGATGCATAATTTATTTGCAGTATTTCAGTACTTATGATTTATGGTATTTTATGAATTGCTATGTACTGACACTTTACTTTATCTATGTAATGTGTAATTATATGTTGTGTGTCTAGGAGTGTATTGGATGCAAGGGGAACATTTTCCTTCACTCACTCCGGTTAGATAGGGAACATTGTGATTCTCCTTCATCGGTGTGTATACCATGTTTTCTATATTGTATATATGCATGTGTGGTTCGGTGTTGTAGGATATTGCAGGTACAAGTACCGGGTAGGTATGGGGTATCGTCTCCACCTGGCTTCACAGGTCAAAGCGTGCCTTATATTGTTCGATGGAAGTGGAGGAGGTAGTAGTTGACCCTATTTTACCCAGTTACACTCTTGTGACTGTCGTCAGTTGGTCGTCCTGTCAGTTGTTCGGCCTTCGTATTTTGTCGTTTGACCTTTTTATGAGTATTTGCTTGGGGTTTGTTCAATTTGTGTGTTTTAGTAGATTTAATTAATTAATTAAATTTATGGAGTTATCTCATAGTTGGTATTTTTTTGAATTATGTATTTTATGCATTGAGATTATAAATTTCATTAATTAAAAGAATTTATTAAATTAAGTTGCAAGCTACATGATATTAGAAATACATTTTATTTAAATTTTAGTGAAAAACAAATAAGATTAATTTCATTTATTGTTTCCTAGAATTTTAAATAAATAAATGAATAAAAGAATAAATTAGAATTAAAGTATTGTTTTAATTCCTTTTTAAGGAAATTAATTAAATTGCATGAGAAAAGAAAAAGAAAAAAAAAATGATTTTTGTTTATTGCATGTTAATTTATTCCTTTGTTAGGAATTAGAAAAGAAAAAGAAAATTGCTTTTATTACTAAAATTAAATATTAGGGTTCTTGGTGGGGCATTACATTGTAGGGTAGCATATGCTATCGTGCAGGTAGCAGTGCTACCATATGACAACGTTCTACCCTAGGGTAGCAAGCTACCAGACTTAAATAAATTCGTAGTTATACGCTGCGTTTCCTTTGTTTTGCCACCGAAGTTTCTAAATTCGGATTTGTTTAATTTTTAATATGTTAAAAGTAATAATAATATTATATATATATATATATATATATATATATATATATATATATATATTATCTGTTATGGTTTTAATTAGGTTATTTTGGAAAATAAAGCTATTTCATAATTATTGGAAATGAAAATTATTTCAAATTTAAATCTTCTTTTTATCATATATTTTAATGTGATATATTTATATAATATTATATTCGAAGAATATACATGTTATGTAATTATAATATATTATTATATATATAATTTGGAATTTGGAATTTAATTTAGATTATTGATATGGTCTAATCGGATCTATTTGTTAATAAATCATGAACATATAATTAGGGGGTTAATTTTAAATGTGATTTTATTTAACCTTATTGGACAAATGACAACATTGATTTCCTTGTATTAATATATTTGTATTTCTTGTGTTCTGGAAAATCTTTAATTGCAAGTATTTTATGCTTTTGGTTGTTTAAAGAAAAGATTGCTTGTATTAGGATCTTGTGTAAATGGTTAGCAATTAAGCTTAATTTCATTGCAATTCTAGTTGAGTTGTTATTATGTCATATGTTGTTATACCCCCTTGGTTAGGTGTTGTTGTATAACCCTGTTTATGTGAGCCATTGTGTGTCATGTTTCCAAACGGTCAATTCTAGGTTAGTGATTTTGTATCCTTCACCTGTGGTTTGTCAGGATTAGATATGGTTGTCAGTTTTTCTATAGAGTTCTCATAGAGAGACCTTTCCTGTTAGTGTCCTATGAGAGAGAGAGTGGCTTTCGAGTGGGGGTCACGCCTGAAGTGGATGGCAGGATAACCCCTCAAAAGTCAGTTAAAAAGTGATAACCTAATAATTGATTAGGGGGTGGGTAGTTTATAATATTAATTAAGATAATGTGCCTCGCACATGGTTGAGTGCTTGTATAGGCTCAGGATGTGGTGAGAAGGCTTGGAATGGAAAACTTACCACCTTGTCTTCACAAAAGGATTGGTTGGGTCCGCATGAGGCTTAGATGGAGCCAGAGGTTTGGGAGAGATTACCAGAATAGCCCAGGATGGGGGCTGGGACCTATGGAGGCCTACCAGGGTAACCACCATAAGCCATGTGATGACACTCTCTCCTTAGAGTCACTAGTGTTTGTGAGTTGAGTCACATGGATATTTGTGGAGTCATGTAGTTCTTTCATACTTGTCTTATTTTTCTTGCTTGAGGGTCTTCTACTATCTCCTATCATGGTGGGGTGGTTCCATTTCGGAATCACATGGTCGGGTGGTAGTGCCACTTCCCATCGGATGTTCTAGATTGTATCTTTAGGAGAGGAAAGACTTCACTAGTGTTTCTTGGTTCGTGATTCATGTACCAGCTCTTGTTCATGATCATTGTTCGGTTGAGACCTTGTGGTCGTTGTATCAAACTTTTATGTAACCTTGATATTGTAACTTTTGGATTCCGTGGTATTTTTGAAAGCCATGTATTTATGGATATTGTAATATTATGTCAATGAAATGTATGTTAATTCAGTTGCTTTGATCTTATGTATAAATGAAATATGGATAAATAAATGCATTGGAATACTTTGGTTCTTTCATTATAGAATTTAGATGTATGTGTAGTTTTAATCTTAAGCATTTAATTTATCTAATTAAATGGACAATTGGACTAACCATGGTGTTAATATAATCTACAAATTAATCTTCATTGGTAACCCTTAGGAAATCATGTGTTAGACTTCCGTTGTGTTATTAAATGTGCAATGGTTATAATTAATGTAATTAATCTTTTTAAAAAAAATATCTCAGCCTTTAGTTGCCTAGTTGTGTTGTTTTCCTTTAGGGTTCCTAGCGGGGCATTACAATACTTCTCAATACTGGGACACTTCAAGATATAATCAAAGAATTCCTCATCAAGCCTAATCAATTTATTTTTGTCTTTATCCTTCACAATTCTACCAACTAGATTAAAGTGATTTTCAACTGCCAGCATGAACTTAGGGTCCTGAGTAGACATGGGGAAAGCTGCTACCAAATGGATACTACTATTGATGATAGATTCTATCTGATGGTAGGAAGAAGACTACTCAACTCTTTTTAGAAACTTAGATAGGTCAACATGACCTATTTCTGTATCTCTAATATGATCACATATTGGATGTGACTAAAGAAGGCAGAAAGACCAGATCATCAATATTACAATGGTAAAATTGATCAATCATTTTGTTCATCTTTATTGAATAATCATCATAAAATGCTACAATTTAGGTCATTAGGGTTTCCAATACCCTCTTTGATAACTTGAAATCTTTGAGGTAAATTGGATATAGAATCTCAATTTATGTGTGTGCGATAAGTGAATTTCAAGTTTATAAGCTTGAAAAATTCACCTATAAAAAAGTGTGGATTAAGGTGCAATTCAGGTTTCTAAACCCAAATTGCAGTTGGCAAGAACAAACTCAGGAATAATTCGAGTTTAGAGACCCAAATTACACTTGAAAAAGTGTAAATACAAAATAGGTGTTGGACAGGGTTATAAACCTGCCAAACACTTAGGGGAATAAAAATGGTGCAATTCAAGTGAAGAGCGGGGATACAAACTCACTTTGCACTTTAGAAAGAAAGGAAGGTAAATCAGTGCTTGGTAGGGTTATAGACCCACCAAACACCAAGTCTGAATGACCTACAAACAAAACAATGCATGATGGTAGTGGTGATGGATGAGGTCATAGGCCCACCACCATAATAGTATGTAGGGAAGAATAAAAGTGTGGGGTGAGGTCGCAGACCCACCACACACCACCATAATAGTATGTAAGGAAGAATAAAAGTATGGGGTGAGGTCGTAGACCCACCACACACCACCATGTGGTGCATGACACACCTACGGCCTCACCAACACCACAATGGCATGACAAAAAGCATAGATAAAAAATGATATCACATGGGACCCCTGACCTGGATGACACCTCAAATAAGATGTCATTTAGGCCAATATTTATATGCAGTATCACTGAGTTGATTCAAATTTAAATTAAAGAAATAATTCAAAAATTAAAGAAGGGTTTCCTAAACCCAAAAAATCAGGCAGAAAAAATACATACTTGAATAGGAATTCATTGAAATATTCCTCTCCAAACTTTAAGCGAAATCAAAATGAACTGAATGCAGATTAAAATGATAAAGGGAGACTTAAAAATCAAACAAAAAGACTCCTATTCAAATTTGTCAAGTGATTAATTAATAACTAAAGTGCATTAAACATGTGCAAATCAGACACCTATAATGTGTAAATCAGGTTTAGAAACCCGATTTCCACCAAGGGGGAAAAAATTGGAATGGAGGTGTAAATTGGGTTTGTAAACCCTATTTGCACCTAAAGACATAGAGAATCAAAACCACAAATGGGCACAAAAATTCATGGGGTACCCTTGATTTTTCATAATGTGAAAATCGAGGATTAACATTGGCTCTAACTAGGGAACAATCTTTGACCTTTCGTTTAGAATGAGTGAAGGTTGTAGAGTCCCAACGCTCTATGTGTCTTCATCCATCCATTGGGTTAGAGTCAGGCAACAGGGAAAAACCAAAAGAGGAAAAAGAAAAATTAAAAGGGAAGATCAAAACAAAGTGCCAAAATTTCATTAAGTGAATAATTTGAGATGTCAGTTAGTATGTGGCAATGAAAATGGAGTTCCATCATTGTATGCCAAGAGGTAGCTTCCTTCACCATAAATTTGATGAATAGTGAAGGCTCTCATCCACAAGGATTCAAATTTGTTGTGCATTCCTTTAGGCTCACGCCTCGCATCCCAAAGCAAGACAAGATCACCAACTTTGAAGTCTCTCTGCTTTGGTTTTTTGTCAAAAAGAGCTTTGACTTGATTTTGGTGTTCTAAAATATGGTCCACCACCTAAACTCACTTTTCTTCAAGTTACGAGAGGAAAATGATACACTTATCTAGTGAACTTTCATATGTTTGGTCCTCAATGGACTTTACCAACTTCAAAGTTGGTAGCTCCAAAGTAACTGGAAATTTTGCATTGGTACCATAAAGGAAGTTGGAAAGGTGATAACCTAATAGCCCTTTTTGGTGTGATTTTGTCTACCCACAAACCATCAATCAATGCTTTATGCCATAAACACTGATTTTCATCAACCAATTTCTTGATTATGGTAATCATATTTTTGTTACTAGATTATGCCTGAACATTACCCTATGGGTAATAATCTAAAGAATGGGCAAGAGTAATGTGGTACTCAAAACAAAACTGAGTGATCTCATATGAAGAAAAATAAGTAGCATTATCTGCTACTTTCTTGTTTGGAACACCAAACCTACTAACAATATTATCTTTAATGAAATCACACACCACTTCCAATGTAGCATGCTTAACAAGAATTGCCTCAACTAATTTAGTAAAATAATCAGTAGCAATCAAAACATAATGATGACCTACACTGGAAGGGGGGCTGATTAGGCCAATGAAGTCAATACTCCATTCCTAAAATGGTTCCTTGATTACTACTAGCTTGAGAGGAAATGCTACAAGGTTGGATTTACCAACAAACTAATGACACAAATCACATTTCCTAACCCGGTTGTAGGCATCTTGAAAAAGGGTAGGCCAATAATACCTGACTCTCAAAATCTTATGAGCCATCACTAGAGCTGAAAAATGCCCACGACAAGCTAAGTTATGAAAAGATTTTAACAAATTAGCCTGTTGAGATTTTTCTATGCACCTTAGGAAAGTGCCATTAAGAGTTCTTTTATAGAAACTATTTTCCCAAAGACCATAATTTGCTGATTTCAATTTTAAAGTCCTTTTCTCTTTGTATGTAAGATATGTAGGGCATTCACCATAAGTGAGAAAATGAGCAATGTTATAATACCATTCATTCATGGTTCTTACAAACAACATTGTAGGGATATTACCTTGTGAATCTTTTTCTAAGGGAACAACTCCTTCACGTTGGTTGTCTGCCATCCACTGACATAAATCTTTACCTCAAATGAATTTGGTAGGTTGAATATCCAAGTCATACTCCTAGATCTTTTCTATCCAATTACCTCTTTTAGTTCCAAAATATTGCTATTTCAAAATTGAGTTGATTGTAGTATCTGGAACTAAACATATGACATGTGAATTTAAGATGTAAAACCAGAAATCCTTCACTGCTTTGACCACAACATAAACATGCTTATCCATTTGAGAATATTTAAGCTTGTGAGATCTAAGAGGACAACTCATAAATAGTTTAGGAGACTCAATACCTTCTGAATTCTTTTGAACTAAAATTGTAGAAAGTGTATGATTTGAAGCATAGCTATACATTATGAGATCTTTGGTATAATTAGGACATACCAATACCAGAGCATGAGCTATTGCTTCTTTTATTTCCTCAAATATCACTTTCCCTTTTGGAATCTAATGAAAAGTAGTCTTTCATTTCATCATATTCACAATATGTTGTGTTTTCTTAGCAAAGTTTGGTACAAACCCTCTCAAGAAGTTAACTTATCCAAAGAAAGAATGTACAATTGTTTTACTTGAAGGTAAAGACAAACCTTGAATAGTTTTAACCATTTCTGAATCAATCTTGGTACCTTTCTTAGACATAATATGTCCAAGAAGCTCACCTTTTGTAACCCTAAAAAAATAATTTCTTGGGATTCAAATATATTCCATGTTTATGACATCTTCTAGATGACAAAGATGATTATCGTGATCTTTTGAGAAAATAGTTAAATCATCAAGATATACAACAAGGTACCTTCCAATAATACCTTGGAAAGCCATGTCCATGGCCATCTCGAAGGTTGTACATGCATTGATCAAACCAAAAGGCATCCTTTGATAAGTGAAAGTACCCCAAGGAGTTGTGAAGGCAGTCTTATGCTGATCTTCCTCACCGACCTCAAGTTGGTTGTAACTTGTGAAGCCATCAAGCATGGAGAACATCTATGAACTAGTGACTATCTACAACACTTGATCCACCATTGATAAAGGATAACTATCATTTAAAGAGGATTGATTTAGATTATGAAAATCCACGCAAATGTGAATTCCCCATTCTTCTTTCTTACCGATACTATATTGGCAGTCCATGATGAATAATGAATTGGAAATATTATTTTTGCATTCAACATCTTCTAAATTTTTGAAAATATGGTACATGAGATCTTGGGATTGTACTGTCTTTGTTTTTTGTTGAAAGGTGTTGTACCAAACTTGAGTGGAATATCATGTTGTACTTCTTTAGGCTTGAAATATTTCAAGTCATCATATGAATATGTCAACACACTAATGTATTGATGCAATAACTATAAGAATTTTTCTCTTTCAGCTGGGGTACAACTATTACCAATGTTAACAAATTTTGGATCACTTTCTAATCCAATATTGTATTTTTCATATCCCATGGCATCATCTGATGACACTTGTTGTTGCTTGACATACCTGTCATGCTTATCAAATAACTTCTCCGATGACACCAAGCCTTTTGGAATCTTGTTTCCCTTCAACTATAGGAAACCTTTGTCATGTGAGGAAACATCATTCATTCCTGGATCAAAGCAATTACTCTCTTCAAAATATAGGTTATTAAAATCATCACTAGTTTCAAGGAAGGTCACAATTTGCTTATCATCATTTAAAATCTGCCAGTGGTCCCAATTATCTGGTATACTTGGCCTACAAATCAATTCAATAGCATAAAATTCTTGGGAAAAATCATCATGAGGAATCAAGAAAGCCACTAACTGAGCAAGTGAATCTTCTCTAGAGTTAAACTCCCTTGATACCATTGAATTATTGAAAGAATCAATATTTTCCCAAACCAAATTTTGATAATGTTTTGACTGGTCATTTCAAGTTTGGTAAATATTTTTAATTTGGCAAACTACCAATTCAACATCTCCCTATGCATGTAAATTTCTAATACCTTTCTTTCCTGCCACCTCCATACCCAACAACAAAGATTCATACTCAACAGTATTATTGGTAATAGAGAATTAATGCTTGAAAGAATATGGAGACAACTCAACTTGAGGAGAAATGAGGACTACACTAGCACCAGAGTTTTTAGTGGTACACCTTCTATCAAATTCCATTAACCATACTTGGTTATCACTGTTCACAACAACAAGCCATGAGTTGGAAGCTTAATCATCCAAAGAAATTGACATAAGCTCTAAATTTTTCATTAGAAGGAGAAATAGACATAAAGTCATCCGATGAGAGACTGCCATCATTACTGGAAGATTCAAATGTACTATATTCTAAAACTTGAGCCCAATCCTCGGCAAGCTCAGAAACTTCATAAATATGTAGATAAGAGTTTCCCATTCTAGATGACTCAAATAAAATTTGAGCTTTATGATCATCTAATTTGACCACCAAATACTTTACTTCCTTCTTAGGGAATAATTTCTGCATTTCACCTCTGACAGGTATCCTACCCTCTGACCAATCCATGTTGATTTCACCTCCAACATCCTTACAAAAATTTCTTCCCAAAAGCATACCATATGAGGATGGAACATCAACTACTAAGACAATCACCTTGATTCTTTTGTTAGGATATGTAGCAAAAAAAAACTAAGCATCTTTGATTTGGCTAATCAAAGGTACTCATTTGTTTTCCATTGAAAAGGATTTACTAAAAGTATTGTTGAGTGTGAGTCCTAAGGCATTAGCTACCTTAGTGGGCATTACATTATTTAAAGATCCTGATCTATGACACAATTGCTCAATTTATACCCATTTATGAGAAGAGAAATATAAAAGGATTCAATTCTACTTGACACAGTGAATGGAATAACAGCTAAGTTGTTCTAAAAGACTACATGAACTTGGAAAATTTCCTTTTCTTTGACAAATTTAGCTAACCTATCAATTTGTTCAAGATTCGCTTTAAGGTATTCAACTTCTAACATTTGGGTTTTGGTTTTTTTCCATGATCAATAAAGTCAAAAGGTTGGTATTGTAAATTAAGTGGAGTAGACACATCACTAATAGGTTTGGGATTAACTAACCCATTCTTTGGCACACTAGATGAAGAAAGGTCAGGTGAACCTACTTGATTATTTGCAACTGGATCTTTGAACAAAGTTGGCAAATGAGTACCTCTCTTTTAAAGAGTTATTGGCAACTGAGGTTCATCTATTGCTCTAGATTTATCACCAGACTACTAATCAAGCTGGTTAGGAACTTGTGTACAAGTGCAAACTACAAATGCTTCACTCTCATGTTCTACTTCAGCTTCTCGATACTACAAAAACTGGATACTAGAGTTGCCAATTAATTCTCCTTCATCTTTTTGAAAGAAATTAATGATGTCTTCAAAAGAAAACTTATTCTAGTTTCTAGTTGCATAGCTAGAAGCATTGTTTTGGTAGTTCATTCATGGAACATATTTGTATGGGGCATGAAATATGTTTTAGAAATATACTTATTCAAAGCAAGAACTTCATTTGTAAGTCTCTAAACCATGGAATCAATAGTACCCATAGGAGAAAAACTTGAAGCTTCTAGAGTAAAAAAACTTACTTTGGTTTTGTTGGGATCTTTCTTAATCTTTTTGGCTAATATTAAGTGATCTTCCATTTCCATTACTTGAGCTTGCACTACTAAAAAATTTGCCAAAGGTGTTCTCCTTAATAAGAAGCTAACTTCTGACAATTGTGCATTTATAAAGAAACATTTTATATTTTCCTTAGTAGGTTGAGAAGTAGTGGGAATTTGGTTCTTCAAGTTGAACTTAGCCACAAAATCCCTCATAGGTTCATGTTTCTATTTCATCATGGAAGTCAATTGAGCCAAAAGAGCATGCGCATCTTCGACTGGCTTAAAACGTGCTTCAAATTGAATCTTGAGAACATCCCAAGATACAATAGTTTGAGATGCTAAATGATAAAACCAATCAACAATACCACCTTGTAGAGTCTCAACAAAAATACGTATGGCTACATCTTCAAATTCCATGCCCATAATCCCTCATGTAATATGGAATGCTGCAATATGTTCATCTAGGTATTGCTTACCCTCCCCAAAGAATTTGGGAATATTTTTCCTTGACCTTTGTGGAAGCGGATGAAGTGGTGGAGTTAAATTGAGAGGACCATTTTTTTGTCCCCATGGTCTTAAGGTAGTCATCGCAACAAGTTGCATTGGTCGAAATGGAGGAATTACAAACCTTGGTACTTGTGGAATTACCAAAGGCCTCGGTGCACTTAAAGCTTCAGTTGGAATATGAGATCTCTGACTTGTAGGTGGAAAAATCCTTGTTCTCTGAAGAGAAGAACTTGCATGCACAAGTAAGTAATCAAAATGATGTTTTTATAAAAAATTAAAGATACGATCAACAACACCTTGACTACTACACCCTTGAGTATAGCTTTGACCAACCAAAGTAGAAACTAATTGTAGCTCATGTCCCCAACAGATTTACCAAAAAATTGTTGGGTGAAAATTTTGTAAACTAGTGAAGGTTCACAAAATGTATATTTCATAACAACACTGTGGAAAATATCTCTCAGAAGGAAAGATATGCTCCCTCCTAATTATAAGGGAAGGCTCCCCCTGTATACTGCAATTACTTTCTATTCTATCTACCTGCTAAATTTGTTGGCAATTTGGAGGAATTAATTATGTGTTGCATTGATGTTTGTCATTGATGGCAACATCGTCTGCACTAGTTGCTTTGGTTGTTTACCAGTATCTGGTTGGTCCTGGTAGGATGATTGGTTTCTAGTTGGTAAGATCATGTTGATCCAGTATGCTTCAGTATGCTTTGGCTTATGAAATTAGCTTAGATCTACTATTCATGCTACTCAGATTCTTGTTCAGTTAGTTGTTTTTGTTTTGGTGATCAGATGCTATCTTATATGCCGGTAAGCTTGGTTTGTTGATCTGGTGAGGGTTTCATTGACAAAGCTTTGTTGAAGATCTTTTGATATTATGCATAAGTGGTGTTGGTGCGGCTTCTAGTAGAGATTCAGGATGCAGGAGGTGATCATGTTTGAGACATGGCTGATTGGTATCATTGCTTTAGTGTGTGTGGACCTAAATTAGGTCTGATATTGTGATGCTAAAAATGTGGTTAGTATAAGAGGCATACACATATAATGAGACAAATAGAAGCATAATTGAAAAGCTTAATTGAAAATTTAAACCAAAGATGCAAACCATAAGCCTTCCTTGAAATGTCCCATTTTCCTCTATTCTTGAGGACCTTGAAGGTGTTGGATTGATGGGCTCTCAGTGGAGCAATGACCTCCAAAGTGACAACTCAAGAGTTGAGTGGCTAATTGATCATGATTGACTATGGAGATGATATGAAATGCATGATTTAAGAACCTAGATGAACCTACTATGATAAATCCAAAGCTAATTACTGATAATTGAAATGCAAATTGCCTATAGTAATGATGCCTAAATCGATATGAGATGGGATCGATATGCCTATAATAACAATGCATAAATTGATATGAGATTGGATCCATATTGCTCCAAAATGAGGGGTATTTATAGGAATTCCAAGGCCAAAGCTGAGGTGGCAGGAATCGACGATCCAGATTTGATCTGAAGATATCAAGGGCCAAGACTGAGGAAGTTGGAGAAGAGGTTGGAGGAAGGGACACTTGTCATCTCTGTGGTGACAAGTGTCAAGGAGCCTTGCTCATGAGAGGGCAAGTGTCCAAAGGAGGAGACATGTGGCAAAAGTGCCATGTGTCTCAAGGAGAGAATATCCACAACATGAGAGGTTAGTATAAGGAGGTTAGAATGTGCAAGATAGGATAGGTTTAGTTAGACCCAAGATTATATTGAATAGGTTAAGTTAGGGGATGGTTAGGTTGGGTGGTTAAAGTTAGGAGCCATGTGCTCATTTGAATTTAGAAATTCAAATAATTGGAAATGGTAATTAATCTCAACAAACTTGAGTTTGTTAATCTTAATCAGGGATTAGAAGAATTGATTAGTATGGGGAGACATTAATTAATTGAGAATTAATTAATCAATTCGACAAATTTATGAAGAAATTATTGGAGGGAGAAAAAGAAAAATATTTCCTAATTTTAGCCAAATCTAGTGCTACACTCCCCCAAGATTTTGATGTAAATAAATTGAAACAAAAGAAAAATGGTCCCCCTCCTAATGACAAATAATATGAGGACATCTTTGGTCTCAAAATGAATAACATGTCAATTCCTAGCAACACCAAAAACAATGAGGAAACTTACATTCCCACAAGGGAGGAAGTAGAAATTCTAAATAATGCTCAATCCAACGAAGATACAAGAAGGGATAGAGATGATACAAGAAGAGATCAATATATTCCTAGAATGCAAAATCATGGTCATACAAGAACAAATCATGCTGATAATCCTATCATGACTCTCACACAACAACTACAAACATTGCAAACACAAATCCAAGATATGCAAAGAGGAAATGTTAGGCGATACTCGCTTCAAGAAATATGTCCTTATCCGTGCTTCCGTCATATTTTTTGTACCTCAGAGTCTCAAAACCTATAGGAAAAGGTATGAAAAGGTTTTGAGACTCCAAGGTATGAAAAATATGACAGAAGCACTGAACCTCAAGATCACATAAGAGAATTTTGCACAATGAGCATGGAGTTTGCACATGAAGATACATACTTAATGAGACTATTTCCAAAAAGTTTAACTGGATTAGCCATGGAATGGTTCTCAAAACTTCCACCAGGAATCAGATCATTTTCACAGTTGGTGGATAAGTTTGTATCCCAATACACTTATAACATTCAACATGAAATAACCATGCTAGATCTGTGTAAGAACCCTTCATGACATTCTTACAATGATGGAGGCGGTTAGCTTCGAGGTATCCTCGTACAGTGCTGGAGTATGAAAAAATGGACATTTTCATAGACAACTTAAATGATCAAATGAGTTATTACTTGAAAATGCAAGGAAATCAAAGTTTTGCAAAAATGATTGATAATGGAATCAGAATGGAAGAAGCCATGATAAAGAAAGGTGAGTTGAAAATATTCAAAGAAGGAGTTCACCCTCCTAACAACACTAACAACAATAATCATAATGATAAACCAAAATTTTGGAATAGAAATTGTAATGTCGTCAATGATAGGATAATGGATAACAACAATGTAAAACCAAAGCAACTAGTTTTCAATTTGTCCAATCACTCAGCAGCACCTCAACAAGACAACAATCACCAAAAAGCAACTATCAAAACTTTCTTTTGAAGACAATTTACAAACATTGGTGAACCCCTTGGGTCCACATTAAAAACACTTATCGCAAACAAATTGATTACATTACTAGAAGAAAGAAACTTTGAACCCAAGGTAAAACCTGCTTGGTGGAATGACAACCATTATTGTGATTTCCATCGAAACAAAGGACACAAAATAGATGCTTGTCAATGATTAAAACATGTCATCCAAGATTTGATTGATAACGGAATAATAACTGTGGATGGACATACAACAAATGAATCTCACATAGCTTTCAAAACTCCGCTTCCTAATTATGAGAAGGGTGAATCATCAACAGGGCAAAATGGTAAAGGTAAAGTAAAGGTAAACTATGCTCATACATATGACAATGTGGTAAATGTAATCGTCGTTAAAGAACAACAACATCATGAACCTACTCATGTTGTCACACGAAGTAAAGCCAAAGTTGTTTTGCCGGGTCCTACAACAAACACGCCATCCACTACCAAACAATACAATCTAGTGGATCAATTACAGAAAACACCCACACAAATATCCATCTTAGAACTTTTAAAACTGTCACCTGCACACAAAGAGATTCTTGAACGAGCATTAGTAGATACCACAGTGTTCAAAGATCTTGATATTAATCAATTCCAAACCATGGTGGGACACCTCACAACTCCTCACTGCTTATCATTTACCGAAGAAGATGACATGTCCTTGCAACACCCCCACAACACTCCTTTGCATATTGAAGTCCTCGTTCACAAAACGTGAGTTAAACATGTTCTAATAGATGGTGGAGCTTGCCTAAATATTTGTTCATTGAGTCTTGTTCGTGCCTTAGGATATTCAAAAGATGCAGTTGATCCCCACAAAAAGATCACCATAAAAGCCTATGACGAAGAAGAATGTTCCTCCAAAGGAATTGTGATACTACCCATCAGAGTAGGACCTTTACAAAAAAACACAGCATGTCAAGTTCTAGACTTAGACTTATCATATAATATACTCCTGGGGAGACCATGGATACATGACTTGCGAGTTGTCCCATCAACCTATCATCAGTGTGTCAAATTTCCCTATGATGGACAAGAAATCACAATATCTACAGATTCAAATCCATTCCAGTATTGCAGCAATCTAAAAATGGCTCAAGAAGTCATTGTTCCTCATAACAGGGAGGCGTCATCTTCAAACACACAATCCAAAGAAAAATCCTTTGCCTCTATTTTATCAAGTATGGAAAAACAAATGCAGTTAAGAGATCAAGGAAATGGAGAATACTCAATATCACAGTTACCACTCTCTCCTAAATCCTTTGGAAAACCATCAAACTCTAAACAACAACAAATTGTGAAACACCTTCTGATATTTGATGGAGCATTCATTAGTGCTGGAACCTTGTCAGAAGAGATAGAAGACAAAGATGTGCTATAGTGGCTATACAAAGATGAAGAAATTCAACAAAAGGTCAACAATGTTAGAATACCTACAGAAAAATATGGAAAAGGATTCAACATTCTTCAAAAGATGGGATACACTAGAATAGGTCCTATAGGAAAAAGAAAAGAAGGTATCTCAGAACCTATCCAACCTCATAATCAGCAAGCTACAGACAAAGCAAGCTTAGGGTATGGACAAGTTACTCTACTAGAAGACACATCTTCTAACCAACAAAAAGAAGAATATGAAAATAGACAAGAACAACTTGCAATTGAAAGGGAAGAAGCATCCGCAAAGCAACGATCACAACCAAACATGAAATGGAAAAAGAAACAATCCTCAAATCAACAAGAGAAACAAACCAATAATATCTCCCAAGCAGCATTAACTCTCAATCAAAACAAGCATGAACCTAGTACTAATCAAGGAGAACTGATAGTAAAGTTGACAAAACTCAATCTCAGTCCAGAAGAAGTTGAATATGAGAGAAGGAAAGATATAGCAAGACAAACAGAAGAAACACATCAAAAGCTATATGAACAAATTTGTAGATTGCAAGTTGCAAGTGAGATAGATTCTGACGAATGGGAATGGGATTCCTATCATTCTGAAGAATCAGCTGAAGAAAATTGCTTTAAAGAAGATGTAGGAGTCGATGTAGTTCACACGTATGCAGGACAAACGTTAGGAACTAGTTCACTTGAATTAGAATCACATTCGATTGACTTGGAATTAATTGAGGATGATCAAGAACTTCCTGGGCAAGGTCATTCTGATGAGGGTACCGTTCTGGACATTGACATACATATCACAAACTTTGATAACTCAATCATGACCCTAAATACTCTCGAAACATCTCAACCAGATGATCCTTTACCTCTACTCCACCCTAAACATATTGAATGGGGAAATGAAGGACATACTGCCATTGATACCTTTCCAAATGACTATGCCATATCCGTATATCTTAATGCAATCGAACCCGCAACAACTTCAACTAGGAATTTCAGCAACGCATCTTCCAATCAAGTGGGTGCCAAATCTCCTAGTCGCAAAAGCAAAAATAAAGAAAACAATATCAGGTCTAATGTTGAAAACCATTTCTTGGCAACATTAGATTAGGAAAAAGTAAAAAGAAAGGACGTATCTAAGGGTGAAAACATCCTCAAGGCACCGGAAGATGGGAGATTTGACACTTTACCTGAGTACTATCAAGAAAGGTCATCAATTTTGATTGAACCAACAGAAGCAGTTAACATTGGGACATCAGAGCAACCCAAGATCCTACATCTAGCAACTTCTCTGATAGAAAAGGAAAGGAAAGAATATATGGAATTCTTTACATGAAGACAAACCAATTTCACCTGGTCATATGCAGACATGCTAGGGTTGGATCTAGAGCTTATTATGCATCACTTGAATGTCAATCCAGGAGCCAAACCAGTCAAACAAAAATTAAGAAAGATGCATCCACATATTGCTCTCTTGGTTAAAGCAGAACTAAAAAATTACTGGATGTTAGATTCATCAGACCTATAGCATATCCTCAATGGGTATCAAACATTGTTCATGTTTCAAAGCCAGATAAAAGTATTAGAGTATACATAGACTTTAGAGATCTTAATAATGCATGTCCAAAGGATGACTTTCCTTTGCCTAACATTGACATCATTGTAGATTTAATAGCTAGACACTCCATGTTTTCTCTAATGGATGGTTTCTCCGGATATAATCAGATTAAAATAGCACCTGAAGACCAAGAAAAGACAACTTTCAAATGTCCGTGGGGTACTTTTTGCTAGAACGTCATGCCTTTTGGATTAAAGAACGTAGGTGCCACATATCACAGAGCTATGACAACGATATTCCATGAAATGATGCATACATTCATGGAAGACTATGTGGATGACATTTTGGCAAAATCATACAATAGAGAAGAACATATTGAAATACTGAAAAAGATCTTTGATCGGTTAGAACAGTACAAGCTATGACTAAATCCTAAGAAATGTGCCTTTGGTGTCACTTCAGGAAAGCTATTGGGATACATTGTTTCAGCTAGAGGTATAAAAGTAGATCTAACTAAGGTCAAAGCAATCATGGAAATGGCATCTCCCAAGAATATAAGTCAACTCAGATCACTACAAGGAAGATTGCAGTCAATCAGAAGATTTGTGGCTCAACTAGCAGATAAATGTCAACCATTCACCCATCTATTACATAAAAATGTTCATTTCAAATGGGACCATCAATGTGAAGAGGCATTCAACAAGATCAAGGCATATCTCATGCAACCATCCATTCTAATGTCCCTAGTTCCAGACAAGCCATTATTGCTCTATGTCTCGACCACTGAAGTATCATTAGGAGTTTTGCTTGCACAACAGGATAATGAAGGAAAAGAGCGAGTCATCTACTACATCAGCAGAACACTAGTGGGATACGAACTCAACTATTCCCCAATAGAAAAAGCATGCTTGGCGGTAGTTTTTGCTTGTAAAAAATTAAGACACTATCTACTATCTCACTCCATCAAGTTGATAGCTAAAATTGATCCATTGAAATATTTGCTTAGCAAGGCAACATTGATAGGATGACTAGCAAAATGGATCATGATCCTAAGTGAGTTTGACATTGAGTTTGTAGATAGAAAAGCTATCAAGGGACAAGTCATCACAGATCAACTAGCAGAGGCACCACTTCAAGACGATCATCCTCTACAGATTGAGTTTCCTGACACTGATATCCTAACAGTCACAACAAAAGCATGGCAACTATACTTTGATGGTTCATATACATAGCATGAATCAGGAGTAGGAATTCTATTTATCACACCATCCTAAAAGCATAGAAATTAAGCTTTCCATGGACCAATAACACCACTGAATATGAAGCTTTGGTTACAGGTATCAAAATGGTTGTGGAATGGCACATTACACAACTTCATGTCTTTGGAGATTCTCAGCTCGTCATCAATCAAATCATTGATGATTATCAAACAAAAGAGGACAAACTCATGCCTTACAAAAAGATGGTGGATGACTTCAAGAAATATTTTGTTGAAATCACTTTTGAACAAATTCCAAGAAATGATAACAAAGCAGCAAATGCCATGGCCACACTTGCTTCTCTATTACAAACACAGGAAAATCAAGAGCGTTATGAATTCCTAGTCGAAGATTTGTTTTACCCATCTCATAATTGTCCTGATTCCCAAACCATTTGTCAACTTATAGGACATGATTCCTCCCACTATGGCCAAACTTACCCATACCTGAAAGATAACATCTTACCTCCTGACTTATCAAAAAAATCAAAAGAGAAACTTTATTCGCCAATCCTCCCATTATACTCTTGTCGCATATACCCTATTTAAATGAGGTCTAGATGGTACTCTTTTAAGATGTCTCGAACAAGAAGAATCTGAGAAGGCCTTAAAGGAAGTCCATAATGGCATTTGTGGCACTCATTCAAGTGGACTTACCCTTTCAAAAAAACTCATACGCTTGGGTTATTATTGGCCGACTATGGAATGAGAGTCTTTTCAGGTAGCCAAAACGTGCAAACAATGTCAGATCCATGGAAACTTGATCCATGCACCAGCACAAGAACTTCATGCTTTGGCAACATCTTGGCCTTTCTGTCAATGGGGTCTTGATCTAGTAGGAAAAATAAATCCTTCTTCATCAAATGGTCACAAGTTCATCCTTGTAGCTACAAAATATTTTACAAAATGGATCGAGGCAGTACCTCTCACAAATATAACAAGAAAACAAATTGTTGCATTCATCTTGAATTACATCATCTATTGCTATGGAATACCAATGACCATTATCACTGATAATGGGTGACCATTCAAGAATCAAGATGTACAAGAGAAATGTGAGAAATTTAAGATCTAGCATAGATTCTCCACACCCTATTATCCACAAGGGAATGGGTAGGCAGAAGCATCTAACAAAACTATTCTGAAAATCTTCAAAAAGACAGTGAATGATGCTGGGAAAGATTGGCATATTCAACTAAACCCTGCTCTTTGGGCGTACTGCACCAGTATCTGAACACCAACAGGTGCCACACCTTTCTCTCTTGTATATGGATCAGAAGCCATATTACCTATTGAAGTAGAGATTCCCTTTCTACATGTATCACTAAAAGGTCTCATCCCAGATGAAGAACAAAGAGTGTCTAGACTACAAGAGTTAGAATTGATCCATGAACGAAGACAAAATGCCTTTGACCATTTAAAGGTATATCAGCAAAGAATGTGCTGAAGTTATAATCACAAGGTCAAACCACGAATCTTTCAAGTTGGAGAACTAGTACTAAAGGAAAATCTAAAATTGCAAAGCAAAAAAAAAAAAAAAAAAATGGCATTTTTTTAAATATTGAGAAAATCTAAAATTGCAAAAATGACATTTTTTTTTGAAAATTGCGAAAATCAAAATCAAAAACAAAAAATAAAAAATAATTTTTTTTTTATGTATTTTTTTGGAAAATACATGCATGCAAAAATAAAAAAATTTGGGAGGCGTATGGATTTTTTTTTTAAATCTAGAAAAACCCAACACAAATCTTATGCTACTCCCCCAAATATGCCAACATCAACATATATGAATCTTCTTGCAACATGATATCAACAAACTATCAGTTCTTTATCCAATCAATCCATCTCATCTGATCCTTTCTATCAGGTCTTATACAAGATGAACCCTTCTTGGAACCAGACATTTTGATCAAGTCTTATACAGGTGTAAAGCGGAAAAGTCGAACCCTAGTTGTTCTCTCCTCCCCAACTCCAAGGAGAGAGAAGGGAGGTCACTAGGGTTGATGGTTTTCACTTAGGAGAGACTTTACATTCAAAAGAGGGGTTGAAACCCACAAGATCCAATTCCACGCAATGCACGATTGGATTCTAAATGAGTTTCAAGGTTTAAGACATCAAGGATACCCTCTTTTGTAAAGAATTGTAGATAGAAAGATTGACCTAGGAATTCATGTAAAGTAGGAAAGATTCGCTTATAAATAGAGATAGGGATATGGGATGAAGCTGTGGACCTGGAATTAGCAGTAAAATGTCGAGATGGTGCTGTTCTGCAAATTTGAGTGAGAGTTGACGGGATGATGGCGCTCGGCGTGCACACGGTCCTCCGAAAAATCTGCGAAACGAAGGGGGATCTGTTCGTCTCTGTACAAGGATTCTAGATCTTCAATTACAGTCACGTACCTACAACCTACACACAAAAAAGAGAGGATGATTGGGGGGTTAGGGATGAGGGGTTTGCCTTTAGGTCAAACCCCGGTTTTGGAATTAACCAAGAAATGAGAATGCTGTAAATGTAAATGTTTGTAATGTAAACAAGTACTGATACCTTGCTGTAAGAATGTTTGTATTCTTACATGCGAAGGTGTAATGTATGTTGTATGTAATGTGTTGTAAGTGATCTCCTCTTCAATGGTTGAATCCTTGTCTTGAATGCAACACTTAGCCTTGAATGGAGACTTAGAATGCTCAATTGTTTGAAGGAATGCTTGAATGCTTGAATGTTTGAATGTTTGAATATCGCTTCCGCCTTGCTCACATATGTCCTCCTCCCCTTTTGAGAGAGGAAATGTAGTTTATATACTTGTCAATTAGGGCTGATAGACTGATTTTCCCGACCTTAGGCCGACCAGGAAACATTATTTTCCAGTTTTGCAAACTTAAAGACCCGAAGCCCCATAAGAGACTGGGCCCAAAATAGGGCCAGGGACCAGGGTGCTGAGTCCCATGGTCCTGGGGGACCAGAGCTCTAGGCACCCTAGTCTTGAAGGACCAGGGCACTGGCCACCATGGTCCCACCTCGAGGGACAGCGGGGTGCAAGGAGGATCAGGCCAGGGTGCTGAAAAATGCAGTTTTTGATGTCATGAACAAGTTTCGAGGTCTCCATTCAGGTTCCGTGTTGTATCGCCATCGTGAAGACCCAAATGCAGTCAAAATTGTAAGTGTCACAATTTTAGGACACTACATTTAGCCCCCACTTTAGCGGGAGTATAAGCATACGATCATACTTCCGGTAAAGTACAAGGAAACAACATTGAAAAACTTTCACCACGTCAAGGAGGCAAGATACACCAAGCCCCTAGTGGACTAAGGATCTTATGACTTCGATTGATAAAGTAAAAGGGAAGATCATGAGGGAGAACCATGACTGTCAGTAGTAAGGTTCCCTCACTATGAGTCATGCAAGAAAGATATCAAAAATTTTCAAGGCAAAGCTAAATTTGTCAAGAAATTTTCAAGTATCTTAAAAAGATATGGACGGGATGTATGCCCCCCTACGTTAAAGCGATCGCACATGCCTCACCGGGGGTGATTGCTTTAAGGTAGTGATACATATAAGAAATGAGAAAGGAAAGGAGCATGTTATCACAAGGATTTAGCCCCCAAGTGTGAGATAAGCCCAAGGATAATAGACACAAAACACGAAGCACAAGGTGACTTCGCTTTCCTCGGGGTCAGTATGCTGTATGATAATTCATGTATATCATATGTATGTATGCATAATTGTTCTTCATTCCCCAATCAAGGAAGGTCACCTAGAAGAAGGGAACACATGTGTCTTTTGAGTCAACATGAGAGAGACCAAAAGAGATCTCAATGCTTTGCATCGTCCTCAAGTAGACAACACTAAGGACAACAAATAGAAGAATGAGAATAACACATAGAAGAAGTAACAAAAGAGATCAAGAGAGGAGGAGAGAGTCTGCTATGCTAATGAACTAGTCCAGCATGTCATCTACCCCCCAATCTTGCTGATCAATATTTCGGGAAGGTAGGAAACACGCTAGAGGAGGAACATCCAACACAACAGATGGAGCTATCACAAGATCCAAAAAAGGGCTATGTTCATGTTCCGAGCCACGTTGTTCTTGTCTAGGAGCTAGGATAAGTGCTTTAGAAAATTCGTTAGATAAATGGTTATCAACATATTCATATTCACTATCAGAATGAACAAGAGTAACATTTTCATCATGAATAACATTTTCATCTATATCATCATCAAGATTTATAAAAATAGGATCTTTAACTCGCACAGGATCAAGACCAACATGCATCTTATGTTTAGGACATTTCGGCTCAATCGTCGGCTGAGGAGAAAATGGAATAATACTGGCTGAAGGTGTTTTGGGGGATTGCAAAGTTTGAGAAGCAGCTGCCTGAGCTCTAAGACGACCCTTTCATCGGCGTTCACGTGCAGAACGATTTCATCTAGTCTTAGTAGGAAGTTGAGAAGATTGAGGAGGAGGAATGTTCTCATCCTTATCACTTGGGTGTTTAGGTTGTGGTCTCTTAGGTTGAACAATAGGAGAAGAGGAAGGTCTCTTCTCTCCATAAGAGGAAGGAGGAGGAACTGCTCCATATAAGGGAGGAATATTTGGTTTAGGAAGGAGACCAAGTCCATCATGACAAGGAGGTATAGGTCTACTTTTGGGAAGTTTATTAGATATAGGCATAGTCACATCCATAGGGATGGGTTGGGAATCTTCTTGAGGAAAGACACTAGTTTTATCTTTCAAAGGAAGAACTTCCTTCTCAAGAATGATAGGAATATCAAGTTTGGGTGTTCTAGGTTCACTTAGAGATAGGATCATATCTGTTTTCCACTTTTGATAAGATTTGAAAAGATGATCACTTCACGGAGGAAGAGATTGGAATTGTTTAGGCCAAAAGTAATCAATAGGAACACTAGAAGTTCTTTCAGCTGGTTTAAAGAGACTATGATTGATAGTAACAACTTCACCATTATGGGGAAATTTCAAACACTTGTGAATAGGAGAAGCAATAGCTTTCATGGAATATAGCCAAGGATAGCCTAGCTTCACACGAAATTGTTCAAATGATGGAATAATAGCAAAGCTCACATCAAGGGATTTGTTATGGACCTCAATAGGTAATGTAATAGAAACAATTGCAAGAGAAGAAAATGCATCAAATAATTTCACAACCACATTTGTTTCATCATAGATCACTTGATTCAATTGCAAAGTAAAAAGAAATTCTTCAATAATGATATTAACCATACAAGAAGGATCAATAAGCACCCCACGGCAAGGTGTATTCTTGACTTTTGCAACTATATATAAAGGACCATCAGGTGCCCTGATAGTTTCACTACAATCAAATGTGATAGAAGGTTCTTTAGGGATTTTCTGCTGCTCCACAAAGTTAATCACATTCGGAGTCATAGACACGAGATCATCAGGTGAGACAGAGGAATCAGTAGTATCAATCACATTAGAGGTATGAGAAGGCAATGGATCAGTAAAAATTTGAAGATTTTGGTTTGGGGGAGCTACAGATTTGTTGCCTTTATCATTCACACCAGAAACAGAGATAGTATTATTATCAATCAAATCTTGAATTTTACCCTTTAAAGCAAAACATTTTTCAGTATCATGCCCAGGATGACGATGAAATTGACAAAAAGATTTGTTATCAAAATAGGGCGAATTAATCTTTGTAGGATCTATTTGCCTTATAGGAGGAAGAGTAAGCACATTTTGTTCCAACAACTTATTCATAATACTATGCAATGATTCATTCAAAGGAGTAAACTTTCTTTCTTTCTTGAAAAACTTAGAAATAGGAGGCACACCTGATGCCGCGTTCACATTGTTGTTGATGATGTTTTCATTGAATTTAATGGACTCTCTGTTTGGTTTAAACTTCCCAAATGGTTGTTGACTACTATCACCCTTATCACTCGGAGCCATAGGATTTGCTTGTTCCATTTGACTCACAGTCAGTTGATAATTGTGAAGAGTTGCGCACAACTGTTGGAAAGAAGTAAACTCAGAAAATAGAAGTTTTTCTCTAATGTCTTTTTGTAAATTAGAAATAAAGATTCTTTGAATGTCATTGTCAGGTACTGGAAAAGAAATTTGAGCATACAAATGCTTATATCTACCAATGAAATCAGTCACTTTTTCTTTAACACCTTGTTTACAATGCATTAAATCAATCAAAGTAACTTTAGGACTTATATTGTTTTGAAATTGTTGAATAAAAGCATTTGCAAGTTGTTCGAAAGAAGCAATAGAATAAGAAGGCAACGAGCAATACCATTGTAGGGCTTTATCTCTTAATGTTCTAGTAAATAGTTTTGCAAGCAACCTTTGGTCATAAGCAAAATCGGTACATATTGTTTGAAAGGTCTTAACATGTGTTAGAGGATCACCCTTACCATTATAAAGCTCCAATTGCGGGATTTCAACATTTTTAGGGGGGATAGCTCGAACAATGTCAAGAGAAAGTGGGCTCGCAACATCAAATGTGGGCGCACTAAACTTAGATTGATTCATAGAGGCAATTTGTTGCTGTAAAGAAGAGACGGTTTGTGCAAGATTGTTAATGGTTGCTTCAGTCGAAGAGTTCATATTAGACGTGTTAGATTGTGATGGAGGTGTTATGTTATTGAAAGAAGGTATTGATTGAGAGTAAGGTGGCGGGACACTATGATAGTTAGTCATAGGAGATGTTTGGAAAGGAGGAACACTACAAGGAGGAATGGAAGGGTTAAATGAATTGCCCCCTTGTGTCATGTTCATTTGTGGAGATATAATAGGAATACTCATTGAAGGAATGAATGAAGAAGTTGGATTGAATGAAGGAAGAGGGTTAATTGAAGAAGAGGGATTTCCCCCATGATTAGTGATCATAGGAGGAATGTCTTGTATTGAAGTAGTCATTATGTTTGATGTAAAAGTAGGTATACTAGTAATAGGAGTTGTCAAAGGAATAGAATGATTAACTTGAGTAGGAGGTTGTGTATAACCTAAAGTTTCGGTACAACTTTTCATAGGCATCACATTCGAATCCACAATGTGTGCAATACCACACAAAATATCAATTCCATTCTTATCACTTTGAACCATACGTTTTAGACCCTCAATTAATGAAAGAGCTTCACTATCAGGATATTCTTGAGACATCCATTGTCGAAAATCATCAAATTGGTTATCCAATTTTGAAAGTTGTTCTACAGAAACCTCATGGAGAGCTTCTTCATCATTAAGAGGATTAGAGGAATTACCCATGTCCTCGTTAAAAAGGCCATTCAAATTATGTTCCATCTCCTTAGTAATTAAACCTTGGAAAGACTTAATTCTAAGGCTTCGTCTAACGGGAATAGTGTAAGTAGGGCTTATTGTTGTAAAACTCATGCACTAAAGAAAGAGAGAAGATTTTGAATTTTAGAGGTAGCAAATTTCAATAAAATCAGCCAATCTCCTAGATTTAAGCTGTTAAATGCAATCAGGACAATCTCCCGAAATTTCAAAAAAAATGTCCGGGACCGTGGCGAACGGAGTGCACACGGTCCTCGCAACTTTTTTCAAAATTTTCAGGGATGAAAGTTATGATGATTTTAAAGCTAATCTGAAAAAATTGAGTGATTTTACGATCTGTAGATAGGCCAAATTAAAGTTGCAATCTCAAAATTGAACCCTACCAAGATTGTTGAAAAATGTAAAATTTGAATTTTGAAAAAGAGAGGGAAACTGAAATTTTGAATTTTATGATTTTAGAGGGAATGCTGAAAGCAATGCAGGCTTTGAAATTTAAAATTTGACTCCATTTCATGCAAAATTCGAATTTGGAAAGTGGAAATCAAGGTTGTTGCAATTAAACACTTAATTTCAAAAGTCGCAAATTATAAAATTTGAATAAAGCACAGAAATTTTGAATGAATGCCAACGCACTTTTTAGATTTAGGACTGTAAGAAACACAATTTTGATATGAATTTCAATTTCAACAATTTTTGAATGATTATAAGCCTCAATCCAAGCAATCACTAGACCAACTTTGACTTTAATTTTGAAAGTGTTAAAATAGATAAAATCAGCCAAAATTTTGGATTTTAGTAGAAAAATACAGTAAGATCTAGCTCCAGAAATTTCGAAAAAAATGTCGGGGACGATGGCGCTCAGGGTGCACACGGTCCTTGCAACTTTTTTCCAAATTTTTAGGGATGAAAGATATTGTGATTTTATTGCGGAATCCAAAGTTACAGCCAATTTGGAGGTGTTTTGATTAGTGAAATTATCAATCAAAGGTTGAATCAAGAAGGTTTTAAAAATTAGGGTTTTGACATTTAACCACTTAATTTTCAGAATTAAAGCACAAATATGAATTGATAATTTACAATAGAAGGGTAGATCTGAAACAAGCATTAACAATTAAACATTTCACAAGCTCAATTACTAAAAAGAAAATTTTAGGGTTTTTATGTAATCAACCTCTAAAATTTGCAAAAGATCAAACATGGAAATGTAATTAAGGAAGCAAATTTTCAGATCTAACCATGAATAATTAGAATGAGGATGTTCACGTCGGGTTCACCAAAATGTAAAGCGGAAAAATTGAACCCTAGTTGTTCTCCCCTCCCCAACTCCAAGGAGAGAGAAGGGAGGTCACTAGGGTTGATGGTTTTCACTTAGGAGAGACTTTACATTCAAAAGAGGGGTTGAAACCCACAAGATCCAATCCCATGCAATGCATGCTTGGATTCTAAATGAGTTTCAAGGGTTAAGACATCAAGGATACCCTCTTTTGTAAAGAATTGTAGATAGAAAGATTGACCTAGGAATTCATGTAAAGTAGGAAAGATTCGCTTATAAACAGAGATAGGGATATGGGATGAAGCTGCGGACCTGGAATTAGCAGTAAAATGTCGAGACGGTGTTGTTCTGCAAATTTGAGTGAAAGTTGATGGGACGATGGCGCCCGGCGTGCACACGGTCCTCCAAAAAATCCGCGAAACGAAGGGGGATCTGTTCGTCTCTGTACAAGGATTCTAGATCTTCAATTACAGTCACGTACCTGCAACCTACACATAGAAAAGAGAGGATGATTGGGGGGTTAGGGATGAGGGGTTTGCCTTTAGGTCAAACCCCAGTTTTGGAATTAACCAAGAAATGAGAATGTTGTAAATGTAAATGTTTGTAATGTAAACAAGTACTGATACCTTGTTGTAAGAACGTTTGTATTCTTACATGCGAAGGTGTAATGTATGTTGTATGTAATGTGTTGTAAGTGATCTCCTCTTCAATGGTTGAATCCTTGTCTTGAATGCAACACTTAGCCTTGAATGGAGACTTAGAATGCTCAATTGTTTGAAGGAATGCTTGAATGCTTGAATGTTTGAATGTTTGAATATCGCTTCCGCCTTGCTCACATATGTCCTCCTCCCCTTTTGAGAGAGGATATGTAGTTTATATACTTGTCAATTAGGGCTGATAGATTGATTTTCCCAACCTTAGGCCGACCAGGAAACATTATTTTCCAATTTTGCAAACTTAAAGACCTGAAGCCCCATAAGAGACCGGGCCCAAAATAGGGCCAGGGACCAGGATGCTGAGTGCCATGGTCCTGGGGGACCAGGGCACTGGGCACCCTAGTCCTGAAGGACCAGGGCACTGGGCACCATGGTTCCACCTCTAGGGACAGCGGGGTGCAAGGAGGATCAGGCCAGGGTGCTGAAAAATGCAGTTTTTGATGTCATGAACAAGTTTCGGGGTCTCCATTCAGGTTCCGTGTTGTATCACCATCGTGAAGACCCAAATGTAGTCAAAATTGCAAGTGTCACAATTTTAGGATGCTACAATAGGATATATCATTCCTGAAACCAGATGCTTTGATCATCTTTGTCTTATACAAGAGGTGCCATTCCTGAAACCAAACTTGATCTCGATCTCATCAATCCTATCAATTCAATCAAACTCTATCAATCATCACATCAAGAACCACATCAAAGTGATCGAAGAACTCACACTTTCATCAACCACAGTTGCAGGACTCATCTAATAGTTTATCGGAAAATCAATTTCACAAAGATCCAAAAAACTCCAATGGTCAATTATCTCAATTGATCTCCCGAGGGGGCATCCTCGCATCAATATCTATCAATCAACGTTTGGGGCATCATATCGAGGTTTATCATCTCAAACATTGAATCCACATCATATCAGCATCATATCATTTCAAACATCGAATCAACATCTATCGAGATTTATCATCTCCAAAATCAAATCGACATCATATCGAGATTTATCATCTCCAAATCAAATCAGTATCACATTGAAACCAAATCCGCATCCAATCAAGATTGAATCTGCATCCTATCAAAATCAATATCAAGAATATCATCAAATCGAGATTTCTTTGAACCAACGCATCGTCACACATCACTTCAAAGAGGGGCAAAATGTATACACCTAAAAATGGTCTAAAGATAGTTAATTAAATACGCAAATATTTGATTAATTCCCCTTCCTAATTAATTGAATTCACAAGCAATTTAATTAATTTCTCTATTCATCTACTAGTAAATAAATCTAAATAATTTATTTATATAGTTCATCTCACATCCCCCTTTGATTAATTAATACTAAATTAATTAATGTCTCCCCATATTAATCAATTCTTCTAATCCCTAATTAAGATTAACAAACTCAAGTTTGTTGAGATTAATTACCATTTTCCAATTATTTGAATTTCTAAATTCAAATGAGCACATGGCTCCTAACTTTAACCACCCAACCTAACCATCCCCTAACTTAACCCATTCAATCTAATCTTGGGTCTAACTAAACCTATCCTATCTTGCACATTCTAACCTCCTTATCCTAACCTCTCATGGTGTGGATATTCTCTCCTTGAGACACATGGCACTTTTGCCACATGTCTCCTCCCTTAGGCACTTGCCCTCTCATGAGCAAGGCTCCTTGACACTTGTCACCATAGAGATGACAAGTGTCCCTTCCTCGAACCTCTTCTCCAACTTCCTCAATCTTGGCCCTTGATATCTTCTGATCAAATCTAGACCATCGATTCCTGCCACCTCAGCTTTGGCCTTGGAAATCCTATAAATACCCCTCATTTTGGAGCAATATGGATCCCATCTCATTTCATCTTATGCATGGTTATTATAGGCATATCGATCCCATCTCATTTCATCTTATGCATGGTTATTATAGGCATATCGATCCCATCTCATATCAATTTAGGCATCATTACTATAGGCAATTTGCATTTCAATTATCTAGTAATTAGCTTTGGATTTATCATAGCATGTTCATCTAGGTTCTTAAATCATGCATTTCATATCATCTCCATAGTCAATCATGATCAATTAGCTACTCAACTCTTGAGTTGTCACTTTGGAGGTCATTGCTCCCCTGAGAGCCCATCAATCCAACACCTTCAAGGTCCTCAAGAATAGAGGAAAATGGGACATTTCAAGGAAGTCTTATGGTTTGCATCTTTGGTTTAAATTTTCAATTAAGCTTTTCAATTATGCTTCTATTGTCTCATTATATGTGTATGCCTTTATACTAACCACATTTTTAGCATCACAAAGTGTCTATATTTTACCCCTCTTTTATGCAGCGGCAAAAATTGGCGATGGGTAAAAGATAGAAGAAATAGGATGCCCCATCATAAAGTGCGGGTGGTGGATGCCCCCTCGAGAATTTTTTGGAATTTTTTGAAAAAAATTGTGGAAAATTCTCGAAAAGAATAAAGAAAGATAGAGAATAATGAAGGGATGTGATCTAGAGGAAGGGGAGAGACAAAGGACCAAGCCCATTGGGGGGGGGGGCATATAAGCCACATAGGGTCCAATGAAGGGTCATTGTCACACATTGCTATTGGAGAAGATTAGAGCCTAGAAAGTAGAAGGAGAGATGGACCATGTTCCTACACACAAGAATCACACACAAAGAGACCGCCGACAAGAGAGACTAGACCACTATGGTCCACCAGGTCATACCTTGGGCCCACCTAGTGATTTGGTAGTTTAGGGTAGGATTTGGAGGATAAAATTAGGCCAAAATTTTATTGGGGCAGATGCACTGATCGCAGTTTCAGCGCATGTGCCCCTAGGTTATCATGAGCATTGGTGAATAGCACCCATGGGGATTGGGGGTCTAAGAGGGGGTTTAGGGAGGTCATACACGTGTGGCATGAGCACCCATGCTGGTCAAGATTAAGACCTAGGTCTAGGGGGAGGGAAAGGGCTTTAACACATCCAATTGTGGCATAGCACGAGCACTACGGTTTTAGCACATGTGTTGAATGAATCAACACAAGAGCCAGGAAAAGTAAATAATGAAGAATGCATAAGATGGCTTAGAGGATAACATGGATGCTTCAAGCATAGGATAGGGTAGCCTTAGGAATAATGACAAGGGTTAATGAAGTGGTTTGCCTGAATTTAGGTGGACTTAGGACCACTGGGATCAAGATAGAACTAGTTGGCAATGATGAAGCTATACAAGCAGTTAGCGGTGGATGAGCTAGAGATACTGAGTGTTGTGGGATTAGATTTTGTCAGCCAATGGCCAAGGATTAGATCACACACAACCATGATGATTGTGCTAGTGGAGAGGTGGGATAGCAGGACTTGCACCTTCCATCTGCCAACAAAGAGGCCACTATCTCATTGTTGGATGTGTGGAGGATCTTGAAGATCCCCATTCATAGCATGATTCCTGAGTATAGGCTAGACATAGAAGGTTTCTATCTGTGGGAGGTCTGTGAGTGGGATGCACTGCCAATGATGGACAAGACACAGATGCACTTGGGGAGAATGATGGATATTTGACACATTCCACGACTAGTGCTCATGATATATGGATTCCTCAATGGATGGGTGATGCCTAACTTGGGAGGACATGGGTTTCTGATTGGATGGAGTCAGTGTGTGTACTATATGGTACACAATTATGTAGAGTATGCGTGGGGAGTAACAATTCTTGTGCAATTATATCAAGACATGTATCTAGTTGTGTACCAAGATTATGTGTGTCTGTCGGCAGAGCTAGCCTTGCTTCATATATGGGCATGGGAGCACATTGCAATGACTCGATAACTTGGAGTATAGGATAGACGGCCATGACGGCCTTATATAGATCAATATAGGGGATTATTACACTATCCCCGGATAGGGGTTGTATGATTTTGGCGATGCATTTTTTATGAGCTTATGTAGTTTACCTGGCAACCATTTTTGGATAGCGAGCGATGGAGGGGAGACTGGTAGCTACATTGGGTAGGGGTTGAGATTTGGATTTTTGGAATATTAGCTTATGTGATGGATTACTATGTGCCATATAGGATGGCCCAATAGTTTGGAGAGATTCAGGATATTGTTGGTGATGTGCCATTGTACCCACAGTTAACACGAGAGGTAGGTGTATGGGGGCAAACTATGAGTCCTTTGGAGGACAAAACCATTTTTCAGATAGTGGCCTACTTAGTTTGGGGTGAGCGGAGGGGTGTGGGGGAGGATCTTGGTATGATAGGATGGTAGAGGAGCTAGTGGGAGGCCCACGTGCCAGTGCAAATGACCATTTTAGGGGTACTGGAGGATGATGAGGTGTAGCCGACAGTGGATGAGATAGTTGGGGGAGAGGAGGATGCTCCTGGGGATAGAGTTGTGGGAGGAGGAGGTAGGGGTGCCCAGAAGAAGACGAGGGGAGGAGCATGAGAGAGAGGGCCACATATGGCCATTCCAGTACATGCACAGGTAGCAGCGATAGCAATAGCGATAGGCCAAGTGGCTAGAGAGGGAGAGGGGGAGGAGATGAGGTCGTGCCTACGGACATCCCTGATGTACAGGTGTAGGATATTGGGGTGGAGGTTGATGACAGGGTGTCTCAGGTGGAGTATGATAAGGTCATGTAGGAGAGGGATGCTACTAGGGAAAGAGTACAGTCTCTTGAGGATGAGCTATAGGTGGAGAGAGTGAGGGGGGACAACCTATAGACTGAGGTGGGGAGGTTGCAGAGGGAGATTGATGAATTAATAGAGAGCCTTCAAATGGCTTGAATAGAGATAGAGGATTTTCAAAGGGAGGGGGAGGATGCAAAGAGGATGCTAGAGTTGGCAAGGACATGGACTACTATTTGATAGCTACATAGTACATTGCAGCATTAGGATGAGGAGTTGGAGAGTCTCTGAGTTAGGGTACAGAGAGAAGAGGTGAATGTGACTCACTTGCAGGGGGAGGGACTTAGTGTGGAAGATGTTAGTCCCCATAGGGTTGGGTCAAATGGACTCAAATATGATACAGCAATGGAAGAGGGAAGAGAGGTTTGGTTGGGAGGCTGCATATTATAGGGGATTATACCATGGAGTCATCCAAGCATATCAGAGTACAACATCTTACATAAAGAGTGTATGATTACACATGACCCATAGTCAGCACCTGATTCAGAGCCAGTAGAGAGGGGGATCGGTGGGTATGAGGCTACCAAGGACAAGGGGTGCAGGGAAATCTAGAGGAGGAGGAGTAGATGAGGAGGGGACTAGAGTGATAGGAGGGGAGAGATAGCTCCATGCGACATTATGTATTATTTTTTACCCTTCGGGGTGGCCATTGTACTATGATTGTTATATTCATTTTTTAGAGATACATATATGATTTTTTGGTGGCATTTACATATGCATGTACTTTATTATGGACATTTTTTATTATTTTATGATGCGATATATTGATGATGATTATGCATGTGTTGTGCTGACCTATTTGTGGTGCAGGATGGATGCTTATATATGCATGTGTTTATGATATGTTACTGACACCTTTGATGGATGCAGGATAGTTATCTTGGCTTATATGAGCTATGTGGATGTATAGGTTTTTGTATTTTATGATGTGTGTATATATATATATTATGCGTGAT